>NC_087471.1:13526181-13832430 GCF_036321535.1 Camelus dromedarius
ACCCTGGCCCTTGGGCTCCAGAGCCCGTCTGAGATCTGCGCTGTCCTCATTCTCACCCCAGGAGGTGGGTCTGCTCCTTGGGGCCACAGAGAAGCTGAGATCCAAGAGACACTGGGAACCCTCTTGCCGGGCCAGGTATGACCTTCCTTTGGCCAGCCCAGCTCCCCTGCTCCAGCCCCGGGGGAGTAGGTGGCATGGGACAGTGGCCCAGGTCTAGCATGGGTCCCAGAGCTGGGCCTTGGCAGTGCCATCTCCTTGGTTCCTGGTACGTGGTGCCACGTCATGCAGGGTGCCCGGCCCGGCCTGAGCCTGGCCCACAGTAGATGCTTGGTGAGGCTGCGTGCCCCTGTTGACTTTGCCCTGACCCTGCTTTGCTGGGAGGGCAGGGGCCTCAGGGCGACCCTGAGAATAAATAGGATGGTGGCACCAGGGTCCCTCACAGAGGGAGTGATCTGGGAACCTTAAATGTGGCTTTTGGACAGAAAGCCTGGGTGAAGCAGCCTCTTCCTGAGCCCATCAACATAGCCTGAAGTGCGGGCCCCAGATGTGAGGCCTCTCCACTGCTCACTCCTCAATGGCTCCCCTTACTTAGAGGCTGTCCCTCATCGTGTCCTTGGTGGCACTGGGGCCACTAAGGTATTCAGGTCTTTGGGGGCATGAGGTCATGATTGCTGGGGGGACAGGGCCAGGATGGAGAAGACCCAGGAGAGGGCTGAAGGAGGGTGGCCGGAGGGGCCTGGAGGCCCTCAGCAGCAGTCTGCTTGGTGTGGGGGAGGCTTGGCCTGGTGCTCCGCCAGCAGCTGCGAGACCTTGATCACTCCCGATGTTCCTGCAGGGCGTAGGACAAAGCTCACAGGTCATGGCTGGGGCAGGAGCGGGATGAGGAGACTGAGGCTCAGAGGAAACTGGACGGAGGGCCACCGGGAGAGGGCAGCAGGGCGTGAGGACCTGTGCCCAGGAAAGAGAGCCCGAGCACCATCCTCAACCCCGTCACCCCATCACCCTGTTGTGTCAGGCAGCACTGGGATGGCTGTGGGCGTCTTATATTTATTCACTCATTCATTCACTCTTTAGACCTAGCTGGGGCTCCAGCTCTGTTTCCAGCCCCCACACTGGGAACCTGGATGCAAAGCCAGTGGATACCCTGGCCCAGCTGCCTGTAGACAGTGCTGGAGGGCACCGAGCCTCCAGGGTGAAGTGAGGTAGGCACCAGGCCCCAACTTCTCCGGCGTCTCTGCCCCTCACTGCCCAGCCGGCCTCTGCGTCACACCCCATTACTAATCCCGTCTAGGCCCACACTCGCCTCCTGACCACCAGGCTTCTGTTCCCCAGATCCCTGCATGGGAGGGGTCATCCCTTGAAAGACAAGTTGTAATCTGTGCTCCACTAGCTGCTTCACGGGCCAGCAGCAGGGCACACAGGAGTGCAGTGGGCCTTTGTACAGGGGCACTGAGTGCCAGGGCCACTGGGTGGAAACTTGAGACTGCTTCCTGCATGGTCAGGGCTGTGCCAAGGGACTTGTGGGTGGGGGACCTGGTGGGCATGAACCATGAAGGAGGAGTTAGACCCCATGGTGGCTCATTGTGGGACCTTGCAGTGTCCCTGGGGATGCCGGGGGCAGTGGGTTGATGGTGAGGGGATGAGTGCACGTGAGGCATTTGTTTAATCCTGTATCAAGCTGAACTTGGCTCCCACTCTCAGGGTCTCTGTTTCTTTCTTATGGCTTCCTGCCCCTTCATCCCTGTCTGCATTCTTGTGGCTCCTGGACCTGCACCCTCCTTGTCCCCATCCCTGTGTGTGGCGTCATCATGCAGTGGATTTGAAGTGGCAGCCTGGGAGTCAAGGGGCAGATGCAGTGTCATGTTGGAGTGGCACACAGCAGCAGGAGCGTGCCTGCTTGGGGCCCTTCTTTGGGGGAGCAGCCAGCCAGAGCCCCCAAGATTAGCACCAAGAATGCAGCACCCAGCCATGTCCCAGTGAGTGTCCCCCCACCCCTTAGCTGGACTCTGGGGAGGGGCTTCCTGAAAGACTGGGTGGGCTTGGGGATCAGCTCTCCTGGAAAATGACTTCCCCTTGTGATGGTGGGTTTCCTGGAGGGGTCTTCGCCTTCCTGGCCCTGCTGCCAGCTCCCCACCCCTCTTCCTGTCCCCACCCCCACTCACGTCCCGGCCCCTTGGCAGAGCCCTGTGAGATCTGTGATGAGGACAGCTTCGGTGCTGTGCTCTGGAAGGAGGTCCTGGCCAGAGAGGTGGCCGCAGTCCTGTGTCCTGTCAGTGTCACAGGTGAGGGCTGAGGGGCGGGTGTCGTGGGGGACTCCTACCCTTGAGATGCCGCTCAAGGAGCTGTCAGCGCAGGACACTCGGCCCAGACCATTCCCAGGCAGCCCGTGCCCTGAAGCCGGGGCTGTACAGGTGGGAGGGGATGGGGGCTCAGGACCACCGTGACTGAGCATTCACCAGAAGCCAGCGCCTGCATGAAGCCCTTTAGTGCGATGCCCCACGGAGCCACCCATTGACACGTGGGAAACTGAGGCACAGAGAAGTTATTAACACACTAGCTGTGGGCTTGCAGGACCACTAGGTGGGAAGTCAGCTTTGAACGTGGTGGTCTTAATCCCCATGCAGCCCTGTGGAATGATGGGGGGTGTGGAAAAGGCAGAGTGGGCTCCCAGAAGGGGCTTGGCACGTTGAAGGGTTGATGTCCTTTGCCCCTCGTATTTGAAGAGTGCGTGCAGGTTGGACATTTGTTTGCTGTGCAACATTGAGGAAGTGACCCTTTCTGAGCCTGTTTTCTTTCTGTAAAACAAGTGCATTGTGGGTTCCCTGCCCCTGCCCAGGGCCCCTCCCCCAGTGGGGGCTGTGTGTTCCCAGCGGTGGTTGCAGCCCCCCCTGCCGTGTGTTGTTTATAGAGCAATACATGTCTGGGTAGCGTATTGCAATCCACGGAAGTAAAGTGAAGAAAACCCAGGTCGCGGGATGGTGTGACTTGTCTGGCTTTTTGTCTGCGTGCACGACCGTATTTTCCCTTGTTTTGATTCTGCACCATGCGGTGGAGCAGGTGTCCTATCCTGTCCTGTGGCTTCTGTTGGGTGACAGGGTTGTGGCAGTCGCCTAGGGTCATGCCACCGTGTGTGTGCGCAAGTGTGCCTGGTTCCTTGGGAGTAAGTTCTGGGTCACAGGCTGTGCCCGTGTTTAAGGCAGTGGACACCTGATGTCCATCAGCCCCAAGGCCTGCCCAGCGTCTGCTTGGCACACCCAGGCCAGTGGGTCCCGTGCCCGCGTGGGTGGAGCTGAGCAGGGTATGCCTGGCTGTTGGTTTTCCCCAGGGCTTTGGATAGGAAAGGGCTCTGCCCCCACGCAGGTTTGTCCCTGAAGGTTTGGCTCTTGCCCGGTCCCAGGACCTGGTGCAGTGCCCGACCTAAAGCATCTGCTGGAAAATGTTTTGAATGAAATAAACTTAGGGAAGCCTGTCCCCTGGGCCTGCTCATTTGGAATGTGGTCCTGGACAAGTGTCCGTTTCTGGCGCTAAGTGTTCCAACTGGAGTGGCTTGTGCCTGGGAGCCATGTGTGAAACTCCTGTGCTGGAGGCGGGCACCCACCTGAGAATCAGGAGACAGCTGACCCAGCGTCTCCCCAGGCCTCATCCTGTGATGCTGTGAGCTGCACGAGGAGGTATTTCCTTCTGGGAGCCCCCATCTACTTCTGCTGTGTCTCTACCGACTACCCAAACATACAGATAATGGTGAGGCCGGGCCAGGGGTCTCCTACCCAGCCCAGCCCATCTTTCCATGGCCCTCCTCTGCCCTCCGTCCTCTGACATAACCCTGTGTACCCAGTGGCACACTCTGTGGACGTAAGTCAGCCACAGCCAGGACTGAGGGCTGGAGAGGACTTTCTGTGTGGGAGGTTCTTGGGACCTGCAAGTGATGGCCTCCACCCCTTCGATCTTCCAGATCCCAGAGCACTGGGAAAGGCTTAGTGTGGACTGCCTGGGGAAGGGGTCTCCCAGGTCATCCAGACGCTGAATTGGCCACTAGGGTATCTAGAACTGGGCTTCAGACCCTGCTCCCCATCCCGGCTGAGTGAGGGGACAAGAGCTGCCCAAGGCCACACAGTGGGGCTTGGGGGCCTGAGCCAGTCCCTTCCCTGAGCTGGGTCTCAGTTCCTCCTCCTCCAACTGTCTCTGTGGGAACAGGGTAGGCAGAGTGCCCGGCACAGGGTGAGCCCTGGAGTGACGGCTGGGTGAAGCTCGTGGGGCGGGCAGGTGGCCTGACAGCTCCCCCTCCTTCCCAGGGCACCACCAACCAGACTTGTAGCCTGTGGGCCAAGACTGACTTGTAAGTTCATCTGTGCTTTGTGTCCTTGGGGCCTCAGGCCTGGGAGGAGGCTGACCCAGCAGAGGCGGGGCACAGCCTTCAGGTTCGGGGGCCACTGACTCCCTGACTCTTTCTGTCCTGCACATTCTCCCTGCCCAGGTGAGGCTCTGAGGCGGCAGGATCCCACCCAGCTGGCTTCCCACCCCTCCCAGGGAAGTCCACGGTTGGGGATCCAGAGGGGTGTGGCAGCCCCCCTCACACTGGCCAGGTGACAGGCAGATGGTGTAGCTTTGCAAGAGCACTGCCAAGGACTGGGCAGCAGGGTGAGGCCCTGAGTGATCAGATGGGAAGCAGATGTGGGGGCTCCTGGGGCCCTGGGCCCAGCTCCTTGTCAAGCAGTAGCACCAGCCCACACCAGGTGCTGCAGCAGTGGGAAGTAGGGGGACGGGGCACCGGGCTGGACTGACCAGGCTGCAATTTAGAGTCACAGGGCCCTGCGTGGGTGCCCAGAGGCAGGTGTCCTCCCAGACACAGGGAAGCAGAGAGAGAGGTGTGGGGCTACATAGTAACAGGGATGAATTTGTCAAAAAGCCCCATAATGGGGGCAGTATCCAGAGGAGAGGAGGTTCAGACTTTGTGGAGACAGGGCAGGTGAGAACTTAGTGACCGGGTCCCGATGTGCCAGATGGGCCTGGTGGTGGCTGGGCCTCCCCTCTGGAGGTTTGGTGTCCATTGAAGTGGGTATGTCCATTGAAGAGCTGCATGTCATTGTCACCACCCACCTCTCTCATCCCTGGTTCCGCCCGTCCCAGGCCAGCCTGTGGGCCGGGGGGTACGTGTGGCAAGTCCCTGCTGCTGGGCGTGGTGCAGTGACGGAGATGTGTCAGGGAGGCCAGGGAGGCTCCCGCAGTGGCTGATCCTAGAGGAGGACGTGTTTTCTGGCAGAGAACAGGAGGAAGCTCTCTAGGCAGAAACACACTTTGAGTAACGGTGTGGAAGTTAGAGGGTACAGGAAGAATGTGAGGCCAGGACGAGTAGGCGACCGGAGAGGAGGATGGATGGGTGCCGGGGGGAGGCTGCAAGGGGTGTGGGGCCAGTTTGTAGGGCTGCATGTCAGCAACTGTGGAAGTTGTCAGGGAGGGGTGTGACCACCATGCATCCATCCACTCTCCATCCACCTGTCCACTCGCTTAGGTATCCACCCACCCACCTTCTATCCATCCACTCCCTTGGCTATCCACCCACCTACCTACCACCCATTCATGCACTCATCCACCCATCCAGCTCCCCAATCCATCCATCCACCCATCCACTTATCCACCTATCCACCCACCCATCCAATCTTGAGTGATTACTGACCACCGACAAGGCAGTGTGCCTTGTCGGTGGTCAGTAATCACTCAAGACCTCAGCCTCCTCTGATCCCCAGTGAGGAGGGACAGGAAAGTGGGAACCTATGGATCCCTGTGAAACTGTCAGGTCAAGGCACAGGCCAAGAAATGGAGCCAGTGTACCAAGTGGCGTGTGGGGTGAGGTGCCTTTTAGGGCAGGTTTAGGGAAGCCTCTCAGGGGTGGTGCTTGAGCAGAGGCCTGACAGCACTGTGCACGTGGGTGTCTGGGGACAAGCATTTTGGCAGAAGGAACAGGCAGTGCAAAGGCCCTGTGGTGGGAGTGTCCAGGGCCATATGGCAGACTGCACTTCTCTTTCCAACTCTGGGTCTGGGGTTGTGAGGACAGGAGCAGGGGCAGGGGCCTGGGGTGGGGGAGAGCTTGGGCGGACCGCCTAGCCTTTGGAAACTGGCTCTCTGGCTTTGGTTGCTGTCAAGTGCTTTTCTCTGGGTTTTGCAAGTGACGCAAGCTCTTTGTTCAAAGTGAAGTATCAAAAACGGTTAAAAAAAGAAAAAGCAACAAAGAAGGCCCACGTGCTCTCAGGGCCCAGGCTGGCCATCGTGGGAGGTTACACCGCGGTTGCAGGTCTGTTTAATCTGGCCCCTGATGTCGGCATAAGCCCCTCCCCAAAGCCCAGAAACCCTCCCTAGTGGCTGTTGGAAGGCTGCCTGCAGTGCCCTGGGGATGCCCGTTCACCCAGTGGCCCAGCACCCTCGCTTGAACAGCTCTGCTCACATTTCTGATTGTTCCCTAGGCGTTGAGTCCCCTGAACAGTTTCAAGATCTTAGTGGTAAATTGCTTTCCAGAGATGTGGACCCAGCCCCTTGGTCTCCAGGGCAGCAGGCTGTGAGCAGTCTGGCCAGCCCAGTGAGTGTGAAGTTCTCAGTCCCCAGGGCTGTGTGACCTGGGGCAGATTCCACCCTCTGGGAGCCTCAGACTCCCATCCTCAGGATCAGAGTCTGCCTGATTGTGGGTGGGGGCAGAGAAGGTGATGGGGAGTGGGCTGCAACCAAGTCCATGGGGTGCTCACCACTGGCTGTGGCCTCCACCTCAGGTGTGGGAGGCCCACCCACTGCCCACTCCCGGTCACCTCTGAGTGGATGGCACTGTTAGGGTCTCTGTGCCTGGGCCCAGGGTTCTGAGGACAGCAGGAAGGTGCCTCAGAACACATTTGGCCCCCAAGCTCTCTGTTCAGTTCTGGGCATGGCGCTAGGAGCCTGGC
The DNA here is from genome assembly GCF_036321535.1 of Camelus dromedarius. Taxonomy (NCBI): domain Eukaryota; kingdom Metazoa; phylum Chordata; class Mammalia; order Artiodactyla; family Camelidae; genus Camelus; species Camelus dromedarius. The sequence goes on from NC_087471.1 coordinate 13,533,108, forward strand.
TAACTATGCCTGTTACGTCTGGTGAAGCTGAGGCTTAGAAAGGAATGTGGTCCAGCTCAGGATGAGGATTGCAGTATCTGATCGAGAAATGAACAGCCTGGGGCTAAAGACCAGGGATGGACAGGGCGGGGGAGGGAGAGCGCTGTCTCTGACCCTCCCTCACTCTTCCCCCTTTGCTCTGCTGTGTGCTGGACAGAACCCCTTTCCATGCCCAAGTGGGGCCACTCCTCACATGAACAGGCTCAGAGGAACCAAGTGTTTCCTGAAGCGGGGACCAGGGACAGGGCCGGAGGTCTATGTCCACCAGTGAGCCCAGAGATTGGGTCTGTGCTGTCATTGGCCTGTGTTTGTGTGTGTTTGGATGAGAAAGGTTCTCACATGTCTACAGAACTTTGTGTGTAGGGGGGTGCCACTGGGGGCTGAGAGCCATCAGTGATGTGACCATCATCTGAGTAGTAGGTGATCTTTTGATCCATGACCGTGGTCCATGACTCTGTCCCTGGTCTGATGGAACCTAGATTCCAGACTCAGACTGAGCCCTGGTCCTGGTCACACATTGAGCCCTGACCCCATGTCTCATCTGGAGTCCCTTGTGCTCGTTCGTGTGTTAGTATGCATGTGTCATGTTCTTGGAGGGCTGCCCCCTCTTCCAGCCACGTGCGACTGTCAGCCATGTGACATGCTCGTCTTGGAACGTCTGAGTCAGAGGTTTCCACCCACATCACAGACCCCTGGCCTGCCTCACCCCCAGTTGTACACACACACTTGCACACATGGGCTCAACATGTACACGTGAGGTGACTTCTCCCAACAGGGCTCATGGCCCCAACCCCCTAACACCCCTGCACCATCTGGCCAATGGCAGTGGGGGCCTTGGGAGCAGGGCCATTAGTGGGGAAAGAGGGATCTTTGCAGAATTCCCAGATGTTTGGGTGGGTGGGTGGAGGACGGGCCCAGGAGGATGGCCTGGTGCCGGGGTTAAGGAGAGCCAGGAGCACATCCAGGGAGTTCAGTCCTGTGGTTCAGCTCGGACAGCTCGCTGGGTCTTTCACTCATGGCGGCTGCATGTGTTGTGCAGTTTCCATTTTAAAAAAGAATAACTCAGAGTTACGTAGAGCAGAAAAGTGAGAGCTGGCAAGATCCTTGGAAATCACCTGCTGTCTGTCACTTGAAAATGGTGGAGGTGAGGCCCAGTCTAGGGACGTCAGTACAGGCCAGGCCTGGGTCAGACACTCTCCACGGTGCTCCTCTTGCTATGCCAGCATTTCAGGAGGTGTTCTGCCTGACGCTAATCCCACGTGGGCTCCAGGAAGGACAGAGTTCCATACCCACCATGTCCTGTTCTCCTGGGTCCACGTGCACAGCAACTATAAAGGCTCTGAGAAGTCCTGTAAGTGGCTTCTGTTCAGTTGGGTTGGGGTTTCCCTAATTAGTGGGCACTTGGCACCCTTACTGAGCTGGCAGAGCAGACACTGGTGGGTGGTGTGACCTTCCCGCAGAGTCTGTTGTGCCCTTTCTCAAAGCGTGACCCCACTCCAGGCACCTTTAGAGACGCCTGGCTGAGGAGACGGGCATGGAGTGCCATTGAAGGCCCAGGGTGGCCGCATGAGTCATGCCAGTCTGTGCTCTCTCTCTGCCTGGGCAGACCCCAGCCCTGCCGGATGAAGCTGTCCTGGGGGACGCTCAGGACCCAGGCCCAGTGCCCTCCCTGGAGTCCTCACCCAAGTGCAAGTCCTGGTCCTTTTAACAGCCTTGCCTCATCCCTGTCCCTGGTTTCCTTGGAGAGGGCAGCGAGGGGGCAGGCCAAGGGGGGCACGCAGAAGGGTGTCCAGCTCCCTGTCAGAGGCGGCCAGTTCCCAGCCTGATTTCTCCCATGCTGGCTGAAGGGCGGTGTTGGCTGTTGCTGGGCCAGTGGTGGCCCTGGTGTCTAGAGGGGAGGGAAGGGGTCCTGTTTGGTGGGAACATCACAGACACATGCTTGAGAGTCAGGATACACTGTTATGGCATGGGCAGGGGGCGTCTGGGTGTGGGGAGATTTCCTGGGTGGAGTTCAGGGCACAGGAGTCTCCTGCAGGGCTGCATCTGGCTGCGTCTCATCCCTGTGTTTTCCCACCCCTGTGGGCCCCCCGTGTGTCAGTGGTGGGGACGTGCAGTCGTATGAGTAGGGTGTTCACAAGTGACTTGAGGGTCAGGGGTGGGCCTGGCGGTCAGGGTAGGCAGCGAGTGTGGACAGCCCTGAGCTCACGGGATCTGCTGGGCAGGCTGGGAACAGCTCAGGGCAGCTCTGGGAGGATGCCTACCCTGGTGTGGGGTGTGCAGGGTGGCTGCGGGGCGCTGGGAGTGGTAATGGTGCCAGTGGTGGTGATGGTAATGCTGGTGGTGGTGATGGCGCTGGTGGTGGTTTTGGTGAGAGCCGTGATGGTTGAGGCTGTGGTGACAGTTAAGGTGGTGTTGGGGGTGGTCTCAGCAATTGGGGGGAAATCGTCACAGTCCAAACTCGTTCTACTCACCACACGACAGGCCAAAAAACGGGGAGACGAGGTGTTGGGGCAAGGAATAGTGACTGTATTTGGAAAACCAGCAGACTGAGGTTGGTGGTAATGTCTTGTAGAACCATCCTGCTCAAGTCAGAACTCAGGCTCCTTGTATACAAAAAAAAAAAAAAAATTGGGATGGGGTGTGGTTCGTTGTTGCAAACTTCTTGCTGTAGGAATTCTTAGTTCTTGCATTCATCCATGTGAGTCAGGCCATGGTGTTCCTGTAAACCTGCAACAAAACAAAGGTTATTTTGTATTTTGCAATTTGCCAGCCCTATTTAAGTGCAGAACCCCAAGAATAGCCTCTCCTGTCTATTTCAGGCTAAAAGCAACATTGTTTCCTAAAAGGTGCAGAGCTGGCAAGACTAAGCCTAGAAAACAGGGCACAGTGGTTAAAACTAAAGGAACAGACCAATATAGAGTCAGATTTGATCTCCTCTGTTCCAGTATGAAGCCCCCCATCCTCTTGGGAACCAGGACACACCCGAGGCAGTTAACCAGGCTGAGTAGGTGAGGAGCCTGGGTGGGAGGGCAGACAGGAGAGCTCATGGGGCCACGCAGTCTGGGAAGGTATCTTGGAGGAGACAGAGCTGGGTTGGTGGGGGTGGAGGGGTTTGGGATCTACTGGAGCCCATGCATGTGCCCAGCACCCTGCACTCAGCATGGAGCCTGATGGGGCAGGCCAGGGGCACACTGGCTGAGTGAGTGACCTATCGGCTTGAAGTCCAGCTGCGCCAGTGGATGGAGCATGATGGGGTGTGGGTGTCGAGGGGCTTGCCCCACAGCTGGCATGAGTAGGTGGCAGGCCGGACAGAGCTGGGTCAGAGGTGCACCAGGTGAAGGTCTGAGTGAGGGTCAAACAGCTCAGGCAGAGGTGCAGGCCTCTGAGCTGGGCGTAGTTGGCAGGTGCCCTGGGGTTGGCGAGACCCTGGCATCCACAGTGCAGACCGCTTGCTTGCATGGCTGGGGATTGCAGGGGCCCTTTTCTGCCTGGCAGGCTGCCCTGGGCCTCTGGCCCTATTCAGGTGGGTAGGTTGGGTCTGGTGAAGAGCCACCAGACCCTGAGGATGGCCAGGTTTCCAGCCTTGGGGCAGGCCTGCGGCTGGAAGCTCTGACTCAGAGTGTGGCCAGTACCATGTGGGAGCCAGGAGATTGGCACCCTGGGCTACATGAGAAGCCTTTGAGGCCCTGGTCACAGACCTGTGGATGCTAAGTGAGCCTTAGACATTGTTAGTGCTCGGAGAGCCTGCCCCCCATGGGCAGGGACACAGGCCTGAGGGTGCATGGCTCTCACCCAGCAGCTCACTCAGCAAGACCAAAGTCAGGCAGGTCTCCACCCCCCAGGGTCCCCTCAGGTCACAAACATTGCCCCCAGACCCTCAACAGAGAGGACATGGCACTGATCTCGGGAAGCAGACATGGGCCTGCCCGGGGAGGGGGTTTCTGACAGGCTAGTGGTCAGATGGGAGCTGGGCACAGAGTGGGAGTTTGAGGAGGCTTCCAGGAGATGGCAGGGCCTCGGGAGAGCCCTGAAGGATGAAGCTGAGTCAGCCAGGGGACAGGAGGGGATGTGCTCAGAGGGAACGGCCAAGATGAAGGCCTGGAGGCAGGAGAGGGTGCTGTGTTCTGAGTCCCTAGTGGCTCCATCCCAGCTGGCGTGTGGGAGCAGGGCCACCAGGGCTGCGGGGGGGCTTGAGAGCCCTGATGAGCTCCAGCTGCTGGGGGAGGTGGGGTCTGGGCAGGGAGCCCCAGCCCAGCAGCCGGGTAGGACCTGTTGGAGGAGCCAGGTGCAGTGCTCAGGAACTCCCAGCTTATCCAGGTGGGCTCCCTGGAGGAGGCAACCCAGCACAAGCCTTGGTCTGTGGGTCAGACGGCAATAAGTAGAGGTGGGCGGTTGGCACTCTGGACATGTGAAGCATGATTTGGCGGGGCTTGTACCTGGCATGCGTGCTTTCAGGAGCACAAAGGCCCAGCTGAGAAGTTTTGAAGGGCTCCTAGAAGCCCCTGCCTGCAGAGACACCTTGGCCACTCCCTGTTCCCTCAGTGGGGCTAGCTTCTCCCATCCAGGCTTCTTTCTGCTGTGTGGGAGGACAGGTATGAGGCCTTCCCACTCCAGTGTGAATTAGCCCATCAAACCCCAGGGGGCCCTGATTCCCACAGTCCTATAATAACGCCTGCTTCGCGGGCCTGCAGGAGGCATCCTGAATGCTGAGAAGGCCTAGGCTCAGTGGGTGAGCAGGTAGGCTGCGCCCCCAATGCACCCTCTGTGTTACTGTCTGCTGATCTCCCATGAGCGTGCCGGGCCCTGTGCTGAGCCCTGTATCTCTGTTGTCTCCCTGAGCAGCATGCGGGGTGAAGATGTGTGCCTACTTCGCAGGGGAGGCAGCTCGGCCCTGAGTGGCCAGCAGTGGCCTTGGCTGTCCAGTTCCCCCTCCTGGGGCTGGGCTGAGCCACCAGGGAGCTCTGCAGGGAGCAGGATGGCAGGGAGCCACAGGCTGAGCCTCCTCCCAGGCTCTGACGCACTGGGGCCCCAGGGGAGGTCCCCTGGGGGGCATTCTGAGTTGGATGGGGGCCAGGCTACTCCGCTCTGGCAGCTGGTGACAGGAGCCAGGCAGCCTTCTCTGAGCAACCTCACGTGAGACACCAGGATAAGGCTGTGGCCCCGCACAGGGGCTGAAGTTGGAATAAGGCAGGTCTCCGAGGGCGGGGTTGCAGGGAGCTGGGGTTCCCCGTCTGAGTGTGGCTGGACGAGTGTACTTGAGGTGGGGAGTGGGGAGGGTCAGGAAAGGTGGGCCAGTCCCTGGGACCTGTGGGGTCCCTGAGGGCGGCATGACCTTTGCTCTGAGTGAGGAGGGAGCAGCAGGAAGGTTTTGAGCAGAGCATGTGTCTTGGCATATTTCCAGTGATGGCAGTGTGCTGGGGACAGGCAGAGGCAGGCAGGGGGGAGGCTGGCAGTGGGTCCCACCAGGGTGGTGGCCACGGAATGGAAAACAGCAGTGAGAGTCCTGGTGCATTTTGACATGAAGGCTGATTGATGATGGGTGTGTGGGTATGAGAGGGAGGGAGGTAGGAGGGTTCCTGGAGGTTGCCGCCAGGTTGGAGGGGCAGAGAGGGGCCATGCTGCCCGGCCACGTGGCTTCACTTGTCCCCCCATAGCAAGTCTTGGCTGGGCACTCTGCCCCTACTGGGGTGCAGGCATGGGGTGAGCAAGCCAGGTCCTGGTCCCGCCCTCCCAGAGGAGGACGCAAGCAGGAACATAAGGCTATCACGTAGTGGGACAACTGGACAGAGGTTCAAGGACATACAGGTGGTATGCAGCCGGCGGGTGTGCAGGCCTCGGACAGCCACCAGAGGGGCAGCTTACCATGGCAGTGACTGGCCTAACACGCTGTCAAGGACAACTTGGCATCAGGGGGATATGTGATCAGGAGGCCAGCTGTCCAGGGAGTGCGCTGGGTGGATGGGGGTGATGTGGGGGTGGAAGGAGGTTGCTGGCTGTATTCTTGACTGACCAAGAAATCTGAGGGCTGGGGAGCCACAGAGGAAGCTTGAGTCTCAGCTCAGGGTCAGGCCCTGGGGTGCTGACTGAGGGCAGAAGGAGAGCTCAGAAGTGGCGCGAAAGGGCCAGGTGGTTGTCCCTGGGGTTTGGTGACATTAGGGCTTTGGCCAGAGTGGGTTGGGAGGAGCCTGTGGTGAGGAACTGGTGGCCTGCAGAGGGGTGGGCAGTGGCTGGGCCTTCCTGGAGACCCTGGTCTGATGGGGGAGGCACAGCATCTTCTCTGGGAGTTTTGATTTGAGGGGCCCGGGGTCCCCTGCAACCTCCCCTCAACTCAGGCAGGGAGGGGCCCCTGCCCCAGCTCCTTCTGTCACCCTGGACCTGGGGAGTGGGGAGAATCAAATGTCACTGACGTTGATTCCTCAGGTCTGAGCCCAGGAGTTGGGGCCTGGGTCCGTGACCCAGGTATTCCAAATTTCTGAAGTTTGGACAAGAGGCAGCAAATGGTCTCCCACATGTGGGAGCGGTCACTGTGTGCTTGAGGGAGGAAGGACCTGCTGTGTTGCAGAGATGGTAACAGGTGTCCCCTGCAGCAGGAAGGATTGCAGTCAGACATGGAGGAGGACTTCCAGATGTTGTGGGTACAAGAGGATGTGTCCTAGAGGTCTAAGTGAAAGAAGGAGGGCCAAGGATCCCCTGACCTTTTCCAGGTCAGGGTGTGCCTGAGATGCAAGTGAGGGTCCTCTGATCAGAGACCACAACCCACATGTCCTGCTTGGGGTCAGTCCTTGGCTGATGCCCAGGGCAGCCTGGAAAGCTCTGCAGACGGCCTGGGAAAGCTCTGTTGATGGGGGCTCTGCCCTGGTGTGGAATTGGCCTTAGGGAGGCCCCCCTCCACCTGGTCTGGGTGTTAGGCCATCCTTGAGGGTCCCTTTCAGGTCTGTTTCCCAATCCTGATTGCACAGCTCAGATGTTGTAGGCTTTGGCGAGGTGGAGGGGATGTGAGGTGGTGAGACAGATAAAAACTGGAATCCTGGCCCTCCTGCTGTCTTGCTGTGTGGCATCTGGCAATCCTACCACCTCTCTGAGCCTCAGTTTCTGTATCTACACAGCTGAGCTGTGGATTATTTCCAAGATTAAATGATAAAATGCGCAGGAAGCTGTTAATATTGAGATGGGGGAAAGGGCAAGGAGAAGCTTCCTTTCCATGTGCTGGAGGTTAGGAGCCCATGCATGCTCCCCTGATCATCACCACCAGGGACTATGGAGTCAAGGGGAGAGGCTGAGGCCAAGGAGCCTGCGTTGCAATCTTGCAAGTTTTGAGTGAGCTGAGCAGCTGCCCGCCTCCTGGGCTGCCAGCCCAAGCAGCTGGTTCTCTGGCAGGGCCAGAACTGCAGGCTGTGAGACCACAGGAGACAGCGATGCAGACCCAGCCCCTCAGAGGGCAGGGGGGTCACAACCCCTAGGGGGCCAGAGCCCCTGGGGACCCCCATTTGTGGGGACCACATTCCATAGGGGGAAGGGTGGTGTCCTGCGGGCAGGATGGAAACCCAGGGCATCCACCCTGAGCCTGGGAAGTGGTCAACAGGTGCAAGTGCAAGGTCACTTCTGTTCCGCCGTGGTGTCAGTCCAGGAGCGGTCCTTGCTGGGGTTGGCCATACAAACGTCTAAACGGGTGAGAGTGGAGGTTGGGGGAGGACAGCGCCTTCTCCCTTGCTGGGTGGGGACCAGTGTTCATGTCTAGGATGTGCTTTAGTGCGGGCGGGGAAGGGGCACCTGTCAGAAGGCATCACTGCTGCGCCCACCTGCTCCCTTCACGGCTGCCAACGCCCAGGATGATGTCAGCCACGTGCAGGCACTTGCCTCCCTAAGGACTCAGGGCTGAATGTCCCCTAAGCATAGGGTGGACTGTGGTCAAATGTGACAGCAGTGTGGCCAGGAGGGGTGTTCCCAGGAGAGGAGGTGCCGGCCCTGTGTGGCCTGCAGCTCAGCCTCTCCCGACATATAACCTTTGCCATTGCACTCCCGGGGCCTGTCCTGCCACCTACAGGTCACCCCTCTGCAAGGACCTGCTGTGTGGCCCTCTGCCCAGCGTCCATCAGCCCAGCTCTTACAAGGTTTGGAAATGTGTGTTAACTAACTCACTTGTCCTTGTCCCAGTGGCCTTTGTGAAGGATCCTGGGCACCATTTGTTGGATGGGTAGGCTAGTGGCAGGTTGTGGGGCAGACCAGGCTCGGAGTGCTGTGGTTGTGTGAGAGGTTACGAGGCTGGGAGTCAGGACTGTGGTATCAAGCGGGTAGGGCAGGGGGTCAGCAGGGAGTGAGGGGTCTCGGAGAGCGAGGGCAGCAGACCTCGAAGGATTCAGCACGTCCTCTGCTCCCGTTTCCACTGAACTCACCCCCTGTCCATGTTGCTGACCCTCCACCTCTACGGGGGCCAATCCTGCCTGATGAGGGGGCACCTTCCTGGGGGCACCAAGTCCCCCGCCCCACCTTCCTCTGGGGTCTCCTGGGCTGGGCGCCGTAAGCCTGGGGATCCCTGCGTACACTGGGCACCTGCTGAGCTGTGCTAGTTGCTGTCTGGTCCTGGGGAGCTGGCCTGCACAGCTGTTGCTGAGACCTGTCTCAGCAAATCCAATGACTTTATTCCTTCCCTACTATGCTCAGGTTGATGGAACCATTTCACTGATCTGTTCCCTGCTGAGGTGCAGGAAGTTCTGTGCGACTCTACCTGGCTCGGTCTTAGAGATGTGAGTTAGCTGTTCTGTGAGGGCTTCCTGATTCCTCTTGTTTTCTATTCAGGAAACGGTGCACATGTCCTATACACCTCATTGTTCTGGGCTTTCCCCATGAGATTCCCACCTAAATCTTTATGCCATGAATTATTTTTGTTTCCTAGAAAACTGAATGCTTAAAACTCATAGGCAACAAACAGCTCTGTTATTCCTCATATTCTTCTGTAACTTCTGTTCTCTGAGGAATGGTCTGTCTCTTAAGACAGCTTAAGGCAGGGAGTAAGATAGAGCAAGAAATACGTAGGGGGAAAATCAATGATTATTTCAGAGATACTCCCTAGCAAACGTCTTAATATCCTACGAAAATGCTGGTGTAAAGAACGGAGGATTAACAGCTCATGAAGAAGAGTAGGTGTGCGGTAGGAATGCATCTCGGGTTCTGGGTATCGTGTGGTCGATGACAGTCACAGCCCTCAGTAAGTGATGAATAACTCATTATCCTTGTGGTCCTTTGTGCAGCCCTCCCCTACATGGACTCTTGAAAAGCGTCTTGTTGTTGGGAGCTCTTCCTCCACCGTATGAAGAAGGCCGGGCTCGCTTGCTGAAGAGATGAGGATCCACCTAGAGCCAGCACTAGCCAACAGACACATGAGTCAGCCCCAGCTGAGCTGCCCATTGACTGCAGGTGCAGAAGTGACCTTAGTTGAGACGCAGACTGCCCAGGTGAGCCTCCACCAAGGTGTTAATATGGGCCATAAGCAAATAAAGTGGTTACTAACCCATTTTTAATAAATCATTGTAAACATGCAGAATAGAGGAGGAAGAAAAGTGAAACAATATGTGAGGAATAAAGATAGAAGAGAGGAAGGGTCAAATGTGATTATGGCCACTTCTGTTCTTCAGGGACTTCAAGAATCGTGGACAGGCATGTGTGCAGACCCGTGGTAGTTGGGCACTTGGCCTCATACTGTCCTTGTGGACTTTTGAAAATAACTGCCACTGTCATTCGTGTTGATTCCAGGGGTTGTCCTGTTGTCACTGATGAATTCAAAAACAGTTATCTTAGTAAAGCACAGTCTCAGGTTCTAGACTCAAGTAAATTCCTGATTAAATAGATTTTCCTAAAGATTTCCTCAAAGCAGTGAGATAAATGTCATAAAACCAAAAAATGTCAAAATTGCAAAGGGATTGGGAGAGGCTGATAGCTCAGTGGTTCAGTGCGTACTTACTACACATGAGGTTGTGGGTTCAAGCCCCAGTACCTCCATTAACATAAAAAACAAACATACAAACCAACCTAATTACCTGCCCCCCTCATTCAAAGAGTCTCATGATCCATGTCCCCAGGTTCTGAATCTAACCTCATCGTTATGAAATGGACTGCAGCCAGTTAGCTGTGATGACCTAGGCTCAGACAGTCCTAGCTCAGGGTTCTCAGAGGAACTTCTACTGGCCCCAGTAATTGCTTTTTCACAAATTTAGTTTACATCCATGATTAATCTTGACAATAATCCTAAAATTTAGATGTTGTTTTTATTCACATTTTAGAGATGAAGAAACTGAAAGCGAGCTAAAATAACTGGCCAGAGGTAACACAGCTGGTGAACAGGGGCCCAGGCGCTGACAGTCTGGAAAGGTGGTTTCACACCAAATCAAGTCCTTTTTTTCTCATTGATGCAGGTTCTTTTCAACCTGTTTCAAAGGCACTGGAAACCTGTGGTACCTCAGGTACCATTAAGCAGGAAAAAAGGGGGTGGGGAATAAACAAGGCAGTGCTCTGGCCCCTCACTCTAGTTTCAGCCTGAGCACATCTCATATATATGAGTCCCATTTAAAGTTTTGTTTGAAAAAATTTCCAAACACTGTATTATACCCTAATGTCTCCTAATGCTGTACTAGCAACTTCCTGCAGTCAGATCTGCCTTATCCTTTCTTTGGTCTCAGGACAGTATGAAAGCGGCCCTGACGTGGAGCAGGTGGAGATCACTGCTCTTGCGATGTGATTTGGGCTCCAGAACTGCACTGTCCGAGCGTCTCCCATGAGCCCTGGCAGCCCTGCTGCCTTTCCCACCAAAGCCAGTTACATGGTTCCCACACCCTGCAGCCCCCTCCCTGTCAGTAGTGATGTCACCTTTGTCAGGAGTGGCCGCGTGCTTCCCAGAGGGAAGGGGTGTCTTCTCCCCGGAGCTGGAGGCAGTTCTCAAGGAGGAACTGTACCAGAGAAACCTGAAACACATGAGGGCGCAGCAGGGTGTTCTTTTCCATATGGCACAGTTAGAAATCATTTCATATGTAAGTCTTTGATCTAAAACCTGTAAGAGAATTCTGAGAAAAATTCAGAGTTGATTAAAAAAATGAGTCTACAAATCAGTTTTCTCTAAGAAATAGTGATACTTTCATGAGTACTTTGGGTACAGATTTTAAAATTCTTTTAAATCAGTGGGTTAAAATTATAATTTGTGGCCTTGTTCAATAGCTAATGTTTTTGTAACGATGGTTACATGTTTAAAACTAGGACAATTTTCAAGTGACCTATGAAGGATTCTTGAGATGAATCTGTATATTCTCTTACTAAATTTTGTTTGTTTTTGTTTCATTTTCTTCAGTTTTATTGAGATAAATTGACATATAGCATCTTACAAAAATTCATAAAGCATCCAATAGACAAAAACTTGAGAAATTTACTTCTTAAGTGAGGAAATATGTGAAAGTTCAGAAGCAGAGATTTCTGTGATTTTTCTTGTGAAGGAAGGAAGCAGCTGGAGAGGAGACGTGTCTGCACTGCCTCATCTCATGCTGGCTGTCGGGTTGAGCTTGGGGCAGAGCTGTGATATGATTAGGCCTGTTGTGTCTCTGGATGTTCTGGAATGTTTTCCTAGCCCCCTCACCCTGCAGTGGGGGTGACATAGGAGCCGAGTGTCCTTGTGAGGGACCACAGCTGGCAGAGGAAGGCCAGTGTATGTGGAGCCGTGGGTGCTCATCTTGCCCAAGCCAACGCGATGTGCCAGCAGTGACCAGAGGAGCTGGGTGGTGTTGTCATTCTGTGATGATGAAACGATGGGACCTTCGCCATAGTTCACACTCCCTCAGTGATTAGGCTGAGAGTTGAGCCTCGGCTGTCAGACCCCAAAGCTCAGGTTCTGTTCTGTCCCATCATCCTGCTCTTAGCTCTCTGTGGTTCAGTCTCCTGGATGGGAAAGGAGAAATGCCTCTACTGCTCTCAGTTTCCCACTTAACGACCCACCACCTCCCCTCACCCCACCAGGTCAGTGACTCTGCCACTCCAGGGGAGCATGTTTAAGATGTGCACTTGAAAAACCTGGACTATCATGGCTAGTACCTCAGGTTTCAGGTTCAAAGTGGGGACCATGCCCCACAAGGCATGAAGATGAGAGGTCTCATTACCTTTTTTGTGAAGTCCTCTTCTGATTGTGAGCTGGTGGCATTAGGTGGACCAAGAAGGCTTGGGGCTAGACAGCGTGATAAGTTATAAGCTGTCATCTGATTGAATGAGGAGTGTTGCTCAGTGTTGTGGAGCACTCGAAAAAGGTGTCTCAGGAGGTCAACACTGGCTCTTGGCAGCTGGTCCAAAAGCGTACAGACAGGAAAATGCACTTTTAAACAAAGCATGTCGTTTTGCTTAGAAAATGGAAATACAGAGACAGAGAATAGAGTACGTGATTGTAAACCATGCACACAGTCCTCTCTCGCAGAGTTCTAAGGGTGAATGCACACAGAAATGTTTCATTGATTTCAATTTCTGGACCAGATACTAACTTCTGTGGTTAAGTATTTGAAAAATTAAGATTGTAACACTGGCAGATTCGTTCTCTGGCATCTCTGTTTTGACCAGTGGATTTCATCTGCAGCAGTTCCGTGTCTTCAGCAGGTGTTAACTGGTCTGGAGTCCATATTAATAAGATTAGGATAAAAACAGGAATTGAGTAACAGCAGGAGTGCGTGCATCTGTTTTTCAGGTGGCTTCTGTGGGTAGCAGATGCAGCCCTTTGACACTGGTCATTACTTTAGTAGACAGAGCTGTGAACTATGAGCTGATATTTTCCTAAGAGGATGTTGGTTGTGTTTTTGGAGTGTGACTGTCATTACCTCCGGGTGGCAGTTATTTTTTCCTCCGCATTCCGTTCATCAAGGACACTGAGCCATTTGTTGTGGAGACTGGCTGTAAAAATACTTCCTTCGATGTTCTGAAAAAAATCCTTCCGTAGATTAAAAAAAAAAGATATATATTATTATTATAAATACATATTGGAGAAATAACAGAGAAAACATTAAGTTGAAAAATTCCGTTCAGGCCTCACTTCCTTCGCAACTGCCAGTCTGTGACCCAGGCAGGGCTGGGCTTTGATTCTATAGACTTGCACACCCAGAAGGAGGGGCTTGGACTCTCTCCATCTAAAACTAGAAGCATCACAGTAGAGTCTGGATGGCAGTGACAATGATGAGAAAGCCCCCACCACCAGCTGGGCCTTGCTCTCTGTGTCCGTGTTAGCACTAGTCCCGGCTGACAGGGTCTGGTGCTCACCCATCCCGAATCTTGCGAGTGTCTGAGAAGCAATGCGCACACCCATGTTACTTGTTTACTTCAGACAGTGCTTGCTCTTAATTCAAGGGAGAAAGGTTCTCACACTCTTGCACACATATTACGAGAGAACTGGGCTTTCTGACGTGAGGTGTGCATGCTTCATGGGGAAAGACTACTCATAATAGCTTCAGTCTTCTTTTTAAAACTGTATAAAAGTTCAGTTTGCAGCCTTTTAGGCAGCAGGTGCTAAAAACATACAAAAATCCCCTGTGGGTACCTACATGTTACCCCTTATAGCTCCTTGAATGGAACATATCCTTCCAAATAGGATACTTAAAATTTAGATGTATTGGAAGTTCAGGCCTCTGAGTGTCAGGGCTAGAGGTACACAAATGTAAGCTTCCTAAGTGGGGGCCTGGAAAATGTGTCACTTTAGAGGGCTGATGAATAATTTTTAAAGTATAGTCAGAGACAATAGGTCAATTTCTGGTGTACAAGCCTTTCTATCACAGAAATGGGCCTATTAAAATTTATGAAGTAGTAATTTTTTTCCCCTGGTGGGTAAGGTGGTAATTGCGTTTATTTATGTATTTACTGATGGAGATTCTGAGGAATGAACCCAGGACCTCGTGCATGCTAAGCATTCACTCTACTGCTGAGCTATACCCTCCCCACCCCTGAAGTTGTAATGTTTTGTGCCAGACTGGGGACAGTTTTGCATCACCTTGCACCAGCCCAGCCCACCACGCCCCAGCGGAGCCTCGGACACTGGGGTGTGTGTCCGCACACTGCTCGGGATCCCTGTCTGGTGGCTGTGAGCATGATGACCTGAGCGCAGACCGCCCCACCCCCAGTGGGGTGAGGAGTGAGGGGGTCAGCTCAGGTTAGGGGTGCAGAATGAGGGGGGGCTCCCGCGGGGAGTCAGGTTGAGGAGTGAGGGGCTGCCCAGAGTGGAAGTCACCTGGCTGAAGTGTGAGGGGGCCATCCCGGGGTAAGGGGCGCTCGGAATAGGGGAACCCGGTTGAGGGATGGGGGCTAATCCTGGGGTGAGGGGACCATCTCAGGATGATGGGTGGACCCGGGGTGAAGCATGAGGGGTCAGCTTGTTTGCAGGGGCTGTAAGTTAGAAGCTAGTGGGGTGGAGTGTGGGGTGGGGACCTCAATATGAGGAGAAGGAGCCTTGTCTTGGGGACCATGTCATGGATGAGGCCTGGCCGGGGGGTGTGGGGGCTGTGACGGGGCTGGAGGTGTTGTGTGGTGGCCAGCAGGGGGGATTGGAACTGTGGGGTGTGGCCTGGCCCGGGGCCAGTGCTGGTTCTGATTGGGTGCTGGGGTGGAGGGGACCCTGTCGGTGGCTGGGTTGGGGGGGCATTAGGGGTGGGAACTTCGCTGGCCAGTCCTGGGCCACCGGGTGGACCAGCCCCACCGCCCCACGGCCTGGCCTTGCATGGCCGGGCTCGGCCCCTCTCGGCCCCACTGGCCATGTCCCGTAGTGCGGGAGCCCCAGCCCGATTGTCACTGCTACTGGCAGGGGGCGGGGGAGGGGCGTGGACGTGAACGCGCACGCGCGAAGGCGCGGGAGCCCGCCCAGAGCCTGTGGGAGCTGGGCCCGAGCCGGGTGCTCCTGGACCAGCTTCCCTAGGAGGAACACAGCCCAGGGTCTGGGCCACCACATGCCTTCGCCTCTGCTGCTGTCGCCTGGCAGGTAAGGGGGCGCTGGTGGGGGCGCGCAGGTCGGGGAGCCGGTGGTTGAGGCCTGGGCTGCTTTGGGGAGGCACACAGGGAGGGCTGCGCAGGTGAGGCCCGGGCCACGCAGCCCGTCAGGACCCTGATGCGGGTCTGGGCTGCCGCCCTGGTTCATGGTGCATCGCCCCCGCCATTAGTAGTCACTGAACCCTGATGTCTTCATCGCCGCTCACGTGGGTTTGGGAAAGTGGGAGCAGCCCCGGGAGGTGGGAGGGCGCCGGGCTGGCCTTGGAGCACCTCCGACTGGCCCTCAGGCCATGGCCTTCCTGCTCAGGTGGACCTGCCTGGCGACTTCGGGCCACCTTGGACCCTCCAGGTTGGAATAACAGACGAGGCCGGGGGCTTTGGGAACTTGTCGGCCTTCCTCCCGAGATCAAAATCTTTTGGCAAGTCTAGTTTTATTTAGTCTCCAAGTGTTTTTCACAGTAGCTATGCCAAACTACATTGCCACCAGCAGTGTAGGATTGTCCCCTTCTCTCCACAGCCTCTCCAGCATTTCTCCTTTGTGGACTTTTGTTGAATGATGGCCTTTCTGACTGTGTGTGTGAGGTGATAGTTACCTCACTGTAGTTTTGACTTGCATTTCTCTGATAAAGATATTGAGTATTTTTTTCATGTGCCTGTTGGCCATTTGTATGTCTTCATTGGAGAAATGTGTGTTCAGGTCTTCTGCCCATGTTGGGATTGGGGTGCTTGTTTTTTGGTTTTTAAGTTGTACGAGCTGATTATGTAGTCTGGAAATTAAGCCTTTGTCAGTCGAATCATTTGCAAGTATTTTCTCCCATTCAGTATGTTACCTTTTTGTTTTGCTTACGGTTCCCTTTGCTGTGTGGAAGCTTGTGAGTTCTGCTAGGTCCCATGTGTGTGTTTGCTTGTGGTTTTCTTTCTGGTGCTGGGGCAGACTGTCCTAGGAGAACATTGCTGAGATGTATGTGAGATAATGTGTTGCCTATGTTTTCTTCTTAGAGGTTTATAGATTCTGGTCTTCTGTTTAAGTCTTTAAGCAATTATGAGTTTATTTTTGTGTGCAATGTTAGGCAGTCATCTAACTTCATTGATTTCCATGCAGCGGTCCAGTTTTCCCTGCAGCCTTTGCTGAAGAGACTGTCTTCCCTCCATGGTATGTTCTTGCCTCCTTTGTCAAAGATTAATTGACCAAAAGTTTGTGGATTTATTTCTGGGGTCTCATTTGTGTTCCATTGATCCATATGTCTGTTTTTGTAACAATACCGTGCTGTTTTGATTGTAGGTCTGTAGTACTGTCTGAAGTCTGGGAGGGTTATTCCTCCAGCTTTGTTCTTTTTCTTGAGTAATGCTTCCGTAATACTGGGTCTTCTCTGATTACATATAAATTTTAAGATGATTTTTTCTAGTTCTGTGAAAAATGTCCTGGGTGATTTGGTAGGGATCTGCATTCAGTCTGTTGATGCCTCAGGGCAGGTATGGCCATTTTAACAATATTCTTCCAATATAAGGACATGGGCTATCTTTCGGTTTCTCTAAGTCCTCTTTAATTCCCTTAAGTGTTTTATGGGTCTCTGCATTTAAGTCTTTCACGTCCTTGGGTAGATTTATTCCTAAGTATTTTATTTTTTGGATGCAATTTTAAAAGGGAGTATTACATTCATGTGAAGAAATGCCACTGATTTCTGTAGGTTGATGTTGTATTCTGCTACCTTGCCAAATACTTTAATTAGCTTTAGTCATTTTTGTGTGGAGCCTTAAGAATTTTCTATAGATAGTATCATGTAATCTGCATATAATGACAATTTTACCTCTTCTCTTTCAATTTGGACCCCTTTTATTTCTTTTTGTTGTCTAGTTGCTATGGCTAGGACTTCCAATACTATATTGAATAAAAGGGGGTGAGAGTGGGCATCTTTGTCTTGTTCCAGATTTTAGTGGCATATTTTTCAGTTTTTCACTTTTAGTACTGTGTTAGCTGTAGGTTTTTCATAAATAGCTTTTATTTTGTTCAGATATGTTCCCTCTATGCCCACTTTATTATAAGCTTTTATCATAAATGGCTGAATTTTGTTTTGCTTTTTCATCATCCATTGAGATGACCACGTGGTTTTTGTCCTTTATTTTGTGAAGTGGTATGTCACATTGATTCATTTGTGTATTTTGAACCATCCTTGTGTCCCTGGGATGAATCCAGCTTGATTATGTTGTATGATGTTTTTTATGTGTTGTTGGATTCTGTTTGCTAATATTTTATGGATGATTTTTAGATGTATGTTCATCAGTGATATTGACCTATAATTTTCGTTTTTGGTAGTGTGTTTTGTTTTGGTATATGGGTGATGGTTCATAGAATGAGTTTAGGAGTATTCTTTCCTTTTCAATCTTTTTAGAATTTGAACAGGATTGGTATGAGTTCTTTGTATGTTTTGTAAAATTCCTGAGTGAAGCCATCTCGTCTGGACTTTCGTTTGCAGGGTTTTTTTTTTTGCTGATTTCTAATTATTGCTAATTGTTTCATTTCTAGTGATTGGTCTATTCTAGTGGTCTATTTCTTCTTCTATCATGGTGGACTGTATGTTTTCAGAAACTTGTCCATTTCTTCTAGGTTGTCCAATTTGTTTCCATATAGTTGTTTTAGTATTCTGTTATGATATTTTGTTTTTGTGTGATACTGGTTTTAGGAGCTTAGTTTTTAAATGTTTTTAAGATTGGCCTAGCAAAATTCACATTCAGTAAAGCAATGGTTTATCTCTAGTAAACTGACTAACTTGATTATTTTTACTATCTTGAGCCTTTGCCCAAAAATCTAGTGTGATCCTCACATCCCTTCTGAAAGGTTTTGTTTCAGAGAGGGCTTAGAAGCAAGACAGGAGCTGTGGTTGTTCCTAGGAAAACATGTTGGGTGCAAATGGACATGCTAATTGAGGGGGTTGTACACAATTTATTCACCTAGTAACTGTGATGTGTTAATTTATTCATTGATCTATCTTGACATCATAGCATATCTCTGGACATTTCTTCCTGTTATATTGATGTACATGTCTTTTTTTTTTTTTTTTTAACCAATACCATACTGTCTTTATTACTTTAGTTTTATAGTAAGTCTTGAAATCAAACTGTAAGTCTTCCAACTTAGTTTTTTTCCAAAATTGTTTCAACTGTTCTAGGTCTAGTCTTCTTTAATTTCTTCCAGCAATATTGTATATGTTTCAGAGTAGAGATCTCTCGCATATTCTGTAGAATTTATTCCTGAGTAGTTAATATTTTCATGCAGTATAGTTGATTTTTATACACTGACCTTCTGTCTTGCAGCTTTGCTAAACTCACATAGTAGTTCTAATACCATTTTTTTGTCGATTTCTTAGAATTTTCTATTTGGAACATATCTGTGAATGAAGAAAGTTTTACATTTTCCTTTTATTCATATATATGATTGTGTGTGTGTGTATTTTTTAAATTTATTTTTTTGCTTTATTTCACTGGCCACAATCTCTAGTATATTTTGAATAGAATTAGTGAGAGAGGTCCTTGCTGTGTTCTGTCTTAAGGACAAACATTCAGTCTTTCACTGTTAAGTATGATGTTAGGTGTAAGTTTTTCATGTGTGCCCTTTAGTATGTTGAGGAAATTCCTCTTAATCCTAGTTTGTTAAAAATTTTTTTTCTTTTTTAAAGTCATGATTATATATTGAATTTTATCTCATGCTTTTTCCACATTTATTGATAGGATCCTGTGGTTTTTCTTTTAATATGAAATGCATTGATTGATTTTCAGTGTTAAACTTACAACCTTGCATACTTATAGTAAAATGTTTGTCTGATTTTGGTATTAGAGTAGTCATAGTCTCATAAAATGAGTTCGAATTTGTTCCCTTTTCTGCTTTCTGGTAGGATTTGTGTTACTTCTTTCTCAAAATTTGGTGAAATTCAACAGTGAATTTAGAGCCTGGAGTTTGTGAAGTTTTTAACCACTAATTTAATTCATTTGATAGACAAAGTGCTGTTACTGGCTTTTTAATTTTTTCTTGAGTGAGTCTTGATATTTTGGGTCTTTCCAGAAACTTGTCCATTTCAGCTAAGTTGTCAAGTTTATGAGCATAAAGGTGTTTTATTTTTCTCTTTTGAATACATGTATGGTCTGTAGTGTTATTATTTTTATTCCTAATGTTGAGAATTTGTCATTTCTCTTTTTCTCTTTATTAGTCTGGCTATAGCTATATGATACTACTGGTTTCTCAAAAAATTAATGTTTGGTATCAGTGATTTTTCTCTATTGCCTTTATGGTTTTAGTTCCATAATTTCTACTCTTTATCATTTCTTTCTGATTTTGTGGGTTTAATTTGCTCCCCTTCTGATAACTTAAGATGGAAGCTTAGGTCATTTATTTGAGACTTTTTTCTTTCCTAATATAAAAATCAAAAAAGAATAAATTTCCTGCAGACAACTGTTTTAGCTACATATAACAGTGTTTTGTTTTTTTTTTAACATTTCCATTGAAAATCCTTTTTATTTTATCTTGTGATTTCTTCCTTGACCTTCATAGTTTATTTAGAAGTGAATTACTTAATTTCCAAGTATTTGGAGTACTTTCCAGTTACTGTTTTAACTTAATCCTTTTGTGGTCAGAGAAACGACTTGGTATGATTTCAGTTCTCTTTAAATTCATTGAGAATTGTTGTACGGCCTAAAATATGATCTGTCTTGGTGAATGTTTTAAGTGTACATGAAAAGAATGTTTATATGCTGTTCTGGGTAGTGTATTCTGTAAATGCCCATTAGATCAAGGTGGTCAGCTTCATTTTCTGACCTCTTGTTCTGTCAGTTATTGTGAAACAAATGTTGAACTGTCCAGCTGTAACTGTGGATTTGTCTCTTCTGTTCTGCTTTTGCTTCCTGTATTTTGAAGTTCACTTCTGACAGACATTTAAGGTTGTCCTGTCCTCTTGGTCCATTGACTCCTTTGTTATTATGTAATGTCTCTCCATCCTCAGTATTTTTTGAGCTGATACTAGTGTAGTTGCCCAGCTTTCTTTTGGTTAGTGTTTTTGTGGGATGTTTTTTATCTTTTCTTGTACTTTTAACCTGTCTCTGTCTCTGTGTTGAATCTGTGTCTGTGTGTGTGTAGACAGCATGGAGTTGGGTCTTGTTTTTGTTGTTGTTGCTGTTGTTTTGATCCAGTCTGCCCATCTCTGACTTTTACTTGGAGTTTTGTTTTGAAAAAGACCATTTTATATAATGTAATTATGATATGTTTGGGTTTCAAGCTACCCTTAGTGTGACTAGTTTTCTATTTGTCCTGTGTGTTCTTTATGTCCTTTTCCCACTTCCCTGCCCTGTTTTGAGTTAAGTTGTTATTGTTGTTTAAATGAACCCCTTTTATCTCCAATCCTGGCTTATTAGCTCTGCTTCTGTTGTTTCACAATGGTTACTCTAGACTTTGCACATCTTTAACTGATGATAGCCAATCTTCAAATAATATACCAGTTACGTAGAGTGTACGATCCTTGAAACAATAAACTTCCATTTCTTCCTTCCTATTTAGTCCTCCTTTACTTCTTCATGTTATGATGCCCCATAATACATTATTGTTAGTGTGCTTTAAATCATCTTTTAAATTTAATAAAAGTGAGGAAAAAATCTTTATATTTACTCAAGTATTGATACTTTCCAGCTCACCATTCCTTTAAATTCACATTTCCATCTAGATGGTGTCATTTTCTTTTGGCTTGATGAACTTTCTTTTAACGTGTCTCACAGTGCAGCCCTGCTGGCAGTGAATCCTCTAAGCTTGTGTTTGCCTGGTATTATATCATCTTCATTTTTACTTGGTGTGGAGTTCTGGGATGATAGCTTTCCCCTCTGTATGTCCCCATCTGAAGGCTCTAGAGAATAAGCCATGGGCTGAACTGATAAACAAGCTGTGAGGAAAGTCATGCATCCAGGCTGGATAAGAAATGGCCTACTTAATGTACCCAGTATGGACGGCTGGCTGGCCAGTGACGGGTAAGATCCTCAGAGGAGGACAACCTAAGACAGGCACAGCCAGCTGGATAAGAAATGGGCTAATGTGTCCAGTATGGACGGCTGGCCGGCCAGTGACGGGTAAGATCCTCAGAGGAGGACAACCTAAGACAGGCACGGCCGGCTGGATAAGAAATGGGCTACTTAATGTGTCCAGTATGGATGGCTGGCCGGCCAATGACGGGTAAGATCCTCAGAGGAGGACAACCTAAGACAGGCACGGCCGGCTGGATAAGAAATGGGCTAATGTGTCCAGTATGGACGGCTGGCCGGCCAATGACGGGTAAGATCCTCAGAGGAGGACAACCTAAGACAGGCACGGCCGGCTGGATAAGAAATGGGCTACTTAATGTGTCCAGTATGGACGGCTGGCCGGCCAATGACGGGTAAGATCCTCAGAGGAGGACAACCTAAGACAGGCACGGCCGGCTGGATAAGAAATGGGCTAATGTGTCCAGTATGGACGGCTGGCCGGCCAATGACGGGTAAGATCCTCAGAGGAGGACAACCTAAGACAGGCACGGCCGGCTGGATAAGAAATGGGCTCACCCATGTAGGATTGGCTAAGACCCCGGGTGCAAAAGCAACACAGTTCAGCTTCTCCCTCTGCCCAGCCAATCCTGCTCCCCTCACTTCCTGACCAGCGTTGCTCCATTGAGTGCTCCCAATAAGCCTCCCGCCTGCGGAGCTCCAGCTGAGGGTCTGTTTCCCGGGAATTCCAACCTAACGTTGTAGTCATACATGAAAGAGCTGGGTAGGTTTATCAGAAGCCCCACGGAGAAGAAGCAGCTTTCCAGTTACAGAGGAAGTGGGACGCAGAGTTGGAGCCAAGGCAATGAGAATAGATGAGTTTGGGTGGATGCTAATGAGTGTTGTTTAGAGAGGCAGAAAAAGGACTAAGAAGAGACTGGATGAGATGGATCCAGGATAATCAATGTTTTCCCTACATGGCAGCTTGGTGAACATAGAATTGGAGGTCAGACAGCTATAGGGATGGACCTCTGGGGTGGTCTCACAAGTGGCTCTAGCAGTGATGCCCAGATGGGACATGTAACCTCTGCATGAGGTGTGGAGATCAGTGAAACTCTCCTCTGGAGCAGTAAAGGCCAGAAAGTGCCCACACTGTAGTGATGGGCAAATACACCAGGCACAAGCAAGGGGGGTCAATCTTTGTCTCATATAGGGCAGTGTTAAGGGGCAGATGGGAAGGTACCAAAAGAGCAAGGGAGGGTTTCTCAGTCTTAGAATAATGATGTAAGGGACCAAAAGAGGAGTTGAGGGATTGTGGATAGGGCAGGGATCCAGATGCAGGAACTGGAGCATAATCTAGTCCAGTGTCTGGCAAATTCAGCAAGGTGAGCAAGGGTGACTGGTTCCTGAATGAGAGCTGCACTGGACTGATTTTGATTGCAACCCACTTGCTGATAACTCTGACATCTCTGGGTCCAGCCCCATGTACTTCTTTTAATTTCTAGACTCATGTCCCCACTGGACATCTTCACATGA
This sequence comes from Camelus dromedarius, assembly GCF_036321535.1. Classification (NCBI taxonomy): domain Eukaryota; kingdom Metazoa; phylum Chordata; class Mammalia; order Artiodactyla; family Camelidae; genus Camelus; species Camelus dromedarius. The sequence continues at coordinate 13,555,659 of NC_087471.1, forward strand.
ATTATCTACCAGGAATTCACAGTATACATAATGCAAAACTCATTTTCTTCTCCGAACTTCACCCTCCAGTTTCCACTCCTGGTTAATTGCATCACCACTTCCTGGTCATATCATCTGTCCCTGTAAATACAAGAAGTGGACAGAGCAGCCTGCATGAAAAAGGGTCCGGATGAGTCAGTGTTCAATTCCAGTGTGGAAGGAATTAGGAGTGGGAGGTTAGAAGCTCCTAGTTTGTCTCTAGTCCATTCCCAAGCTTTTCTGCTCTTATTCCTGATCACACCCACGACCCACTATCATCACAGTCTCCCCACCATATAGACTGTCTGTCTGTCCTCCTGGTATCCCTGCTTCATCCACAAGAGCCTCAAACTCTTAAACTGTGGTAGGTGAGGGACTTGGCCTGGCCAACCACGCTCTGTGTCTTCATCTCTCTATTTTACTCAGTTCCACAAATGAGTTTTACTTTGGCTGTTTGGTCACAAAGACTAAGGGCAAAGTGCTGGAGGAAAAATGTGTTGCATTTTATTGAACCTCAAGCTGCTCAGAAACCATTTGATGGTCTCTTTGAGCAGGATGACATTTGGCTCAGTGGAATCAAGGCCGATGCAAGAGGGGGGATCACCTGGCAGTTACTTCCTTAGCTTTCATGCTGGATGAGAGTCTCCACCCACCAGGGCTCCCCAGTTGATTAAGGTGAAGGACAGAGCTGATGCGGGGGCTCTGTAGCCTGTCACTCTGCCAGGAAGAATGCTGAGCACAAGAAAAGCCAGAGCTCCCAGGGCGTAAAATTGAGAAGTGGCTCAAGGTTACTTTTTATTTATTTTTATTGACTAAATGCAAAGCAAGCACTCTATCTTTGGTTCCCCTAGTCTCTCTAGTTTGTATCTTTTCACCTGTACCTCTGTCTTCTCAAGTACTCACTGTTCTCATGTTTCTTTTCCCCCCTCCTTCCATCAAAACCTTCTCTCAGGTTTTTCCCACCCATATTAACTTTATAAGCTACTAAAACATTATCTTTCTTTGGCAACCTTGCAGCCCAAACTCTTAAGTTAAAGGATGAAATATTTATTGATCATTGCATCAAAGAGAATTTAGGCCATCTGGGCCTCCCCGGTGTCCCTGAAATCGCATTACCTGATTGGTCTATGCAGTAGGCTGGCCTGAGGGGCCTCACCTCCAAGGAAATGGACAAACTGGAAGCAGATTACTGTAGAATGAATCTTGTTGGAAGAGACAGCAAAGAAACCTCACTGAGCAGGCGGCTGCATACAGCACAGCAGCAGAGGCTTCGCTGTCCAACAGGGCAGACTTTGAGGCCCAGTCATGAAACCAGTTGTGAAGGTCAGCTATGACCTCCAGCAGGCTGTAAGCACCAGTTAGTCATTTACAAAATGGAAACAATAGTATTACAAGGTCCTCAGAGCTGTTGCGAGGACTGTGTGACACACCTCCCGCAAAGTGCTTACGGAACGGTGCTGGCACACTGTGATTGCTCCATAGATGTGGTGATGATGCGAAAGAGGAGGAGGAGGAAGTGGAGAAGGAGGGGGCGAGGGGTCTCGTACCTGACTGGTCTCTGAGAGAGTGATATTGATGTTGCTGGAGCCACACTGGTTGTCACAGGCACCTCCTCGTTTGGGATGCTGAGCACCTCTGAGCCCTGCTTCCTGTCTCCAGCTCAGATGGGCGTTTTCTGGTGCGGCAGTGGTGACCACGGCCTGCCTCCGGGGTTCCATTCTTGCCCTGACTCTAGAATTACGAGGAATTCTTGTAATTTAGGCATTCATTTTACTTCCTGTCTTTTCATTTTCTCTGACTTTTATGGAGGCTAGCAAGACTGGGAATAAAGACTGGGTTCTATAACTTCTTGTGGTTCTCCTGTTCTTTTGTTTAACAAGAACTTTTTGAAAAGCAATATATACCCGAGAAGTGAGAGCTGAGGGTACAGCGGTCAGCATCAACATGTAAACCGCGTGCTAGTGGAGCTGAAAGTCCAGAGAAGATTCACATGAAAAGATGCTAAATATCTTTAGTCATTAGGGAAATGCAAATTAAATGATAATGACCTAGCACTAGTACCCACTAGAATGGTTAAAATACTGCCACCACCACTACTACTAATGAAACACTGAAAGTGAAAAGTGCTGGGGCACATGGAACGCCCATACGTTGCTGGTGAGAATGAAGAGAGAGCACAGCCGCTTTGACAAAAGGCATAGCCATTTTTAAAAAAATTAAACATACCCTTGCTATATGACCCGTCAAGCCCAGCCCTAGATATTACCAAAGGGAAATGGGAATTTTCAATTCACACAAAAACCTATATGAAAATTATACAGGCTTTATTCATAATTGCCAAAAAATGGGAGCTACACCGGCTGCTTTAATGAGGGCATTGATCTTGTCCTCCGTGACCGTCACCTCATTGTCGCGCAGAACGAGGGCCGAGCAGATGCAGGCGAGCTGGGAGCGCGAGGCCGGGCGCGGCGAGCTCCGGGCTGGCGCGGCCGGGCGGGCGCGGTGTTGGGCGCCGGGTGACGTGGGGGCCTCACCCCACCGCCGCCTTAGCTCCCTCGGAAGGTCGGAGCACCTCGGCAGCAGCCGAGGAAAAAAGGTCCTTTGTTGTGTTGAAGTTGGTATAAGCTGAGTTTTAAAGATACCCAAATAACCTGTATTTTTGAGTCAAATAGATCAACAGAGTAGAGGGATAAAACAAAAACAAAATGATCATTCAATCCATTATTTTAAACAACCAGAAGAGTCAAACCTTAGCATCCCGTAATCCTATGTAAACAGGTCCTCGGAGTCTTCACCTTTGACCTGGAAGCTTCCATCTAAGGAGAAGGGGCTCACGTGACATGTGACATTCTTACACCTCAGCAAAATACAGCTCCATGTCATTCAGAGGCAGCCCTATTGCGGGCTGCGTCATTCACGTCCGTCTCACACAGATGTGTAAATAGCATTATTCACTGCACGGATGTCACCACGGCCCCAACCAAATTAACCTTGCGTGTGACACTCTGCGTGGCCGTGAAGCCTGCTTCTTAGAGACTGCGGAGGCACCTAGGGAAAACGAGGAGAAACCAGTGTATGTTACTTACTGCAAAGGTTGGAATGTACTTTTTTTTTGGTGACATCAGTGCGTGTGCCATGGTTCTTGCTACGTGAACATTAAATTCGTTTATAATTATGCTTCATCTGTATTCATGCTGGGCCATAGCTCTCAAACAGCCAGTTTTGGCTTTGTTGGTTCTCTCCATATTATCCTTTAGTTTATTAATTTTGCTCCTCTGTTTATTATATCTTTAATTATACTTTCCTGGGGTTTATTTTGTTCTTTTTTTGTTCCAAATTCTAAAGTTAGACCATTAAATTATTAATTTCCATTCATTTTTTATATAACTTAATATTATAAATTTCTGCTGAATATCACTTTTACTGTGTGCTATATGCTAGTCATGTTCTAGGTGTCTGCCCTTTTTCTTACTGAAGAAGCAGCACATGTAGAAGCGTGTACTGATCTGGCACAGGCTTTGGCTCTGGTTGCTGGTTATTTGTTGCTTTAGTTACTGACTTTTCTTTGACTTTAATTCTGAATTGCTTGTCTGGTTTTTGGTTTATCAAACCTCCATGTTTGGGTACTTCCTTTACTTTAGATTTCTTATCACTTTTGAGTCACCCCTTCATCCAAGGTGGGCTAGTAGTCAGGAGCTCAGAGTTCTAGGCTTACCTTTGTTCAGCATGATAGTCTTTGGTCTAGATATGATTGCCTTAATTTTTCTATTATGGGTGTGACAAGTTCCCATAAAGTAAGCAGCTTAAAACAACACAGACTTACTATGTTATAGCTCTGCAGGGCAGAAGTCAGGCTGCTTACTGGCCTTACTAGGCTGAAATCAAGGTGTGAGCACAGCTGCGTCCCTTTCAGGGGGCTCTTGGGGTTCCTTTCATGATCCAACTCCATGCTCATTGTGTTGCTGACAGAATTCAGTTCCTGGTGGCTGTAGGACTGAGTGCCCATTGTGTTGCTGCTGGCTGTTAGCTGAGTGCTGTCCCCCACATTTTAGAGGCTACTTGCCTTCCTTGGCTTGTGGTCCCTTTTCATTCATCTTTAATACCGACAACTGTGAGTCTCATTCCTCCCATGCTTCTCATTTCTCCTCTTTCTTCTTCTGTTTCATCTCTCCAACCCTCCACTTTCAATATTCCCCACTTATTAAAGACTCCAATGAAGACATTGGGCTCACTTGGAAAATCCAGAACACTTTTTATCTCAAAGTCTGTAAACTTGATCACATCCTACAGAATCCTTTTTGCCATATAAGGTAACATTTGCAGGTTTCAGACCTTAGAGCCTGGACATCAAGGGTAGGGGGTGCACATTATTCTGCCTGCCACAATGATGTTTACCTCTCTGTGTCTCAGTTTCTTCATCTGTGCAATGGAACTAAGGGGCCCAGAGATGAATTTTCATTAGCTTTTCCTCAAATCCACCTCTGCCTCTTATTTTTACACTTGTTCCTTTTTCCTTTCTTACTCCACACTGCCCCCATGGGTTTGCTCCTAAATTTCATTCTGCTTTTTGTGTGTGTGTGTGTGTGTGTGTGTGTGTGTGTGTGATCCTTATCCTGGCTTAAAATCTCATTTCATTGATTTTTTTCTATTATCTCTGGCTCATATGACAAAAGCTATAGTCACACTATAGATTAGAAACAAGTATACAATTAGTACATTTCACATATATTTATTGAGTGCCCTCAAGCTGTCCGGCATTGGGCTCAGAGCTGTGCGCACTCTGATGACACCATATGTCACATTTCATAAGTTGTGGGCTCTGACTGAGCAAAAGATAAACCCTGAGGTCAGAGGGTCCTGGGCAGGGGATTTATCTAAAGTAGCCTGAGGAAAACTAGCTTGAACAAAATGAAAGCTGCTGTCAGAAGATACGTCTCAGAACCCAACTAGCAGAAATGTATGCAATAATGGGAACAAAGAATATATTTAAAAGCCTAGAGAGCTTGAAGCAAGACCAGACTTGTACATGTGAGGAGCGGGCACAGAGACCAAGTCAGAATTCAAGTGCTGAGGGGCGGGGACCCAAGGAGAATCGAATCCCGACCACGTGGTGTACTGGAGGCAGGGCCTGAAAACAGCTTCATAGGGAAATAAACCAGTTCTTAAGCTGCTGTTTATCAACTTACTTTGAAATCTTAATTTGGTATCAAAATCTCTTTCCAGAGATTTTTTTCATCAATCTCTTCTTTTTATGTGTCAAGGCAAATTAATTAATCTCTTTCAGACATTGTGATGTTTGACACATATTGTATTACTGGGATAAATGGAATTATTAATCTAAATTCCAGGGAAATGGAAGTCTCCTGGAGAATATATTTAAAATGAAGAGACAGGATTTTTTTTTTCCTGGAAAGCCTTTTAATAAAGTCACAAGAAGCACACACCATCTACCCTTGGCTTGGTGCCTAACAGCGCACACTCTATGCTTATATGGGCACACAATATGCAGCTGTTTGCTAATTGTGTGGTATTTTGTACTTGAGGCATTCTCACATGTTATAAAACTCTCAGAGTCAGGGAGCATGGCATTCCTTATTTTGCTTGGAGTTTGTTCTTACCATCCTTGATTCACTCTCTCACCTCCTGATATGATCTGTTTTGTTCCAGAAGCTGTGCCATGTGCTGAGGAGGCTAAGACAAGCAGATCACAATGCCTGCCTTTTAGAAGCCTCCAGCCCAGGGGTGAGGCAGAGAAGGAAGGGCCTGCCTGCTGAGAGTCAGGAGAAAACTTCCCAGAGGCTGAAATTTAGATGTTATGCCCTGAAAGATTAAGTGGGAACTTGTCAGGAAGACAGAGTTGGTGAAAGGAATAATTACTTAATTAAAGTGAAGGGGGAATGGGGTTTCACACACAACCATGCAAGAGCATTCAGAGGAAAATTTTCAAGTAGTTTGGGTGTTTGGAGGGACAGGAAAGGGTGGCCATTTAACAGGTGACACGGTTTCAAAGCCTCAGGACTTGCAGTTAAATTAGATCTCTTGATACTGGGTTCAAGTCTTTTCTGTTCAAATTTTCTCCAGCACATGTATCCAGCCACTGGACTGCTTCTGACCTGGCTTGTTGGAATCACGCCCCCTGGTCCTCAGTGTCTGGCACATCTTGGGCACTCAGATCCTCTTTTGCAAGAATAAAAATCTAAGCAGATGGATACTACTCTGCTTCCGAAGTTCTTTACAGGTTCTTTTTCACTTTAGGGCACCTTGGACAGACCATCCTACTTCTCTGTCTTACTGTCTTTTTCTTCTTTTTTCCTTCTTTCTTCCTTTCTTTCTTTTTTTTTAGATTCCACATATAAGCGATCTCATATGGTATTTTTCTTTCTCTTTCTGGCTTACTTCACTTAGAATGACATTCTCCAGGGACATCCATGTTGCTGCAAATGGCATTATGTTGTCATTTTTATGGCTGAGTAGTATTCCATTGTATAAATATATCACTTCTTTATCCAGTCATCTGTTGATGGACATTTAGGCTGTTTCCATGTCTTGGCTATTGTAAACAGTGCTGCTATGAACATTGGGGTGCAGGTGTCATTTTGAAGTAGGGTTCCTTCTGGATATATGCCTGGGAGTGGGATTCCTGGGTCATATGGTAAGTGTATTCCTAGTCTTTTGAGGAATCTCCATACTGTTTTCTACAGTGGCTGCACCAAACTGCATTCCCACCAGCAGTGCAGGAGGGTTCCCTTTTCTCCACAGCCTCTCCAGCATTTGTCATTTGTGGACTTTTGAATGATGGCCATTCTGACTGGTGGGCCTTCAGGAACTTTGAAGCTGGCTAGTCAAAACTCTTGTGATGAACTCTGGATATGTGGGCTGAGGAAACTTTGAACAGAAAATCCCAGTTACAACTTTTAACAAGTTCAAACCACCCATAAAAGTTACGACTATATTTCAGTAATGGTCCCTTCTCTGGCTCACCTCCACTGAAGCAGAAGTGCTGAGGAAGAAGTGCACGAGCTCGTCTTTGGAGCCCTCTTCTTAGAGCTTCTTTTCCAATTGGTCAAAACAACACATGAAGAAATAACTACAAATCAGATAGAATAATAGTCACTTTGAATGCATTGACTTTGATTAAAAACAGGAAACTTTTTATTACATTTAAGAAAACATGAAATCGTCTTTTTCTTTGTAATTTGTAAGTTCTAATTGTGACTCATATAATCCAACACTAAATTGGAGAAAATGCAGCTGGTTTTCTGGTAAGTTGGCTCAGCTACCACGCGGCACAACCAGCGTTTACAATCCACACTCCTCTGTTTAGAAAGGAGACGCTCTGAGTGGCATCAGCTAAAATGCTGTGCGTGTAGATCTGATCAGGTTTGGTGGGTGTTTTCTCTCTTTGCTCTGCTTTCACTTTGAACCTGACTTCTCCAGATAGCGGGCCTTCCCTCAGGTCCTCAGCCTTCCTGCCGTCATGCTTTTACTGTCTTGTATCCCAGCCCCTCAGAGGTTTTCTCTCAGTGGAGTGATGGGATTCAGCCTGTAAACCAAAGCACGTTATTGAGTAGAAGCATGCAGACTTGGCAGCTGTCCATCGGAAAGCCCAGAGTCATGGCATTCACAGTGGGATGTTCATGTTTACCTAAACAGAGAGGAGTGCGTTTTCTGCTTGTCTGTAGAGAAACTACTCATCTCAGTAAACACGTGGATGAAGAGAAGAGAAACTGACTGTGGCTTCCAGTTTTAGGGACAGATGGAGCTGCATGGACCAATGCCAGATTGTGGAGCTTGGAGTTAAATGTCCTCTTTGGCACCTTGTTGAGTGGAAACTTCTTTTTCTTTCTCTGGAAGACACATTAGACCTCAGAAAATACCTATGACCCCGAGGCATTGCCTTATTTCCAATGACATTTTAACTTATACTGACCATCTGGAAGGATTCCTTTACAATGATCTTTCCAGCTGCTCAGCTGCACAAAAAGGAGATGAATCACTTTACTAACAGGGTATTTTCTTAACAGCATGGACTGAGTGGAAAGGGTGGAGGGAGGTGGCAATGAAAAAAGAAACTTGATTGCTTCTGTTTGATGTAACTGTCTGATTAAAACAACAGCAACTGTAACACCACCACCAAAGACGAAAACATCCTCTACCACTAAAACAACACAGCAGGTTTCACTTTGGATGGACTGTTTCCTTTGAAAAAAAAAAAAAAATGAAGCAGTTACACCTTGGGTGTCCCTAGCTCAAGATGCAGCCAACCTATAACGTGCTTACTCAGAAATTCACTGAAAGTAAACCCAGATAGGATTAAGAAAGGCCCCAGGGACTAACAAGTGGGAGAATATTTATCTGTACCAAATAGTTGACTGAATAATGAATAACTATTAGCTTAAATTGCAATAGACAGTTATTTACCTGAGACCTAACGGTTGCATTTTTCTTTTTTTCCTCCTGAGCAGCCTCTGAGCAGCATCGTCAGAGTATCGCATAAAAGGAGGACTATGATCCCTGTATCTGAATAGCAGATTTGGGGTTTTTTTTAAGCAATTTTCTGATCATTTCTTTTATTGTCTAACATGATGCTTGTTAAAATAGAAGAACAGACACTCATAAAACTATTTTTCCCTGTTTGGGCAAAAGTAAAGGTTTGCTTTATCTAGAAATATTTAGGTCTTTTAAAATGAAGTGATATTTTTAGAAACAGAAGACCAGGTTCTAACTCAGAATTAAGTTTCCCGATCACTTATTAGCTTCACTGTCCTCTCCACCTGTGTCCTCTGGGAGTAACTGTGTTGATATTAAGGTTTATCAAGTTATATCAGTTGACACATTTAATTTTTTTCTTATTATATATTTTTTTGTAGAATAGCCCATTAAAGAATAAATTTGTACTCAGAGAACCACCTTGGACTTTTAGGAAGCAAATCTTTAAAAGATGGACAGGACTTTCTAGAATTGAAATTTTTTTATATATACAAGAGCAGGACAGGGCAAAAGGACGTGTTTGGAGAGAAATGCAGTATAAAGGGGATATTTGTGAGCAGGGCTTAGGGTGTTAGCTTTGTGGAGAGTAAAGACAGAACCTGTAGAAAGGGTTATTTTTATCTTGTACGTGTATCTAAGGTAACAGTTTGCAATATTGCTCTGGAATCTTTCTCCCTAAATTATTCTCTCTTCCTTCCATCCAATTCAGGGAAGAGGTATGAAAGAGCAGAAAGTAGAAAGAGCTTGCTCATCTTTGGGGATTTTTATTTGTTATCTTATCTGTTTGATTTTCAAAAGCCCCATAGAGGAGAGAGCAGTGGCAGATTGGACAAAATACTTGGCCCAAAGCAGCAGGCAGAGCGGGACTCGGCCCCGCACCGCTAGAGGGATGTGTCAGTCTGGAGGGAGAAAACAAGACAGCACGCACAGGCCCCGGTGTGGTAGTGGCTGGGGCCTCGGCCGTCACCAGGCATGGTGAGCGAGGGCAGAATCTCTGAGTGGACATGGCTATGTGGGTGTCAGGAGATGGGATTCATAGATCAGCTCAGAGAGGAGTCCTACACCCCGCTGTGCTGATAGCACGGGTGAGCCAGTGGGTTAGAAGGGCGCATGCACATTAGCGCTGAGGGTGTCCCAGCGGCTATCTGTATGGGCGAGTGCTTGAGGATCAGAGAGTTCCCACTCCTGAATCCCAAGGCACCCTCCAAGACCCCAGAAGGAGACAGAAAATTATGAGTGGGACTGAGCTTAAGTTTCCCATTACCTTTGTGGGTAAGGTGAGTCTCAATAAAAATTAAGCTGAGTTTTATGCTGCACAGGATTGTCTGTTTCTTGCTTAATTGAATTTATGGGCTGAGCATCACCCCTGTTAATAGGGTCAAGAAGCACAAGGACTCTAATTTTGGACTGAGGCTACAGGGAGTGGGGCTGACAAGGGAGAACAGGCAAGGAAAAAGAACATCCTTACATATAAAGTGCTAGGTACCAGAACCATCCTATCCTGTACTCTGGGGCCAGCAGACCCCGTGAGCTGACGACATAGGAGACTGAAAAGATTGAGCACTAAGTGCTTCAATCAGTGCTGGAAGGCCGAGGGCACAAGATGAGTGCAATTCCCTGAAAACCAGCTGCGTAGCATTTAGACCCCTGAGACAGTCACAGCAGGAGACTAGCACTGACAAGCAGACTGTGTGGGACCGATTTCCATTGTCCACTGTGTTGCGGCAGGATGCAAAGGAAGTGGTTATTTGAGACACCGAATTTCTGCAGGCTTGGGTGTGGAAGGCTGTAAAATCTTTTTAGTTTGTGTAAACTGCCATGATTCTGGAAACAAACAAACAAACAAACAAACAGGGAAATGAGGCACATCAAGAGGGAGAAACCGCACTTCTTTTTATAAGGCAGGTAATGATTGAGTTGTTGATAGGAAATACAGATATGTTCATATCTGCAGTCAGATTTTGTGGAGATATTCATATAGAAATCATTTATATAAAGTGGTTGTGTTCAGATAAATCTGTTTCACACTGCGGTTCTGATTCTTGGAATGTCAGGGGACTTATTGGGGCCAGTTGGTCTTCGGTTATTTTATGGAAAAGACACAAGTTGAGTTCATTTCAAAGTTGTTTGGTTTCTTGAGCTAAGTGGAAGATTCTGGGTTAACAGTACTAGGTTGGAGTCTGGGCTCCAACTTTTAGGAGTCAGATATTCTTGGGCAGACCTGTCTGTTTCTTCATTTGTAAAATAGAGATGATTGCACTGCATGGTGATGTGGAAGGAGACAATGAGTACAGGTTGACATTTTGATCTCTAGGGATGTATGATGGATGTACAGAGGAGGAAATCATTAATTCTTCCTTAGGGATGGAATTAGAGTAAGTGACGGCTGACCTTGGGACTAGAGGTTGAGCAGAATTTCACTGGTAACAACAACCAAAAAGGCAGCCCCTACACAAGTAACTGTTTAAGCACAGCAACAGAAGTATAAGTGAGACTGTGTCATGTCCACTAAAATAGTCCTGTGTCTGCACCCACCCATATGTCCTTGGCAGTCACCATTTTGGTAACATGCGTTCAGCTGGAAACACCTGTAACTCTGCCAGAGACATTCTATCTGTTCATGCACGAGGCAGGCTAAAAATGCTAGGGAGTAGATGCATCCAGCAGCAGTTCTTGGCCAGTGGCAAATTGATCAGAGAATACATACCCCTTGAAAGCAATTGGGGTTGGGCACTGGATAACAGGGAAGAGTGTTCCTCACTGTATCCCAGGGTTCCCCAGTGAGATTGATCTGTATTTGCCCTCATTCTAAAACCTACTTATAATGCACACCTTATTGTTTCTCTTTTTCCCTGTCTTCCTTTCCTGAATGTTTATGGTGTTTCACGGGGACATCTCCCACATAATAAAGAATTGCACACAAATCCTTGCCTCTGGATCTGCTTCTGGGGAAACCACCTTAAGACAGAGACACCTGTTGGGAATACAGGGCGTATGGAAATTGTAGACAGGAGCTGATGAGGACACTGTTGTTTGGAGTCATATAGTAAAATCCAGCAGAATACTGTAAGTATGTGACTAATACAGAAAATAAAGAGCCTTTGAAAGTCTAAGCAGAGGGAAAACTGAGAAGAAAGCAGAAGCAATATTTTATATCCATTTTTAAAGAAAGATCATTTTTAGAGCAGTTTTAATTCACAACAAAATTGAGAGGAATGTAAAGAGATTTTCCTCAGACCCTATGCCACCACATACGCAAAGCCTCTCTCATTATCAACACCACTTACCAAAATGGTACCTTTATGAGCAAGGATGAAGCCTGCACTCACAGTTTCCTTCAACATCACCATGCAGTGCTGTCATCTCTGTTTTACCTCGTAACCACCCAAAGTCCATAGATTACATTTGAGTTCATTCTTGGTCTTGTATATTTTAAAGGTTTGGGCAAATGTACAATGACATATATCCATCATTATAATATCATCCAGAGTACTAAAAATGCCCTAAAAATCCTCTGTCCTCTGCTTGTTTATCTTTCCCCATCAACTGCCAGGAACCGCTGATCTAATTGTCTCCATAGTTTTACCTTTTCCAGAATGTTCTGTAGTTAGACTCTACAGCATGTAGCCTTTTCAGCCTGGCTTCTTTTACTTAGAGATACGCATTCAAGTTTCCCTTATGCCTTTTCATGAGTTGACAGCTTGTTTTTTAGGGCTTACTAATACTCCAGCATCAGGATGTACCTTAATTTATCCTTCACCTACTGAAGGGCATCTTGGTTGCCTCCAAGTTTTGGCAATTATAAACAGAGCTGCTATCAACATTTGAGTGCAGGTTTTTGTGTGGACATGTTTTCAACTTCTTTGTATAAATACCTGAGTGTGAGGGCTGGATCATATAGTAAGAGTATATTTGGTTTTTATAGGAGATCATCAAAATGTGTTCCAAAATGGCTGTACCATTTTGCATTCTCACCAGCAATCTTTGAATATTCCTGTGATTGCACATCCTCACTAGCATTTGGTACTGTCAGTGCCCTAGATTTTGGCCATTCTAATAGATGTCTCACTGTTTTAATTTGCATTTCCCTGATGATACACGATATGGATCATCTTTTCTTACGCTTATTTGAAATCTATGTATCTTCTTGGTTAGATGTTTATTAGGATCTTTGGTCTATTTTTGATCAGTATTTTTGTTGTTGCTGTTTTTTTGTTGAGTTTTAAGAATTCTTTGTATATTTTGGAAAATAGTTTACCAGATGTATCTTTTGCAAATATTTTTCCCATTCTGCAGCTTGTCTTCTTGTTCTCTTGACATCATCTTTCACAGAACAGATGTTTTTAACTTTAATGAAGTTCAGCCTATCAATTATTTCTTTCATGGATTGTGTCTTTGGCACTTCATCTAAAAAGGTCATGCCCAACATTGTTTTGATTTTCTTCTATGTTGTCTTCTGTGAATTTCATAGTTTTACACTTTACATTTATGTCTGTGATCCATTTGATTTAATTTTTGTGAAGCTGTAAGGCCTATGTCTAGATTCTTTTTTTTTGCTTGTGGATGTCCAGTTGTCCCAGTACCACTTGTTGAAGAGACAGTCTTTGCTCCATTGCATCGCCTTTGCTCCTTTGTCAAAGATCAGTGGACTATTTGTGGGAACATATTTCTGGGCTCTCTACTGACTTATTTGCCTATTCTTTTGCCAGTACCCACTGTCCTGATTACTGTAGCTTTACAGTAAGTCTTAAAACGTCTTTTGCCTCTTCATATGAATGTTAGATCAGTTTGTTGATTTCCACAAAACAACTTGCTGGGATTTTGGTTGGGATTACACTGAATCTATAGATCAAGTTGGGAAGAACTGAAATCTTGACAATATTGAGTCATCCTGTCCATGAACATGAAATATCTCCCTATTTATTTAGTGCTTCTTTGAGTTCATTCATCAGAATTTGTGGTTTTATTCATACTGATTGTGTACATATTTTGTCAGATTTATTCCTAAGTATTTCATTCTTGGTGTGCTGATGCAAATGGTATTGTGTTTGTAATTTCAGATTGTTAGAGAGGAAATCAATTGACTTTTATGTATTAATTTTGTATCCTTCAATCTTGTTATAATTGCTTATGAATTACAGGAAGGTTTTGTTTGTGTGGATTTTTTTTTGTCAATTATTTCAGATTTTCTACAAAGAAGAACGTGTGTAAACAAAGACATTGTTATGTCTTCCTTCTCAATCTGTGTACCTCTTTCCTTTTCTTATATTGCATTAGCAAGAATTTTTAGTCTGATGTTAAAAAAGAGTTGTAAGAAGAAATAACCTTGCCTCCTACCTGATCATAGTAAGAAAGCTTTAAGTTTCTCACCATTGTGGCTGTTAGCTTTAGTTTTGTAGGTAGTCTTTATCAAGTTGAGAAAATTTCCCTCTATTCCTAGTTTACTGAGAGTTAATATGAATGTGTGTTGTCTGCCAAGTGCTTTTTCTGCATCTATTGATATGATCATGCAGTTTTTCCTTTTTAGTCTGTGGTTGGAAGAGATTACATTATTACTTTTCAAATGCTGAACCAGCCTTGCATGAATGGGATAAATACCACTTGGTTGTGGTGTTTAATTCTTTTTATAAATATTTTTTAGATTCAATTTGCTATTATTTTATTGACAATTTTTGCATTTATGTCCATGAGAAAAATGGTTTATAGTTTTCTTTTTTTGTAATGTCTTTGTCTCGTTTTGGTATTAGGGTACTGCTGGCCTCATAAGATGAGTAAGGAAGTATTTCCTCTCCTTTAATCTTCTGAAAGAGATTGTAGACAATTAGTATAATTTCTTCCTTAAATTTGTGATAGAATTCACCAGTGAACCTATTTGGACATGGTGCTTTCTGTTTTGGAAAGCTATTAATTATTGATTCAATTTTTAAAATAGATATAGACTCATTCAGATTGTTTATTTCTTCTTGTGTGAGTTTTGGCAAATTGTGTCTTTCAAAGCATTGACCTATTTCATCTAAGTTACGGTATGATCAGGCCATCCAATATGGCTGTTCTCTTGCTCTCTGTACACCTTCTGCTTGACTAGTCCCTGCTTTACCAACACCCTACTCACACGACTGACCTTCCCTCTTAATCACAGAGCCTAATCAGTAAATGCTTATGTACTTGCTTCTGTTCCTAGCTAGTGGATGTTCTAATCTTCAGATCAAAATGACTCCACTATGTTAGTTTATCAAAAGGGTGGTGAGGGGCAAGCTCCTCTGCTGGTTTCTCCGGTAACTGGTAAGCCAACCTGATGTCAAGTTCCCCTGTAACTGGTAACCTCCTTCTTCCCCTGGTACTGCAGACTGCTGCTATGTCCTTCCTGCCATTGGCTGTCCATAGTGGGATGTAACTCCAGGACCCTCTTGTTTTGGACGTATATGATCCCCATCTATTAAACCATTGATGTCTCTGTCACTGACTCTGAGCTCTTTCTTCAGTCTCGAGGCTGGGCAAGCACAAGGTTTACAGGCCTGCAGGGTGCAGACCAACAGTTACCAAATTTGTGGGCATTTTGTTGTTCACAGTATTCCTTTATTATGCTTTTAATGCCAGTGGGATCTGTAGTGATGTCCTCTCTTTCATTTCTGATATTAGTAATTTGTGCCCCTTCTCTCTTTTTCTTAGTTAGCCTGGCTAGAGGCTTATTGATTTTTAAAGATCTTTTCAGAACAACCAGCTTTTGGTTTTGTCGAATTCCTCTATTTATTTCCTGTTTTCAATTTCAGTGATTTCTGTTGTAATTCTTATTAATTTTCTTCTGCCTGCTTGATTTAATTTTCTCTTCTTTTCCAAGTGGAAACCTAGATTACTGATTTTAGACCTTTTGTTTTTTCTAATACATACATTCAATACTGAAAAATTTCCTCTAAGCACTACCTTCACTGTATTTCATAAATTTTGATAAGTTGCATATTCATTTAGTTCAAAACATTTAAACATTTTTCTTGATATATCTTTTTTGATCCGTGTGTTATGTTTAGGAGAATATGGTTTAATCTCTGTGTATTTTGAGATTTTTCAGTTACTGTTCTGTTATTGATTTCTAGTTTAATTTTATTGTGGTATGAGAGTGGTCATTGTATGATTTCTATTCTTTTAAATTTGTTAAGGTGTGTTTATGGCTCAAAATGTGGTCTATCTTGTCTGTTGGATGAAGTAGTCTATAGTTGTTAACTACCCAGTTTATTGATGGTGGTGTAGAGTTCAGCTATGTCCTTACTAATTTTCTGCTTACTGGATCTGTCCATTTCTGAAAGAGGTTGAAGTCTTCAACTGATGTTGAAGTCTGCTGTAGAAGTCTTCAACTATGATAGTGCATTCATTTCTTTCTCCTTGCAGTTTTATTAGTTTTTGCCTCATGTAGTTTGACACTCTGTTTTTAGGTGCTTATATGTTAAAAATTGTTGTGTATTCTTGGAGAATTTACTTATCATTATGTAGTACCCTTCTTTATCCCTGATAACTTTCCTTACATTGTATTCTGTCTGAAATTAGTCTTGCTACTTTCTTTTGACTAATATTAGCATGATCTATTTTTCTTCATCCACTTTTAATCAAGATATGTTTTTATATTTAAAGTGGATTTCTTATGTAAAAATATAGTTGGGTCTTGTTTTTTGATCCATACTGACAATCTCCGTTTTTTAACTGGTGCATTTAGACCACTGATATTTAAAGTAATCATTGATATAGTTTGGATTAATAGTTACCATATCTGTTATTGTTTTTTATTTGTTGCCCTTGTTTTTTGTCACTATTTTTGTCTTCCACTTTTTTTCTGCCTTTTGTGTTTTTAATTGAACAATTAATGATTTGATTTTTTTCTCCTGTCTTAGCATATCAATTATACTTCTTTTTTCCACCTTTTGGAAAGCAAATACTGCCAACTTTAAAGTGAGGAGTTGGAGAAAGCATTATACTAGGGAAAATGAATGAATCTAAAGTAATATTTTGGTAAGTAATAATGAAACCCAAATTTGTGTACCAATAGAGAATTTGCAGTCTGTTGGATTCGTTAATTGGATATAAAGTTCAAAGTGGCAGACTGCCTGGTCATTGAAGCCAACATTTTTGGCTTTGAAAATGATAGGTGATGAAGCAATCTACAAAGATAGATAACGATGGGAGAAGATACTGAATTTGTAGTGCTTGTTGAAGATTCAGATGACAATATTTAATTTTCAATTTAACAAACATTTCTTGAACCTACTTTGAAGCAGGGAATAATTGGGTCCAAGGACCAAGAAGTCACAGCCTCTGCTCACACAGCTACCCTGTGTAGTGGAAAGGTTGTGGTTGTGATGTAGATTGAGAAGACCATTTACCTCCAGGTGCTAGAGTAAACTGTAGGAGCTGCGGTCTTTATCTCGCAGAAAGAGTACTCTACTGCTTCTCTAAAATAATGTCTCTAACTTGGTGAAATTTCTTTTCATGGGCAAACAGTTCTTTGGATTCAGAAAGAGTGGAATGCAATATCTTATCCCTGAAAGCTTTTTACAAAGAGGAAAAAAGAGGTGCATACTCAGAATTATAATTTTCCTGTTTAGGTTGAGATAGAATAAAAGTCATAGGGCACTGTGACTTGTTATGCATTAACGGATTCTTCTCTGCTAACATTAGTAGCACTTCAATGGCAGAGAAAATAAAAAGAAGTCTATTTTCTTCTCTTGATGTTATTTGCTTAGTTTGTAAACTAATATTTGTTTGGCTTCCCAGGGAAGAAACAATGGCTGAATTGTATTTTGAAACTCAGGGAAAAATAATAAAAATGTTCTATGCATTGTTTAATTCTTTCTTTCCTTTTTTGTTTTTCTTTTTTGCAATATTTCAATAAAATTTGGCTATCAGTCTTTTTTTCCCCCTAAAGGAATGCAGTATGGGGTCTTGCCAGGACAGAATACCAACTTTTCTCAGTTTGCTGTATCATCCTTGTTTGAGAGTTTATTTGTGTAATTGAAATAATACCACTGGCAAAGGAACACCTTTCAAAGAACCTGATGGGGTCTTACCATTGGCATCTGGGGAATTTGTAGGATTTGAAACCCTGAAAGCTTTGTCCCTTCTCTGTATTGCTCCTTCCTCTTTAAGGAGAAAAATCTAAACCTTAACCACATTAAAAAGATGTGTATTTTGTGTGTGTGGTGGTGCCTTTCTGAGAATCACATCCTCATCATCCATGGGACAATAATACATAACCCACCTTTCCCCAGAACTCTACGTAGAAACGCTGGAGACACAATGGAATAGAAAGCCCCGAACTCCGGAGCACTCAGGACTGCAGAGCTTCTCGAGCTTCTGGTGTCAGGGCCTCTTTACAGTCTTACAAAATCATGGAAAGCCCCAAAGACTTTTTTTTTTTTTTAATGTAGATCATAGCTATTTATATTTACCGTATTAGAAAGAAAGCTAAAGGCTTTTTGGAATTTTAATCATTCATATATTCTAGATGACAATAATAATCCCATTACCAGCTGCCCTAGAAGCCAAAAGAAGTGTATGAACAAGGAATGTCACGTCTGCCACATGGGGTAAAATGTGAGATGGCAGAAGGTGGGCCATGAGATTTAGCAATCTGGGGGTCATCTGTGACCTTAGTAAGAGCAGTTTTGGTGAAATAGTGGGGGTGAAGGTCTGGTCACAGGGAGTTTATGAGAGATTAGGAGAGAAACTGGAGAGACTGAGTAAAGACCATCCCTTCCAGGGGTTCTGTTGCAAAGACTAGAAGAAATAGAGTAACAACTAATGGGAAGGGAGAGGACAGTAAAAGATGTGTTTTCTGTTTGTTTCTGTTTTGCTTTTTAAGATGAGCGAATTAATATCATGCGTATGTGCTGATGAGGATGATTTTCTAAGGAGAAAAAACTTGTTAATGTAGGAGAGACAGGGAAAATGCATGGACTAATGTCTTGAGTGTGCAACAGGGTTTTGGGATCGAGTAGCCACGTGGAAGGACGGGCTCTAGAAAGACCATAGAGAATCTATCTTTCCAAACAGCCAGGCAGGCCGAGTGAGCACAGGTTCCGGTGCTGGGGGAAGGCAGCGGCGGGAGTTTCAGCAGGTCCCGTCTCATGAGGGGCAGGCTGGTGCGGGAGAGTCACCTAGAGAGGGGGCTGGGAATGAACTAGAACAGTGCTTCTCAAAGGGCGACCCCGGACCAGCAGCAACAGCGTCACCTGGGAACTTGCTAGAAATGCAGATTCCCAGGACCTCCTTCAGCCCCACTTCAGACCTGATTTCGGAGGCTCAGCCCAGCCGGGCCCCCGAAGCCCTGATGCACACTGGGGTTTCCAAGCCGCTGGACAGGGAGTTAGTGCATGATTTTGGGGGTCACCCTAACTACCTCAAATGCCAAGAACATGCAAAGTGAGAAGAGTCAGCTAGCGTCTTGCAGGGTTTTCTCCAGACAAAATGAGGTATTTTTTATTGGATAGGCAGAGTGGGATGTATGGTCATTATTTCATAAAGTATTAAAATGGTTAAGTCTGTAAAAATTACAATAATAAAGTTGCTATGGCCTGAGATGTGTCCCCCCCACCCTGCACCAACATTCATGTTTAAAGTCCTAACTCTCAGTACCTCAGAACATGACTATATTTGGACACAGGACCTCTAAAGAGGTAATTAGGTTATAGGAGCTCATTAGGGTGGGCCCTAATCCAATGACTGGTGTTCTTAGAAGAAGAGAAAGCCAGGAGACAGAGACACATAAAGGGAAGGAAGATCATGTGAAAACACAGGAACGATCAGTCATCTATAAACCGAGAGGCCTCAGGAGACACCAACCCTGCCAACACCTTGATCTTCCACTCCAGCCTCCAGAACTTTGAGACATCTGTGCTGTTTAAGCCACCCAGTCCGTGGTACTTTGCCCTGGCTGTCCAAATAAATGAACACGAAGATGCCAGAAAAATATTTTATTTTTTAAATACTTAAGGTAAAAAGGGCCAACTTTACACACTGGATCAGCACCTTAGCCAACTGACTCCCTCTAAGGATCTTTATTCCTTTGTGCAAAGGGGAACTAGAATAGCATCTTCCTCAAAGGGCTGCTGTGGAGACGAAATGAGGTAATTCATGCAAAGCTGTAGCTCAGTAGCTAACCCACAAAGTCCTCCAGCATCTCAGCCTGAAAGGGCTGGCAGCACCCAGAAAGAGCATGCGTGCGTGGCCAGGACTGTTTTCCCTGGCACAGCCACAGCTGGAACTCAGATTGCGAGGGGTGTCCCCGAGCCTGGTGGCGCTGCCCTTTTTTTCTTCCCCAGGATTGATTTCTGATGTAGTCCTAAAGGCCACAAGGCAGGGCTGGGACTCCAGGATTGATTTTCTGTGTTGACACAGCAGGCCAGGCCCTGTCTGGTTTACATACTGATGCGATGTTATTTCTAGGTCTCTTGTGAAAGTGAGCCAGGAAAATCACTCTAAACAGGGCTGTTGGGTTTTCTCTTGTGCTGTTTGTTTGTGGGGCTGTGGAGGCAGGGAAGGGGGACAGAGAGGTGACTGGGAGCAATTCCTTTCTTCTCTCAGTTTTGTATTTAGCCATTTCAAAGTGTCATCACTGAGAAGTTACTATTTAATTGACAATATGATAGTTTCTTATATAAGACCGAGCCTGGGCGTGGGGTCGTGTTTTGTGTGGTTATTACTTCCAAGTGTGGTGCTTTGCTGTATTTTTCCTTCACAAGCAGTTATTTCCTGGTGATGGATTTCCCTAAGCCAAATTACATCCCCCCTTTAAGGATCATTTTGACTGTGTATCTACAACATCCTTTTCAGAAAGCACTAATTATTATTGACAGGGATGATAGACAGATTCTCCCTGTTCTGGGCAATTAAATAGCCTCTCATCCCAGTTTCCTTTGCATGGGTCTGCCACTGAACCAGCATCCTTGATTTGTGTTTAAACTACAATAAAAAATAACTGTAGGAAGTCTTACTTTATTCAAAACCAGTGCTCTATGATCCTAAAGCCTTTTAAAACTTCTGCAAGTATACTGTTTGTAGATTTCAGACTGCTCTTAGGGTCACTCAGTGTAAACTAACCATCTGTAAATGGCTTAT
Source organism: Camelus dromedarius (assembly GCF_036321535.1). Lineage (NCBI taxonomy): Eukaryota > Metazoa > Chordata > Mammalia > Artiodactyla > Camelidae > Camelus > Camelus dromedarius. The sequence goes on from NC_087471.1 coordinate 13,576,269, forward strand.
TTGACCATTAAGGAAAGAAGCAAATTGGTGGATTCTGGTTGAATCAGTACTGCATGTCTAAGAGCTTTGTACACTTCCCAGAGTTTTAGTGTTTTTCTTTTGGTTGCATGGACCTTGGTTCAATAAGAATCTCAATCCAGTATCTTCTATATTGTTAAGCACTTTTTTCAAGGTAGCATTGGACCTTCCATTTTATTTATGGTGTTTCCTGTGGTGAGTACTATAATGTGTCTGTATTTCTCTATTTATATTTTCCTTTTTGATGTAAGGTGAAATTCACACTGTTTCACTCCAAACCCCAAGAGCTCAGTAATTATTTCCACGTTTTTCTATCCCTCCTTGACTTGACATGCCTTTCTTATGTAGTATTTTCTCAGCTCTGCTAAGGAATCGATCCCAGACATCTGGCTGGTTCTGTGATGTGTAGGTCTACTGCTTTATCAGTGCCATCCTACAGAGACGCTGAGAAGTCTCCTTTCATACACAGTAAGCTTCATTCTCATCTGTTACTCTTCTTTATCAAAACATCTTGTTTATTCTGAGCTATTTGTCATTTCAAATTTAATTTTTTACACTGCGATTACATACTGAATACTTACATATTTTTTATTATAAAAACCATCAAATGAGGAAGGATATCACACTAAAAGTAAAAAGCCTCCTTGATTTTTCAACTCCCTCCTAGAATCAAACACTTAACAAATCTGTGAGTTTATTTATGGGTCTCTTCTATGTATTTCCATATTATGTGTTTTAAAAGTAGTTTGGGACACAACATTGTAAAATGACTATTACTCAATAAAAAATGTTAAAAAAAATAAATAGTTTTGGATTTTTATTCTTACATGAATTATAATAATAAACATTTTTTTAATATGTATCTATTAAACACCAGGCACTGGGATACATGGGCAACCAAGACAAGCAGACATCACTGGGCTTGTGGTGTTTATATCTGAGTGGAGAAAATCAGGCAATTAACAGTAAACATAACATAAATTAAATAATTTAAAATTGCAGAATATATCAAGTGCCGTGGAAAAAGCAAAGCGGAGTAAAGAGTGAGAAGCCCCTGTGTGCGCAGTGTAGGGCGCTGCAATGTTAAATAGGGCGTGCAGCCAGCTTCCCAAGGAGGGAAGGTCTGAGCAAAGCCCTAGAAGAGGGCTTCCCAAGCTGGGTTTTAGCACTTGTATCCTGAGGACCTTTCTTGTTGGCACATAAAGATTCCTTCATTCTTTGAATTGCTCTTTGATATTCCATAGCATTTTAATGCCTTTTTCTTAGAAACTAACCAAGTATAGAAGATTTAAAAGCTGCAACGAGCAACACTTGTTTACTAGACATAGAAGTATATAACCCAGATAAGGAATACTCATTATTTCCCTAACGTTATTGAAATACCTACAAATAATTTACCATATGGTAAGCATCAATCACTATCTCAATAACTGACAAACTAAAATAAAAAATGGATAACACTCAAGCTATACCCTTAAACTACAGTGCAATGAAATAAAATAATAGCCAAATAAATCACTTCACATAGAAATAAATAGGTAACTGTTACAATTCTTTATTGGCCTTTAATATGAATTTTGAGAATCAAAATTGGCATTACAAACTCTTTTAACACAACTATGTTGTACTCCTGAAACTATGCTTCAATAAAAAATAAACTTAAAATTAGTGAGAATAATATTCATCAATTCCTGAGACAATAAAAGCAATAATCAGTTAATTCATGATGCTCTAAAGTACTTGAAAAAAACTTTAAAATAAAGTCTTCTACTCAAAATCTATAAACAGATAAGTAATGTGTAAGCAAAATAGACTTTTTAAGAAAAATGTATTAAACGGTATTTAAAATATAAAAATATACATGGTAGTTTGAAAAGAGCCACACCAACCTACTTTGCAAATTAGTTGAAGGAAATAAGGTAAGTGAAAATAACTACAAATAATGAGAAAACTTTCTTCATTAAAAGAGATCTATATATGTAAAATAATGCATATATTTTAAAAATCTAGAATCTAAATGAAGTACAGTTTCTAAGAAAAATGAAAATTCCTAAAATTGAGGCAAGAAGAGTAGATAATCCTGACAGACCAATTACAAATAAACAAGATACACAAAATAGAGTACAAAATGTGTTCTTAAAAGGGCACTGAAAAGTTTCCATTCTAATGTGGCTGATCAAAGCCTTCATTTCTCACTTATTCTCTGAAATATAAAAAAGTAACTGGAAAAATTAGAAATAAAAATATAAATCTAATGTTTTGTTGAGGTATGTGGACTACTTAAATTCCTGAACAACAAAATAGGAGGGGGCTGCCCAAATCAGTAAATATAAAACAGAAGGACACGGGAAAAGAATGTCCCAAGTTTTATTTTTTATTTATTCACTTATATTTTAGTTATTTATATTCACTTATTTTTATTGAAGTACAGTTAATTTACAATATTGTACTAGTTCCAGGTGCACAGCATAGGGATTCAGTAGTTCTATAGGTTATACTCCATCTAAAGTTATTGCCAAAGAATGGCTATAGTTCCGGCGCTATACCATATATCCCCGTTGCTTATCTGTTTTCTACATAGTAGTTTGTGTCTCTTAATCTCCTACCCCCATCTGGCTCCTCCCCCTTTCCCTCTCCCCACTGTTCTCTGTATGAATCTGTTTCTGTTTTGTTATACATTTGTTTGTATTATTTTTCACGTCCCACATATAAGTAATAACATAGAGTATTTGTCTTTCTCTGTCTGACTTATCTCACTAAGCAAATAATTCTAAAATTTGTATGGAACCCAGAAAGACCCAGAATTACCAAAGCAATCTTGAAGAAAAAGAACAAAACCTGGAGGTGTCACACTTCCTGACTTCAGACTGTGCTTACGAAGCTACAGAATGCCCATGACTTCGGAGCTCAGAAAGTGTTGATAATGCTTATCTTTCTAGTGTAAGTAGCACACTCTAGAGCAAAAGCAACATTTTTTTTCTTTGTAACAACAGGACCAGCGCCTAGAGGACATCACTGGGAATGTGCACAGGTTTGGTTCCGAGAGAGGAGGAGAGCTCACGGGCAATCTTCACAGACAAGCTGCATGTGCAGGAAGCAGGACACGAGGCAATGGACACGGGGAAAACGCACACTGGGAGCAGCTCTGCAAAACTGATTCTGGCAGACTGGGGAGAAACAACAATGAAAAAATTCTAATTTCATCTTTCTGGACTGGCACATGACTTGGGTACCTCTCTACATATTTGGAAAAGAGCTCGGCCTAGATTTCTAGTTGAAATGAAAAAAAAAAGTTCTTAAAAAAAAAGAGCTAGTTAGTATTTTAGTATTTATACAAAAATACTATTAAAAAAGAATATAATAAAGTGGCAGATAATGGAACACTCTAGGAAACAAAACAGCTTTTCAAGAATGATGAAAGGTGTTACTTAATGTATTATGGGAAACATGACTTAAAGCAATCATTTTTACAAAACAAAAGTACAACAAAGACAAACAAGAGTTTCAGAAATATATGGGAAGCCTACAGAAAGATGAGTCGGCAAACTACAGAAAATAAATAGAAAAGTAAAAGTAATCAGAGCAAAAAAGGTGAAATGGAAGTAGCACAAACAACACAAAGGCTAGACAGCACTGAGATCACATTAAATTATACTGAAGGGTACAGAGACCGTGAGCGACTCAAAACAAGCAAATGGAATGGAAGTGAGCAAGAGTTCAAAAGAATGAGAGAGAAAATTATAAATCAAATAAACATCATCTTCAAGTTGCTTCTGCCCCTTTAATAGAAAAGAACAAATCTGACTCCATACTAGATCTGTTCCTCTGGCTTTAACTCTGTGCCCTGTTTTCCACGCTCAGTCTGGCCAGCTCTGCACCTTTTGTGAAACAATGTTGCCTTTAGCCTGAAATAGACAGGGGAGCCTGTTCTCAAGGCTCTGACCATTAAGGATATTAACACTTTTGCACTCCTACAAAGATAACAAGTTGCAGAATAGAAAATCACATTTGTTTTGTTGGAGGTTTACAGGGATCTGACCCAGGTGAAGAGCTGCAAAAACAAAGGATTCTAACAACAAAGAATACCTACACCAAGAAGTCTGCAACAACCAGGCATTCCCTCTTCCCCTTTTTAATATAAAAGGAGCCTGAATTCTGACTTGGGGAAGATGGATCTCCAGAACATTAGTTGGCCATCTTCTTGGTCAGCTGGCTTTCTGAATAAAGCTGCCATTCCTTGCCCCAAAACCTGGTCTCCCGATTTACTGGCCTGTCATGCAGTGAGCAAAACGAGTATGGACTCGGTAACACAAACATACATTGAAAGTATCCATTTGGTGTATTTAATGATTTGCTTCCACTGGTCTTTCTTCCTGAATTTTCCTTTTCTTGCCTACTCCTGCTGTTTATGAAAAATCTGTCAGCTGCTCATGTAGACACATTTCCATCTCGAGCCATTACCCTTCCAGGTAAGAACTGATGCCAAGAAGGCAATGGAAGTTGCTAAGAGTTACTACCTGGTCAGAAAAGAGCAGAAGTGGGTACTGGCTGGTGTTCAGGAGCAGGCTGGGACACCTGACAAGATGTCATAAGTACGGATAGACAGCTGGGCACCAAAGGAGAAGCTTCTAAGGCCCCATGAGGGACTTGCTGGATAGGAAGGAAATGTCCCAGACTGTAGCACTTATCCCACCACGAGCTTCCTGGCCGAGGCTGGGCAAGTCATTTAAATTATCTAGGCCAGTGCTGTTTACCCTGGGAACCACCAGCCAGGTGTAGAATTATGAAGTTATTCTGTAGCCAGGCAGAATTATAAACAAACATTTTACTGCAAAGGCTCAGCATGTATAATGTTTAGAAACATTAGTGGTTTTCTTGCCCTAATGAGTTAAGTTTTGTGTGTCTAGCTTTCTGTGGTTTGTAATGCCTATGACTAGCGACTCCCTTATAGTGAGGTATTTTGAAGTTATAAGTTACTGGACACAGTACCCTCATATCACAGTTGAAAAAAATTGATCCACATAAGCCAGGCCATCTGATTTGGTAGTTAAAGCAGGGGCTCTGGGGCCAGCCTGCCTGAGTCTAAATTCTCACTCTGCCTCCAGGGGGTTCTGTGTGAATCTTTGATGACTTATTATTATTATTATTACTATTATAATTATTTACTTATTTGTGCCTCTTTTTCCTTACCTTTTAAGTGGTGAGGAATATGTAGACTATCTCCTACTGTGCTGGCAGGATTAAGTGAGTTAACGTATGTGCTGCCCACTTCCCTGGGTTTCAGCATTCTCAAGGCAATCAGTTCCATACTCAGAGGCATTCTCCTCTGTCTTCGTCAGTCTAGGATGCTATGATCACCATGGGTCGGGTGGCTTAAACAACCAGCATATTCCTCAAGTTTTGGAGGCTGAGACTTTCAAGGTCAAGGTATCTGGGAGAGGACTGGCTTCATGGCTTGAAGATGGCTGTCTTCCGACTATCTTCATGAGTCGGAGAGCAGAGAGAGGCGAGCTCTCTGGGGCCCCTTATAAGGGCACAAATCCCATTCATGAGGGCTCTACTCTCATGATCTCATTTTATCCTAATCACCACCCAAAGGCCCCACCTCCCAACAACATCACAGTGGGAGATCAGGTTTCAACATACAGGTTTCGAGGGGACGCAAACATTCAGTCCGCACATTGGCTAACTCTCCCCAACATGCAGTCATCAAACCTATACTAATTCCTTCAAAGTAACACATCTCTCTGCCCATTTCCATTCCTACGTCCACTACTACTGAAGCCCTGTGACATTTTACTCCTTATTTTCCTGGTAGAGGTTTCATTGATTCCTCTTCTCCAATGCTCTCCTCACTCCAGTCTGCTTCACAGCCCTGCCAGGTAGTTCTCTCTAAAACTCGGCTTGAGGGTACTACTTTCCCACCTCACCTTGTTGTTTTTCAGGTGTAAATGTCAGAATCCTCTCCACACCCCATCCCAGACCTTTAATCCCTTACACAACCCCTCCCTACGTTACTTTTCTATTACTACTGTGACAAATTCCCAGAAACTTAATGGCTTAAACCAGCATGGATTTATCACTTTATGGCTGTGGAGGTCAGAGATCCAGCACAGTTCTCATTGGGTTAAATTCAAGGTACCAGCAGGGTGCCTGCCTTCTGGAGGGTCTAGAAGAGAATGTTTCCTTGTTTTTTTTTCCAGTTTCCAGAGGTCACCCACATTCCTTAGCTTGTGCCGCACGACTTCCTCCATCTTCATGGCCAGCAACCTTTTTGAACACTGCTCCATGGCTACACCTCCCTCTGACCCTAAACTCGGCTGGGAAATGTCCTTCGCTTTTAAGGATCCCTGTGGTTACAATGGGCCCACCTGGACAATCCAGGCTACTCACCCTATCACCTCATCTCAGGATCCCCTTTTCACACCCCACTCAGGCATTATGAATGCTGCTGTGACACTCACCTTGGGTAATGTTTCCTCTCGTGAGCAATTTAACATTCAAGACACTGAACAGCTTTTTGTTTTTCTTCCTTAGTTTTTCCACATTCAGTACGTCGGTGAGATTGTATGAATCCTGTTTATTTGTGGCCCAGCACTAATCTTTAATAATCTATCATGTGTTTAAAAGACTAACTAGTAGACAATTTAGAAGACAGAAATCCCCTAATATTTTTGTCCTAAAATATCTGCTGTCCCTTTTGCTGTGTACAGTAACATGTCACAGGTGGCTATGCTGCCGGGGGGGGGGGTGCGCACATTGTTCTGCCACCACACTCCCCTCATTCACACCAATGTGCTGGTCTCCTAACCGAGGATCTGTGCTCCCAGCTTTGCTCACTGCCTCCTCCTTTCCATTGACCATTCTGTTCCCACCGCTTCCTTTGTTCACCACAGCAGGATTTCATGGCTACGTTCTTCTCTAAATGGAGTGGATATTGTGCATCTAACGTCTGATAATTGTTCTTATTGTATATGCATACACTCACCTACATGATCCCACCCATCCATCTCTATTTTCCTAGAATCTCCCAGAGGAATCAGTTCCATGATGGTGCTGATGATCCTGACAGTGATGACAGGGGCCTCTCAAGGACTCTGATACAGAGGGAATCAATAAAGAGAGGGAATCATTGCAAAACTGCCACAGAAACAGGCTTAAAGGTAAATAAGTGATACAGTGTTTAATGAAATCGACTAATATTTAATTATTTTAAAAATTTTGTATCACTGTACTTAAAATTTTAAGGGGGAATTTTCATTCACCACTAACCAAAATTTGACTTTAGGACTGAAATCTAAGAGGATTTCTATCTTCTAACAAATTGTCCACTGGCCTTTTAAACACGTGATCCTAAAAAGATGAGTGCTGGTCTGGAAATAAACAGGATTCATATAATCTCACCAGACACAGTGAATGTGGAAAGACTAAAGAAGAGAAACAAAAAGCCATTCATAACGTCTTGAACCTTACGTTGCTCACAGGAGAAAATGTGAGCCAAGGTGAGCGTCACATCAACATGACGCCTGAGTGGGACGGGGAAGCTGACCTTCCTCATCAGACATTTATGCTGATTTGTTAGATGCCAACATGATTTCCTCATTGGACTTGCTTAAAATAAGCATAGAACAGTTTAGACTCTACCAAAAGCAGGCTAAACATTTTCCCCTGCTGCCAGATCTCTGGACTGAATATCCCCACAAGAGGGACAAGATTATATTTCACAGGGAAGTCTTCCTGAGAAACAGTAGGCTTTTAGAGGGCAGAACTGCAGGTCCCCCATGGAGGGCTGGAGGAGGGCTAGAGGGGACACTGGGAATACAGCAGGAGTGAGTTCAGATACTGCTGCTCAGGTAGCCAAAGACAGCATTGTTACCTCTAAGGATATGACATCCTCCCAAAAGTTCCATGAGTGAAGAAGCCTGTGAACACTAAGCACGTTAAGACACAGCAGCACATAATTAGCATCACAAGTCAATTACAGCATGTTTTGATATTTGGAAAATAATTAGCCCCATTGCTCTTTGAAAGTACAGCAGTAGCAATAGAAATAATAAAGACTGAGCTGCCTTGGAGATAACAAACAACAATTCTAAATCTGCAGGATTCCTTGACAGTATGCGAGCAATGAGCTAGATGTTGGCTGCAGACACCTCTTACTGCAGGGCTCACTCCTGCAAAGCATACAGCTAGTTTTCTCAGCAGACAGAGGGAATCACATCAAAATTCCTAATCTTGAGAGGTTTACTACATGGCAGGAAAGATCAGACAAGTCCAAACAGCCAAATATGAATAAATGCAATCAAATATCATGAAGTGTGAATGGAGCACAGAAGAAAGAGGAATTCCTTTCACCTTGGGTCTAGAGAGACTTCAGAAAATGTGGCTTTGGAGATGGCCAAAGGCATGGGTGGAATTTTGGCAGAACAGGATGTAATAAGGAAGAGAATTTAAAAACTGATTCTAAAATTCATATAAAAATGCAAAGGATCCCAAATATCCAAAACAACTTTGAACAAGAAAAACAAAGTTGGAAGACTTACACTATCTGATTTTCAGACTTTTTAATATAAAGCTACAGTAATCAGAAATTATGGTATTGATGTAAAACAGGAAAACAGAATAATGGAACAGAATAGAACGTTCAGAACTAAACCAACACTTACATGGACAATTGATTCTCAATAAGGATACAGTGGAGGAAGGGTCTTTTCAACAAGCAATGCTGGAACAATTAGATATCCATATGCAGAAAAAAAAAATGACCTCTGATCCACACCTCACCACATACACAAAAATTAACTCAAAATGGATCATAGATCTTCATAGAAAATCTAAAACTATAAAACATCCAGGAGAAAAAGCATAGGCTTAATCTTTATGACCTTGGGTTTGGCAAATATTTCTTTGCTATGACACCAAAATCTATTTAAAAAAGAAACTGATACAGTGAACTTTATCAAAATGAAGACTCTTCAAAGCTCTTCCTAAACACTGCTAAGCAAGTGAAAAGACAAGCCATAGATAGACAGAAACTATTTGCAGATCATATATCTGATAAAGGTCTCTCTTTGTATCTGATCCAGAATTAAGAACTCTTAAAACTCAGTAATAAATCAAAGGACAATGAGCCAGACCTGAAAACACACTTCACTAAAGATATCCAGATGACTAATCAGCATGAAAAGATGCTGATTAAAGATGCCTTTAGTCATTAGTGAAATGCTTTTTAAAACCACAATGAGATACTACTACACATACAAACTAGAATGAATACAATTACAAAGACCTCACAAAGTGCTGGCAAGCAAGTAGAGCAACCAGAATTGATACACACCATGAGGAATTTACAGTAATACAATCATTTTGGAAAACTGTTTAGCAGTTTCTTAAAAAAAAGCTAAACAGCTATCTACCATATGACCCAGACATTTCTCGTCTGGGTGCTTTAAAAAACAAAAGCATACGTCCATACAAAGACTTGTAACCAAATATTCACTGCAATTTTATTTATAATAGCCAAAGTTGTAAATAACCCATGCATCCATCAAGAAGTAAATGGATAAACAAATGATGGTCTATCCAAACACTACACACAATAAACTTCTCAGCAATAACTCAGCACTAAACAATACTCTGCTATAAGAAAAATGAGCTATTAATACAGCAACACAGATGGCTCTCAAAATAATTATGCTGAATGAAAGAAGTCAGACAAAACAGAGTAGATAGTGCGTGAATCCATTCATACAAGGATCTTGAAAATGCAAACCAATATGTTGTGATAGAAAGCAGATCAATGGTTTCTAGGGGAAGAGATGGGGGAGGGAGGGGCAACAAAAGGCAGGAGAGAAGTTTTGTGGGTGATGGGTATGTTCACTGTCCTGAGTGTGGTCATGGTTTCTTGGTGATATACTTATGTCAAAGTGTATTAAGTTGTATGCTTTAAATATGTGAAAATTATTCTGCCAAGTATACCTCAAAGCTGTTTTAAGAAAAAAGGCACTTCAGTCCTGATCCACCTCAGCGCCTGAATGGAGTGAGATGATCAGTCCCTCACCCTGTCTGCCTGACGGGAAGGTAGAAAACCTCTCATGGAAGACAACATATGGTTTTCTCATTCACAATGTCTGCTGCGTAATAAAGAATTTCTAGACATGCAACATGTCAAGACCATACGACTGATACTATGAGAACAAGAAACATTAAACAGATGCAAACCCCCAGGTGATGTTGGCCTCAGAGTTAACAATAAAGACTATAAAATGATTACTTCTAATATATTCAAGAAAATAAGGAAATGATGGGGAAATAGATAACAGGATAAAGATTTTCATCAGAGAAATATACTGGAATGCATTTTTAAGAAAACTCAAACAGATAATCTAGAACTGAAGCTTTCAGGTCTGGAAACAGGTGAACAGAGCTAATTTGGATCTTTTTTTAAGTAAACCTTTGAGTAATGCTGCATAAGATACAACAACAAAAATAATACAGAGCTAAATAACAACAACAACAACAACAACAATAATAATACAGAGCTAGCTATGGAGAGAGAAGTTCCCAGGTGACAATGTAAAGAGGTTTCATGTTTGTCAAAGCACTGTCCTATCCACGTATCTCCCAATCCTCAAAACTGACCAGTGCAGTCCCACTGGGCAAGAAATGCCACACCATTTCACAGTGCATACGCAGGTTGCCCTACTGATCGATAAAATCAGTGATAGGAGAGGGGACAAAACTCAGATTCCTGATCCCTTGTTTCACTTACTGTGGGACAAATGATCAATTCAAGGGTAACAAATCAGTGAATGAATGAATAACATAACTCTCAATTAGGCCCACAAGTGCCTGGAAGAGTGAGCCTGGGCACACTGAGTAACGTAACTGCCCACCTACTTTAATCGCTATCCTTTCCAGGTTTATGTAAAGGTTACTTCCACCCAGGCAGTGACTCCTGAAGGGCAAGAATCATGTCTGAACACGCTTTCAAATCCAGAGCAGAACCTGACAACACTTCGGCTCTGGAGTCTGTGGTTAGCAAGTGTGGAATCTCAGTGATTCCAGCTCTTACGCCTCTGCCTTCCCACCCACCCCTCACAACATGGCCCTTATGACCAAGTTCTCCTGGGGCTGGGGCCACGGAACCCATTTACAGGATGGGAAAAACCTGATCATATGAACTAACCTCCAAATTATCATCGAGTCACCTGCACTTCAAGGATCAGTAATCCCAGAAGCTTTGCAGTTGAGGCAGCTGAGGGACTTTTATATCAGCTCTGTCTTCTACTGTGACTGCCTGGGTGACATCAGACAAGGAATTGTGCTCAAAAGCCTCAGTTTCTCCTTTCAGGGGTAAGCCTGATTAACAGATCTCATCGCCCACTCAACAAATGTGAAGATCAATGATTTACACAGGAGTGCAATACTCACTAGGTTGTGGATTTAGACTCAGAAAAATCATTTGAGAAAGACTGACAGAATGCAGCTTTAATGCAAATTTAAGTAGTCTTACCTTTCAGTAAATCATCTTCTTCCCCTACTTGTCACTTCACACAAGTTTAAAAGATGTTTGAGAACAAGGATGAGTGTGCCAGCAATCTGCGACCCAATAACCTAAAACGTCACCTAGGAAAAAGAGGGGAGTAACACATTTAGAAAAAACATGGTGAGGATGGCGGGACTGTCCCCCAACTCCAGGCTAAGAAGCTCTGAGTAATAGCCTTCCTGCCTGCCTGGAGCATCAGCTGATGTGAAAACCGACCCAGAAACCACACTGTGTCCAGCAGCTCTTCCGTAACACAGGCTACATTTTCTCAGGATGAAGAACTGGCTCCATTGACCCCTTTGTTGAAGAATAAAGACAAAGGAGACCAAGAGAGTTCTGCTCCTCCCCAGGGGAGAGCCCAATTCTTGGTCTGACTCCACTGTGCTTGCCTCCCAGGAGCAGGATAAACTGGAGATGGGCGTCCTGTGAACCTGGGGCAGCAAAGGTTGCCCCTGTGCCAGGCTGCAGGGGGGATGGGAACAAACTGACCAGCTGGCCAGGGGCAGCCCCCTCAGGGCAACGTGCCCTGACTCCAGTGGTTAGGCCGTCAGGCAACCTGTGTCTTTCGACCTGGAGCAACAGGGGTCGACCCCAGGCCAAGCTGCAGGGAAGACGGGAGCTAATCCACCGGCTCCCCCATGGCAGGCTCCATACCCCCGCCACCACCCCACAGCCCCCAGGATGACCTGGAGAAGAGTGATCAGTGAACGAGGGGCAGCAGAGGCTGCCCCCAGGCCAGGCCGCCAGAGAGATGGGAGCTAATACACCATCTCCTCCGGGGGCAGCTCCGCCCCGCGACCTCACCCCGCCGGCCTCCTGGGAGCAGGCTGAGTAGGACAGGTGTGTCCCCCCCGACCCTGGGCGCAGAGAACGCCCACAGGACAGGCCGCGTGGGAGAAGGGAGCAAATTGACTGGCTGGACCCAGGCAGCACCCACTCCACCGCCACCGCCCCCCGACCGCACCGCGCCCGCCTCCCAGGAGCAACCTGACCGGGAGTGGGGTGTCAGGTGAATCTTGGGCGGGAGAGGCGACTCTCAGGCCAGGTCAGGAGAGAAGAAATGGACCCGCCAGCCGGGACAGCCCCTCTCCACCCGCCGCCGCCGCCCCGTGACCGGGCCGGGCCCGCTTCCCGGGAGCAAGCTGACCTTATTCTTGGGCAGCAGAGGACGCCCCCAGAATTGGCCCCGGGGAAGAGGGGAGCAAACTGACCGGCTCCCCTGCGGCAGGCCCTCTACCCCGGCCCTCTCCATCCCCGCACCCTAACGGCACCGCTCCCGGCCTCCCTCCCCCAGCAAGCTGAGTGGGACAGGTGTGTCTGGCGACCTGGGGCAGTAGAGGCTACTCCCAACCAGGCTGCTGGGAAGACGGGAACCAATCCACCAGCTCCGCAAGGCTGCCTCCTCCCCCCGCAGCCGCCACCGCTCCCGCCCCCTGACCTCACAGTGGCCTCCTCTGGGGAGCAGGCTGACCTGGAGGCAGGCATCTGGCGAACCTGAGGCAAAAAGGACTGTCCCCAAGACAGACGGCGGGGGAGATGGGAGCAAATGGACTGGCTTCCCCGCTACAGGCTCCCTACCCACGCCGCCCCCGGAACCCTGACCGCCCCGCCCCCCGCACTCAATAGGCAAAGTGGGACAGGTATGTCCCAGGACCTAGCGCAGCAGATGCCGCCCTCAGACCAGGCGGCGCAGAAATGAGAGCTAATCCACAAGCTCCCCGGGGGCAACCGCCCTCCCCCCGCAGCCGCCACCTTACCTGGCCCCTGACCGCACGGCGCCAGCCTCCCAGGAGCAAGCTGATCTGGAGTAGGACGTCAGGTGATCTCGGGAGGCAGAGGCCTTCCCCAGGCCAGGCCGTGGAGGAGAGCGGAGCAAACTGACCGGCTCCGCCGCGGCAGGCCCCCTACCTTTGTCGCCCCCGCACCCTAACGGCACCGCTCCCACCCCCCCACCCCAGCAAGCTGAGTGGGACAGGTGTGTCCGGCGACCTGGGGCCGCAGAGGCCGCTCCCAGGCCAGGCCGCTGGGGAGACGGGAGCTAATCCACCAGCTCCCCAAGGCAGACTTATCCCACCCTCTGCTACTGACGCCGCCCCTGGACCTAACCGCGCCGGCCTCCCAGGAGCAAGCTGACCTGGAGTCGGACATAGGAGAATCTCCGGCGGCCAAGGCCGCCCCCAGGCCAGGGGGCGGGGGAGAGAAGAAGTCGACCTGCTTGCCAGGGCAGCCCCCTTGTCCCTGCCGCCACCGCTCCAAACGCACCGCGCCAGCCTCCCGGGGTCAGGCTGGCAGGGACACGTGTGTCCCGCCACCTGGGACAACAGAGACTGCCCCCCAGGCCAAGCCATGGGAGAGATGGGAGCAAAAGGTCCTGCTCCCCCTCCGCAGACCCCCTACCGCCGCCGCCCCCTGACCGCACCGCGCCCGCCTCGCTCGGACAGGCTGACCTGGAGACGAGAGCCTGGCGAATTAGGCAGCAGAGGCCGCCCCCAGGCCAGGCGGCGGGGGAGACAGCAGTAAACTGACCGGCTCGCCTGGGGCATCTGCCACCGCCGCCGCTCGGGGTCCTTCTCCTCCTGCCGCCGCCGCCGCTCCGGGTCAACGCCGGCTCGGGACGCAGGAGGACAGCACAGCCGGGGGCGGGACACCTGTACCAGGTCTCCCAGGCACACAAGCCCAGGCTTTACTCTCACAGGTGACCCTGAGGGAGGAGAGACGCACAACAGGGCAGCCTCTCACCGCGCCACAGCCTTTCTCACCGTGTTGACACGTCAGCCGTACCCAAGGTCTCATCCCTGCAAAGCTCACAGCTCCAGCACAGAAACGGAAACCAGCAAGGGAGTCTTTATACCTTAAGGCGGAAAACAGCAAAGAGGATCCAGGTCACGCTGTAAATGTCACATTAAATACACGCTTCATTCTAAACCAATCTACAGAACATTCAGCCTCACTTTTACATCCGGACACAGACTGCAGGAGGGATGTCTCCGTTTGGACTAAACTTGCACACAGTAAACTCTCATTTACTGCTGGGGAGAGCACAAGGTGCAGTCCACAAATACCTCACTAAATGACAAATGCACCTCTGATCCAACGATCCTCTGCCAGTATCTTCCCGCAGGGGCACACGGGCACAACGACCACTGCGCGAGGTTCTCAGACTTACCCGGCGACAATTTTTATCACAGAAAAGGCTGCAAACGTCAGCGGGAATCTGACATAAAACATCATGACGCAGCCCCTGGTACACCACCCCATGGCATCCTCTGCAGTGTAAAAAATGAAAGGAGAAAACTCTACACTGATCTGGAAAGATGTCCGAGAAAACGTTGCTTAGTGAAAAAACAAGATACAGAGTAGCGTGTATCAGACAGCATATACAACGTGCCTAAAAGTAAAGGAAAAAGCTTATGTACTTATCATATAAGCACGGAATGGCAGCTACCGAAAACACACGAAGCCAAGCAGACGGCTGCCTGCGGACAGTTAACCTGGACACGGCGAGGCCACGGGTGATTCCTCACTCTATATACTTTTAATTGTCTTTTTCTCTGTTTTTTTCTTCCTTTTTTTTAAAATTGAAGTATAGTTGATTTTCAATGTGTTAGTTTCTGGTGTACGGCACAGTGATTCAGTTATACAAATATTTCTATATATACTTTTCATATTGTTTTTGATTACAGCTTATTACAAGATACTGTAGTTCCCTGTGCTGTACAGTAAGGTCCTTGCTGTTTCTCTATTTTATATAAAGTTGTTTGTATCTGCTAATACTTTTAATCTCCCTGAATATGAACTATGTCAATGTACTATCTACAAACGAAAAAAAATTTTTAATGAAATAACAAAAATGCAGAGTTTAAAAATAAAAATGGGGGGAGGCCATAGCTCAAGTGGTAGAGCACATGCTTAGATGCACAAGGTCCTGGGTTCAATCCCCAGTACCTCCTTCAAAAAAAAAAAGTAAACTTAATTACCTCCCTCCCCCCCAAATTAATTAATTAATTAATTAATTAATTAAAAAATAAAATAAATCGTGGGAAAACTGTTCTTTTAAAATCTTGAGGTTTTCCTGTCCCTGGACATGGCATATAGGTCACTACTTATTCAAGCATTTTTTTTGTCCTTTAATAAAGTATTTTATATAAGTATATAAAAATTACACATATTTCACAAAACCTAGTGTACAGGTATATTTTTCTCATTCAAAAATGAAAACTTCACAGAAATACATGTTGGTAAATATTTAAGGTCTGTTAAAGAAGGCAGCGTGTGACTAACCATCCTGATGACACAATTTGCTACCTCACGTCTGAGGTAAACCTATTCCCTGACACTGACATTATCTGCTATCCTCATATTTTATTTCTCAAGACAGTAACAAAACTTTAAAAAATATATCCACAGAATCAATGGGAATACAAATAATTCTTAACTTTACCATTTTCTTCATGTTTTAAAAACCTGGGCTTTTTCCTTTAAACTTTTGTGAAAATTCCCAAACCCTGACCCCTTTCGTTCCTTCCTCATTTACCGTTAAACCTGAAAGCACAGTCTCCTCTGACCGCAGGGCAGCCCCGGGCAGGGCTAAGCAGCAGCGCCCCTGACCTCAGCCACACCGCAGCCACAGCAGCCACACTGCCCGCCCCTTGGGCACCTGCCAGGCCAGCACCTCAAGCGGAACCCGGAATGATGCAAAGTCGTACAAAGCTGCAGTCTTTTCCTGAGCTCAACTGGGCATTCCCTGTAGGCTCTTCTCTTTTCCTCCTTCTTTTTGCTTTAGCAGCTCTTGTAAACTGAAGGCTTCCAGTCTGATCTGAGAAATACTCCCACCCACACCATCTAGTCTCCCCTCTCCAAACAGCACGAGAACTGAAGTAGTTCACAGTCCACCTGCAACAGCCACAGAGCAAGCGGGAGGGTGGGGACGGGCTCGGGCATGACCTTGGGGACCGGCCCAGAGCTCAGCGTCCCCTACCACCCAGCAGGGGCAGCAGGGCAACAGCTGATGGGGACACCCACAACCTGGGGCTTTCGGGGGTGCATCAGACTGTTCTGCTGGCCCCCTCGTCAGCACTGCAGGGGTACAAGGGAAGGGGATAAAGAATTCTGGAGGACAAAACTGGCTTTCTCCTCCTCAGAAGTTCAACTTCTCCAAGAAGTCACACAGCAGGGCTAACACCTTCACGCTACACTTTCAGGAAGGTCAGCACAGAGCACGGCAGGACTCACAGGCTTTCCCAACCTGCGTTTAGCCAAGAATACAATCTCAGTGATTTTTTCACTAAACTAGGTATTACAAGTTAATATTGTAAATCCAAATCCAAACACTGAAAAAGCAAAACCCTGTGAATCTGATAGGAAACAGACCAAAGATGATGGAATTTTCAGTAACTTGCATTCAAATGAGCCAACTTTATTAATTACAAGAATGCATTTAGCTGAATGCCCAACACTCACTAAGGGCTTATATCACGTGCTATTATGAATACTGTTACCTTTACGAGACTTACTTCTCTGAGCCAGAAGAGAAAGAATCAGACTCCAATCTCTGAAAACAATGCCATATCAAAAGATAAGACCACATTCAGCGGGAAGGCAACCCACGGAAGTGTGAATCCCTTTCCTAAAGAGCAGACCTGAAGGGATGTGAAGCAGACCACTCGCCCCATAAGCCCAGCCGATCACATGGCACAGCTTCTCTTTCTTCCAGAAACCCACTGCACACGCGTGCCCACCCAGCCAGGTGCCCATTCCGACAGATACACACACAGGCGCAGGCAGGCGCACATGCACGCGTTCCTTCAGGAGGGTACCTTTTGCGATCATCATCTCTTCTGAGGGCGAACCCCACCAGTCTCTTGAGACTCCCTGGACATTATGAAAGCCGTTGTAGCTGGTCTCATTGATCAGGTTTTCTACGTCATCCACCGTCATGTTGTCCTGCATCAGGACAGCCAGGGGAGGGTCGCTCCTTCATGGTCTTGTGACGTCAGCGGCCAGCGTGCTGTGTGTGAACTCCTTCGCATCCAAGAAAGGGTATCCATTTAGCCAGATGTGAGCTTCGTAAAGCTTCCCTCCAAAGGCATCTCCAACCCATTTACTGGTCATCACTGCAGCCATAAGGGGAACGATGCACTCCAAGCCTCCAGTGAGCGCGAAGACAATCATCGCTAGGGAGACCGTCATCCTGGTCACGCCGCCTGAAAGGAGCAAGCATCGCTGGTCAGGGGGACAGGCCCCTGCAGGAGAACTCCCGTAACAGACGGTCAAACACAAACGGTAAACAGGACTTAATGACAAGGAGCATCATTATTTTAACAAGATCTACAGGAACACCAGTCTTCTTTGTTCAAACATGGAGACTATGAAAATAACATTTCAAAACCGGTTAACTTCATGAAATAAAAAAAATCACAGCTGACCAACTAACAGTTTGCCACTTGGTTTCCTGCGGTGACAAAGACATAATTTCTCCCCACGAAGTCTTCTTGTTAGTTTTTAAGGAGTTTGCTGAAGCACATCGTAGCTCATTTGTTTACTAACAATTTACAAATTAAACTCAAGTGGGCAGAATATTAAATTAATACAGTTCTCTCCTCTAAATCTCTTCAAAATGAGTAAAATATTCTGATGTGTGATTTATGTTAGCAGTATAATATCCTTCCATTAGAAAATGCATCTGAACTATTCAAATTATCCACCCAAACCACCGCTCCGAGCTGCCACCTCCAGGCTGAGGCCTACCTGACCCACATGTCTCCCCCTCCTGCTGAGTGTCCCGTGTCTCCACCCATCACATCCTACGTGCTCGTCTCATTTTCCAACTGTAGAAAGACGCTGGAAGACCCACGATCGCACAAACTACCCCACACTTAAAACCAAACCCTCTTCCCCCCAGAGAACTCCCCACAACTCACTGACCCCAATGCTGGGCCCCTCCTTCCTCCTGACAGCCTCACAGCCACGCCTGGTTCACCCGCTTGCTGTACCCAAAGTCCAGACTCTCACAAGTCCTACCTGACTTGCTCTGTAAAGGATCTACTTGGGGTCCCTTCCTCACCATTACCGACCCAGCACAGATGCTCAAGACTCTGCTCCTTGACTTAGTGCTCTTTGATCTCACCTCCCTGACAGCAGGCCCCACTGCCTTCCACCCACTTCACAAGCCGCCTTCCCACGTGACTCGTTCCCAAGTGCTGCCTTCACCCCATGGCTCCTTTGCTCAGAAACCTACCAGGGCTTGTCAGCTTACACTGCAGGAAGCTTGAGCTCTTCCTGTTTCTAACCCAAAAACAGAAGGGAGAAAGAACCTACGGTGCGTTACACACCTACACCACACCATGGATGCCCTGGCCCCTTTACAAAGGCTTTTGACCTAACCAACCACTCACTTTACCAGGCACTGTGCTCACAGCTTTGTTTGCGTGTTATCTTCTATGATCCTCGAAAACAATCGTAGGAGTGGTTGTTATCTGCAGTTTAAAGATAAGGAAATAAAAATCAACAAGTACAGGAACCTTCCCAAAGTCATCGCACTAAAAATGACAAAGCCACAACAATCCTGCCAGAGATCCAACCCACAGCAGACACAACTCGTCCTGACGTGAACCACTGCCTTTTCAGAACCCGGCTCCATCTCCCTAATCCGACTCTCTCTCCCCAGTGCCCAATGCGCACTCTCTACTTCAACACCCTGTTTCTTCAAAGCTCCATGAACACTAAGCGTACTCCTACCCGGTCCCTTCGCTTCACGTCACTACCCTCTTTAACAAAGCCATCTCCTCTCAGTTCTACTGATCCCTAGAAGAAAGCACACGTCCCAGCCTCCCTGAGCTCTCTCCCTCTAGGTCCCTGCCGAGGTCATGGGCGTTCCCAGCTGTCCCTGGTCCTCCGCACTGCTCACACTGTACAGCCAGTGCTGGTCTCTGCAGCACGCCTCTCGCTGAGGGTGGGCCCACCTCTGCATCACTCAGCACAGTGCGCCACACAGAAATGGATGAGCACCTGCTCCTCTGGACAAAAAGGCTCTCCCGTTGCTTTCACTGCATTTTACACTTAGAAGATCAATAACTTCTTTACCCAACTTTGAGCCACTGAACAAGACTAAGTCAAAATACCAACTGTGATTAAATACTATAACCAAAGTTTGGCTGACATTTTAAATATAGAAATAACTATTTTTCATGTCCACAAGGACAAGAAACAGACTCTTAAGAAGGTAATGCAGATACTTGGCTTTTCTTGGCTCACAGTGACTCACCACAGAGTCAAAGGAAAGGTGCTCTGAAGCTCTGCTGGAACGTAGGTGAGCCAAGGTCCTTGACAAGGAGAAACAAAAACCTCCCTGGACAGGAGTCAAAGGAAGCCTATGTGGTACTGAGACGCCATCTGTCTTGAAGCATCACATGATGTTAAAAAGGTACTATTAGATTTCCACAGTGGCAAGTGTTCAAAGACAGGTAGGATGATGCCACCCGCGTGTGTCCGCACCCCCATCCCTTAGACAGGGGCCTCCACCTTGGTTACAGCCGAGCACAGAGACCCCTGACTCACCTAAGCACGCGGTGGCACCCAGCATGGAGTACACAGGCCGGGGGTGATGCAGTCGGCCCCAACCTCGCACCACTTCTGGAAGATGAACCAGTCATGCTAGTAGTGGGCCAGCTGCTCTACCGCGATGCCCACCATGCAGCTAGCGATGGCACCGACAGCCATGCTGAGGATGACCAGGCCCGATGGCACCTGTGAGGGAGACCCTGGTGAGCCTGGTGCTCAGGGCAAGCCCCCAGCACAGGGAAAGCACTGCGGCCCTGCTCCTACTGGCCCTGGACAGTCCCACACACCCACATACCAAGTAACAAGCCGCATTCTTGGACACAAAGAGAAGGGACTCCAGGGTTCCTCGTCCTTCAGCTTGGGTTTCTGAATGCCCACCCCTCGTATACTCACACACACACACGTGAAGTGATCAGAAGGACAAGAGTTGTTCTTGGTCCAACCCGGCAGGGGGACAAGCTTGAGTGCAGACTGTGGCCGGGAGGCAAGGCCAGCGCAGAGGGCATGCTGACCAGCACAGGTCACCACAAGGACACCCAAACAGAAGGGCTCAAAACCTGCATCTCCCTCTCCCCCAGGAAGGCCCTGCAGCCCCGTGGGGCCAGGGAAGCTGGGTTACAGGGTCCACGCACCGCGCCCGCATGGCTGAGCACTCTACCTGGAGTCGCTCAGTTGAACAGTCAAATTTCAAGGTGTTTCTATTATTTAACCTTTATGACCAGGGAACTAAGACAGAGGACAATAGAAGAGAGAGTCCGTACTTCAAAAACTGACATGGCTCAGGCTGGCTGAAATGAAGCTGTTACCCACCCGGCTACACCATGGACGACCGGTCCTGAGTGAGTGGCAAGGGGCACATGAATCGCAGGTGCAGCCATTTAGAGACTGGGGGCCGCTGCCATCCCACCCCATTCACATCCTGACAATCGTGCAGGAACTGCACTGACCAGCAAGTCACTAACTAACGACCGCCTGCTCTCCAAGTTCAGGAGCAGCCGTGTCCCAGGGCACAGCTGGGCCTCGGAACAGAGCAGAGTGTACAAGGCCCTTGGGCTGCTGCCCCACAGTGACACGTGGGCAGAGCACGGGCTCCACAGACAGCCACGCCCCCATCCCCAGGAGTCTGCCGTTCTGCATGGCCCAGAGAAATCCCGGCATCAGCAGCTGACCTTAAACAGGAGACCATCCCGGGTGACGTGGGTGGGCCCAAAGTCATCACAGAGGTCTTACACGTGGAAGGATTTAGGACTAGTGTCAGAACGCGGAGATTAAACAAAGACTTGATGAGCCACTGCTGGCTCTGAAGATGAAGGAGGGGCCATGAGCCCAGGCCCATGGAAGCTGGAAAATGCAGGAAGGCCTCTCCTGCACCTCCTCTGGTCACCCTGACTCCAGCCCAGTGAGACCCAGCCCAGGTGCCTGGTCTCCGGATCTAAAATAAACGTGTGAGACTCGTGGTAAGGGACTCTGGCAGCAACAGGAAACATGATCACCAACTCTCTGTCTGCCCCCTGTAAGTTCAGAGTGTGCGTCCGTCCCCTGCCCCCCCGGGCCTTTGTGATGGCCCAGACAAGAGGTGTGCTGTGGGGCATCCCTGGCTGGAGTGGGAACAGTCCTCTCCTGATACTCGCTCTTGGAACCCTGAGCTGCCATGGGAGGAATCCACCAACCCCGAGGCCACTGTGCCAGGAAGACCAGAGACAGCGAGCGGCGGAGACAGTGCAGGAGAAGCCCAGATGGTCCCCCGTCTCCCTAGTGTCTGACCCTGCTTGGTCCAGGCGCCTGACACAGCCTTGTCAGGTGACAGCCACGTGAGGGACCACAGGTAGAGTGTGCCCAGTGAGGCCTCCCAGTACAACCACGCAACACCAAGAGCGTGGTGAGCCATCGTTGTCCTAAGTGGAGAGGTTTGGGGTGAGTGGTTACACAGCAAGATAGCATACTCAACAATATATCCGAAAACTCTTTTTTCATTATTTAAAATTAAACCAAACAGATAGCTTTTTCAGTCTACATGTATGAAGCAACCATCTTTAGGTAAACATTTCAGTTTGTCCCACGATTACTAGAATATCACCCCCACCAGCAACCACCTTGACCCCGAAGGTGAACACAGTCATTATGATCTTAAATACGAGTAATAACCCTAACTGCCATGTAGCTGAATACACTCCGAGGCCAGCGGGCTGGTCTGCAGTGTCATCAACAATTTTACTGGCGTTCATCTTGTTTCTGTAGTACAGAGAGAGGAGGACTCCAGGGGCCCGCAGTCCGTGGAAAGCTCCTTGATGAGCTGACTGGTGTTGAGCCGGGTGTACGGCTTGGGGAAGGCTACCACAGCAGTGATGGCGGCCACGATGACTTCCAGAACAGGATACTTCCCAAATCTGGTAGACTTGCGCCGCTGACACCAGGCAACGTTTGCCCGGATGGAAAAGGCTCCCCACAGCCCTCCAAACACCCCGAGGAGGATAAAAGGAAACAGTTCAAAAAGGTACTGTGGTGTGTGGTGCTCCATGTAAAAGAGGACCAAGCAGCTGCTACCACACGGACTGATGGACCTTAAAACAAATGCCGCCACCAAAGCAGCAAAAAATGACCTTCATAAAGTCTTAAGAGGGAAGTAACAGCTAATCTAAAACAGGGAAAAAGGAAAAGAAGAATCAGTGCCGTAATTTTATAAGATATTTCTGATATGTTAAAACTTGAATGGTAAGTATCAATGCTCTAAATTTTACTGCAGCTAGAATTTATGTATATTAAATGTTACCGTAGTAAGGAAAATACTATTTTATAGCCATTCTGGCTATCACATCATTACACAAATTCACCATGTCAACTGATGATAAATGTCTAATAATTATTTAAAATACCTAGCTCTGTGTTATTTTCAAAGTGAGTTCTACCCCCAATTCAATCACGGTAGTTAAGAATAAATGTACCATCACTAACTCCTGCTAGCTTACAAAGAAGTATTTAATATTCCTCTTCTCTATTAAAGCAAAAGGAATACAAACAACCCAGAGAGAAAAGTACATTTTAAGCCATTCCTAGATCACATTTTTTTTCTTAGTCACATTTTTGTACAAAGGTGTAAAAAGTCTTAAGCACCAATTAGAAAATAAAAGATATTCCACACAAGTGACTAAAATTATTTTCTTAAAATCAGTAACTGCAACAGAAATAATCACACAAGAAAAACTTTAAAAAATGACTTAGAAACTGATTAAAAATTTTAAAATAAAAACAATCCTGTAAGTTAGCCAATAAGGATTGTTTTAAATATTTTCCATTAAGTCAAATTCACTTCTGCCTACTTTTAATTATGTCAACAATGGTAAACTTTAAATAAATACTGACACTTATATATCAATAATAGTTTAAAAAAACTTCTCTCAAGTAAAGAACATATATATTACTTTTATGTAAGAATGAGTGAAAAATAACTATGAAAAGAAATTTGAAAACTTAAAAACAAAGTCTGTGTCTATGACACGAGCTGTAACACTGGAAAGTGTGCCACAGGATGTCTGTAACAGTAACTACACAGAATTTTAATTGCTGGTTTAATTTACCTCCTCCAGGCTAAAAAGAACTCTGATCCATGCACCAAAAGGTACAGAAACACCTGCAGCCGAGGCAGCGGACAGCACCTGAAAGAGGACGTGGCCTATTTCACAAGTGCTGACAGACTCACGTGCACCAGGCCACACTCCACGTGTCACTCAAACTCTCTAAACGCCGCTTCTGAATTTGACTCGCATGTCTTCCTTTTCCCTCCTGACCCAAAGGTAAATACTTCTTCTAGTAAGATTATTTTTCCTCCTCTGCTTTAATTGAAAGGTCATTCATGTATTCAATATTCAGTTAAACATCGGTGGGAGATACACCAGTGTAAATAAGATGGAAAGAAGAAAAGGCAATGGACGCAGACAATCAAGATGTTTACTTGTGAAGACCGTGGAGAAAGCATAACTGGGGCGGGGAGGGGATATGTTTATTTTTAAAGAGGGTATCAGTTCTTCAGTTTCCAGAGCTAACCACTCCATCGCTAATAATTACTCTACTCCTAACCCTAGTAAAATATACAGGGGACCTGAAATCTCCTGAGTTTCCCTACATTTTCAGCACCCCAGTCCTCTGAAGAGACCGCTATCTCAAGCACGGAAAAGCCTCACCTGAATGAGGAACTACCGCCACGCCCGGGCACAGTCCCACCACCCAGAAGCCCTCCGAGCCAGTCACAGGAAGAAAGACCCAGCACCCCGGGTCCTGTCTCCAGCTCCCTCATCCACCATGGGCAGCTGCCCACCTCCCACTAGTGGGAAGCCAAATACACACAAAAATTCACTGGGCATCTATTTGCCATGACTCTTCTAAGAGTTTACTCCTGTGACTACTTCACTCCAGTAAATATTTGAGGCTACCAAAGCATTTCCTCAATTGGTGAATTTTTACACCTCTGAAAGAGAAATTAGAAATAAATAAAATTAAACTGTAAATGTTAAGAGCATGAACTCCACAATCAGGCTGCTGTTTGGTAAATTAAAAATGAACGAAGCCTTGTTGTAATTAAATTGCACCTGGCTGGAGAGGGCACACTGGGAGTGCTCCTCTGGGAGAGCCAGGAGAACAAAGGTAACTTAATATTGTTTCTTTCCCTCAGAACTGCATACAACACATTTAACTGAATCCTCTGATTCTACATTTAACACAATAGAATTTTACAATCAAGCCGACATCCACATACCTATAACTCACACACTTTCAATCCATTTCATAAGTATCTAACAACCATTTAATTTAAAAATGTTAAGTGGGCAGAAGAAGAAAGCAAAATATGAAGCCTAAATGCTTCCAACTAATGTGTAAAGTCTAGTCATTTACATACCAAGGCAACAGAATAAAGTTAATGTCATAAACATTACTAATCATCACAGTGTGTACATTAAAATCTAGACAAATTTAACTTCTGTATTTTCTGATAAATTATTTTTGTGCTTACAATAAATAAATAAAAATTAAAATCTTTTACCCCCAAAATGTCAAGGTACAATAGCAAGTAAAGGAACTGAACCAGGTAGACACATGCTGGAGGACCGCCTTAGCCACCAACTTGCCACATTAGAGCCAGGACAGTTTTAGGTGTGGTTCTGAACACACACACACACACACACACCCACACACACACACACACCCACCCACCCACCCACCCACCCACCCCTGGAGAAGGAGGAGGAGGGGGCGGGGGGAAACAGTGGGTGAGACTCCCCAGTCTGGGAGAAGCAGGAGCGAATCAGCGGCACACGTCACATTTCAGAGCAGGGGAGGCGTGAGGCAGAGCAGAAGCAAAGGGAAAGACTTCTGTGAAATTCAACTGCGACCAATGGACACCTGCCGTCTGCCTAAAACTTTCCTAAAATACAGGAGCAAATGAGCAGCACTGGGGACGGACTGCAGAAAGATGCTAGAGATGACTTAAAAAAGAAAAAAGAAGCACAAACGATTCTCAAATTAAACTTTAAACCTGAATACAGAATTTATCCAAGAAGGAAAGAATGAAACATGATCTTTACACTAGGAAATTCTTCGCTGATGTAAGTCTATGTAACAGATATTTATTTGCCAAGACACTTACCTCCCTTTCCTTAGCTTCGTTTGTGCTGTACTTTGGAAAGAGGTAGGAAAAGAGATTTCCGCAGCAACGGGCAACATGCACCAGGGATCCTTCTTTTCCTAAACTCAAACCCGAGGCCACAGCCAGTACTAACTAACATGATGGTTTTAATCATTAAAGTCCATTTTCCCAAGTAACCTCTGATGATGAATCCACTCAGAATAGTTGTAATCTACAAAGGAAGGATCAAGGCAGCTTAATTTCCTTTAAGAAACATAAGAACTTAAGTTATTCTCTTGTCTTACTCATCTTGCAAATTCTGGCACAGATGGAACAACTCATAATGCATTTTTCAGAAGCTTGAACAACTACACTATATAGAACAAATCTGCATGGTACTCTAATCCTCTCCCCAAGCAAGGAGAGAGGGCAACCCTATCTCATGAACAAAACTAAAATGCCAGGCCATGTTAAGGGGATACAGGGTTTAACACAAGGGACATAATTACAGAACCAGCAAAAGGTAAATCTGAATATTTCTGTTGAACTGAGCATAATATAGTTTGATACATTTTAGACATTGTGTGTCAGAAATAAAAGATATTATGCCTTCTCAGAATATTGTAATTATGTGTAATATTTTCCTGCATCAAGAAGGATGAGTGACAACTGCTAAATCCTACATGCTATTGCTCCTTATTAAACTTAAAAAAAAAAGATAGTCTTAATATAGCCTTAAAAATCACTAAAATTGTTTTTAACAGACATGCACTAGAAAAAGCTAGTAACTTGTTTAAGACAGAAAAATAAAAAGAAGAAAAGAAATGAGTTCACATCATAGTTAATCCTAAATACCTTCTTAACTTACTATCAATAAAAAACAAAATCCAAAATTTCATACTACTGACCACTTATGATCATTTATTTTAAAGTATAAACCAGTTATAAGTATCATCTTCCAATTTCAAGGATTATTAACTTATCTAATTAAAAGATAGTTACAAAAAGAGGATGAATGTGTTCAAACTCAGTTCCTAAAAGCAAAACATCAACTCATTCATCAAAGAACTTTAGGCTGCAAGGTATTTTGCAGGTTCTTGGTGTTTAACTGAGTCTCTTGGGATATTTATTTAGTCATATGCTGAATTAGTGGTGACAAAAAAAAAATCAACCTCCACAGAAATGGGGAAGAATTTCTTTCAGCAATATCTACCATCAGCTTACATTTTTAAAATTTTCTTTTTCATATTCCAGACAAATCACTCCCCCAGAAAAGCCACTACCTTTTACCCCACAGGCAAGAAGCAAGTGTCACAATTACTCAATGTTAATGACACTGAACACTGCACGGCTTACCCCTGGAATCCCAGAGCCACAGGCATACGGAGCACACACCTTTACCAGGGAGACGGGGAGGAAGGTGAAACTCAAGGTCCAGAAGACATGCATTATGTAGTTCATGATATACGAACTAGGACCCCGAAAAGCAACACGATGAACTTCATGGACCGGCACTGCTCACACAAGCACCTGCCACCTAAGCAGCTCAGGTAAAACCTGTGAAAGTCTCCCGGTCACTCCCACGATAATGAAAGCTTTATTTGAACGAAATACTTACATGGAATCCAAAAACATATTTGTTATCATACCAAGGAAACAATCTACTTAATATTTCTCTTAGCTTTTTCCTGATCCCTAAAGCCTTGTTGCCAAGACTCTCGCCTCACTTCAATCCCTACCCACCCACAAACCACTTTCCAGAAACTGTCACTCTCAGCCTTCATGTTGCTGCAGTTCTGCTGAGGATGGAGTGAGAAACAGCAACTGCCCATCTCACCAGCAGGAGGTACATTCTTTTTGGCTCTAAAATTCAGCTGTGACAAAATTTTAAACACACATCCATATCAGATCATACAACTATATTTATATTATATAATATTCTAGCCTCAAACTGTTCTTCCCTATAGAACATCAACAGTAGGAAGACAGCCATCCAAATACTGCAGTGCCACGAAGACAAACCCAGAGGTTTCTGCCAGGTATCTCCAGTCAGGAGGCTACGTTAACTAAAACTTCTGGTAATTCACACTTCCCAAACAACCGTGATGGAATACATGACCCAGCTGCAATGAGCTGGCTCCACGTGGACTTTCTGTGAGTACACGGACCCTCCTGCACGTCTTTTCCACGACAGGAAATACATCTTATACCATAACGCAGCAGACCTGGGAGAGCGCGGTTAGCTAGCAGGCGCTTCTGGGAGCACACGCACATATTTCACTTGCTGCCCTGTACTCGCATATTTTCCGTTCTATCCCAACACACGTTTTCCTTTTCACTCTGTAATGCAGCTGCAGGCATCTCACACGTGATGAATTCTGTAACTGCGTGCACTGGGGACTCACTTCACTGTGTCGACAACTAATGCACCTGGAGACAGAGCGCGCCTCACCCCCGCCTGGCCGATGCCCAGCTCAGCCCACGTTGCCCACTGCAGACACCTGTCCCTCTCCTTGAACGCCATCTCGTTGGACCCCCAGCAGCACTGCTCATGGCTGTACCACGGTGCACTGAGGCACACGCCCTCCTTGAGGTGGGTCATCCAGTCAGCAGCGATGTCTATCAGCCCAGCCAGCGCCCCTGGGGAGAGGGGGCAGACGCAGGGGTCAGGCCCTTTGCAGGGAGTCAAGAACGACCAGGTTAAAGGGGTCCAAGAAAGCTGGGGACCCTTTATGAATAAAGGGCTGTGAAAGGAACACTACAAATTTAAGAATTCCTAATCTTTGTTATAAATAAGTTTATATATATATTACCTTGTTAAAACTGTAAATAACTCATCTTTAAAATTGTTATTTCTTTGTTTGAAATTAAAACCAATTACATCATTCAAATTCATGATTATTTTAAACCTGTGTCTGAAAGATACTAAAACATCTTCCAAAGATGGCCACCTGGCAGGAAGGTCTCAACTTCGCTGGTGAAGTCAGAGTTTTTACTAGTGTGTTTCAGAAACCCAGTACAGATTGACAGATGATGTCAGTCTCATTAAAATGTAATGTCCATTAGAAATAACTCGTGGAACTCACGGCAGTAATGACTTATTGTGACAGATGATCAGTTTTCTTCTTCTAACAGAAAGCCAAATATACCAAGATCATTTTATGAATACAAGAATACACAGATCTGTGGTCAAAATCTAGGTCCTTCTCATGTGAAAAGATCAATGGGTCAGACAGGTGGTGGCCATCGCGACCCCAGTGCTTCTCTACTCGCCGCACAGGTTTCACTTCCCTCGAGTTCTGCACGTCATCTCCCCTGGTGGAGCTGAAGGTCATGAACACCATCAAAGCTTCAAGTGTGTTTTCAGAACTTCACCTGCCATCACATCCCCCACAGAGAGCCTTGGCGGGCGCTCTGCAGCGCGGAGGTCAGAGCATGGGCCCCTCCAGCCCCACGACCTCAGTCTGGTTACACACCCTCTCCGTGCTCAGTCCCCTCACTGCCAGACTGAGCCCAGGGGACGGCCATGAGCTTTACATGCACGGAGAGCTCTGGAGCACTGCATGAGGACCGGGAAGCACCCAGCATGCACTAGCTATTTATTATGCTGTTCACACTGAAAGTACTTTGCACTGATCATCTGGTCCCAATCACTGACCTTACAGGTAAAGAAACTGAGGGAGAAAGAGCAACCGAGCTGGCCGGACACATAAGGGACGCGGCCGAGACTGGGAGTCTGGAGCCTCCTGCCACTTAGGATTATGTTTAAGAATGTGTGTTGAAGAAACAAAACACATGCTTTTAAAAATCCACAAGTACTTGAAAAAACTGCAGTTAGAAAGGGAGAACTACTTACTGTCTTGTTAAACAAAAAAGAATTGCATTAAAAAGTTCCTTTACCTGATGCCAGTCCCATTAGTGTCACCATGAGCCACCCTGACCACGCGTCACACAAGCTCTTCATTATCTCCCATGCTCATTCTTTCTTTTTGCTGATCTGAAATTGGAAATGTTTACGTTTCATTTTTCAGGCTATGAATAGAAACCACAATTCTAGAATCTAACAACCGTCTCAATTACTACACATGGAACAGCACTTTCTAAACTAAATAATGGGACAGGCGAGTCTGGGGCAGAATCAGTGTCAAACAGCTGCTACACCTGCAAACCAGGCAAGCACCCACCCAGAGACCTGCATCTGTAACAAGAACCTCAGAACTCGAGAGCAAGGGGTCCACAAACCACATCAAGTCCCCTGGTAGGAAGAGCTGAGTCCAGGTTTGGTGCAGGAACCAGGCAGGCTGAGTCTTCCCCAGAATATATCAAAGTCCACTAAGCCTGTGTCAAAGGACATGGCACCAACCCAAACAAGCTTCCCCCAGTCAAAGCTGGAACACTGTGGGCATCACAAAGAACAAGCTGTGCTGGTCACACCACCTCAAATGTGATTAAGCACACGAGCACGTGAAGACGCAGAAGCAAGACCCTCCCAGGCCCACCTGGTGGCTGCTTGGGAGCCGCGTGGTTTCACACTTCCTCCCTCCCTCCTGTGCAGTTCAAACCTGAGGGAACCCCACTATCGGGTGAGGGAAAGGCTCTCTCTATGGAAATAGTCAAGCTAGTAAATAAAACAGGAATGAGAATTAGATTACAGCATTGCTCAAGATACTGAAATAAATATTTGAAATGATACAATGTTGATCTGCCTCAAAGTAACCGGGGTAGGAGGACTACAGGTTAGGCAGGAACAAGCACTGAGAAAGTTTTTTCTTTTAATTCGATGTTTTAAGAACAACAGTAAGAACAGCTCCGTGTAGAACTTCCCAGCTTCCCAAGGGTTTAGGCTGATACAAGCACACACTAAAGGGCTGAAAATGGTATCTGACCTCCCTAGGGAGAGAGGGGACGCATGTGAAGAGCTGGGACGCTCACTGACTGCTTCACGTATGGTGATGTTACTTGCAGTGTTTTCCAGGGCCGTGGACTACCTACATAATCAGAGAAAAAAGGGACGTGCTGTGGTTTCTTTTAGTTTCAATTTTCACTAAAATTTTCTGAACACGGTGTCTTATGGACCCTCTCACACCCTCACTTTAGAACACAGTTAGACCCTCCCTGATGTGCCCATGACTCTCGTTTCATCCTCCCAAGTACAATTGCGCTCACCTACCAATCACACAAGACACGGGGCGTGCGGTGTCTGATTCAGGCACGCTGGACTGACAGTGGCTCTCATGGCTACAAAATCATCCACCAAAGTTCAAGGGATTTTAATGTAACAGAAGACAAAAAGTTCCCTGATTCAGTCTCACATCACACTGCAACTAACCTTTAAGAAACTATCACCTGTCAGCGTGGTGCAGGGTCAGACGAGAATATCCACAAAGATCTAAAAAGGTTATTAAAACACTCTTGGCTTTTCTAACCACACGCTGTGTGAGGCTGGATTCTCTTCATAGATGAGAACCCAGCAGTTTTAAGTAAACCAGACGATAATGAATGAGATTATAAAAATGTAACACAATGTTATTCCCTCATTAAATATTCTGTATTTTGGAAAATGTAGTTATTTTCATAAAACTTTTTTTTATAATTTCATTCTCTTTATACATTATTATTGGGGGAGGAATTAGTTTATCATTTATTTATTTTTAATGGTGATACTGAGAACTGAACCCAGGACCTTGTGCATGGTAAGCACACACTCTGCTTCTGAGCTATACCCTCCCTCCTTATAAAAATGTTTTTTATGCTAACATGTAATGGGTTTGTCAGTTATTTTTTTAAATGAATTAATATTCTTTTACATTTCTCAGTTTTAGTATCTAATATGATAAATACCTATTAATATAGCCACATAAACAAAAGCTCAGGCATCAACAATTGTCTAGAGTTTCAAGAGGACCTGAGATGAGAAGGTTTGAGAACTGCTAGTCTAGAACACTGACTGCATGTATTACGTCCTATTTTCAGTTATACCTATTTAAAATGTTTCCAGAAAAGGTAAATGTTGACTGCTGAATCTCAGAAGCAGTACTTTTCATAAACAATATAATCTAATTTCAATCTCAGGTTTCATACACGTGTACATTAATATGAAAGGTTATGACTAATTTGCACAAGTAGTTATTTACAAGTAAATTTCAGAGCTTAAATTTGTAGTCTTTTGGAATTTGGAATTTTATTTTCAAAAATTTTTTTTCCCCTTTCAAAATTTGTTTTTGTAAGCCTCTATCAACAACAAAAAAGAACACCTAAGTTGTAGTTTTTAGTGAAAGCCACTTTTTTAAATTAGTGATTCACTACAACATTCAACATGCCCTACACAGGACTCAATTTGAGACATACTCAGAATTTAAAACCATGGAAGCAGGTAAGAGGAAGCAAACCCCACACCACAAAAGCCTCCTCCTCTAACAGCTGGAACCATGGCTGCAGCCTCCGCGCTGCTCCAAGCCAAGCACTATGCTGACCTCCAGGTCGGAACTTGGCCTGATCCTCCCCCAGCTCACATGCCACGGTTCCCCTCCCTCCCTATTTTGTCTCATGACACTTCGATTCTAAGCTACTTCAAATCCTTTCCAGAAAGACAGGGGATATTAAAAAAACTTCTTAAAAAATTCACATAGAGGAAAAAAGTATTACTTATAAAATGAAGAAATTTACTTACATCTACTTATAATGTGTAACATATTCTGGCAAGCTGAGGCCACTGGCAGAAAGTCATTATGAAACGATCTAATTATGCACTGTTACTTTAAAAGCTCCTGGAAACGCTCACCCGCTGTGCCTCTCTCAGCCCTTACACTTCTCCCACACCCAGTCGATGGTGTGGGAAGTCATCCTACATGCAGACACCCGGATCGGCTCATCCAAGAGGTCCAGCAAGTGCGTGGAGCCACTGATGCTGCCTCCGTTGGTCATGGTGTAATGAGTCCCTAAGGAGCAAAACAGGAACAAGGAGCCTGTTTTATGAGGGACAATGGTGAACTATGCGACCTTCTTAGCAGCTCATTAGTGATTCATAAAGAAACAGTATCACTTGAAATAACTGCAATAAAATAGAGGAAGGAAAGCATTAAGAAAATGGAAATAAAGCAGAAAGACTATGGCCTATCCTTTCAAACTCTTGCTGGAGAATCAAACACGCCTGCCTAACAGTCACCGTACACTCTGGGGGAGGGAACTCTGCTGAACTTACTGTTTACTGTTGATTACGGCACAGACTCTGCAAAGTTAGTTAGATAATGACTTATAGGAGATTGGTAAATCAAAAGTTATGACTGTCATCTAGTAAGAATGTAAATGATTTCTGTCTAGTAGAAAAGAGAATCCCCAGCTGCAGTGCTGGTCCTGCTGTTTGACTGCGACCTGTAACAAAGTCCATCCCTCCACGCACTACCTGTGTCCGGGAGCCTCGCGCATCCTCCTCTGAATCAGCTCCTCATCCAGCTGGTCCCCTCACCAGAGTTACAGAAATCTTTGACAAGTGTCCACCCTATACCTTATAAGAGTGTAACAGATTTGAAGCTACAAGGAAGGAGACTGAAAGACAATTCACAATAAAGAAATGAAGTGGCTCTTAAACTTGAAAAGAAGTTCAGTCTAACACAAAAAAATGAAACAGAGAGAGGGGAGGGTACAGCCCAGTGGTAGAGTGTGTGCTTAGCATGCTCAAGGTCCTGGGTTCAATCCCCAGTACCTCCATTAAAAAATAAACAAACAAACCTAATTATTCTCCCCCAAAAAATAAAATAAAAAGTAGAGGTGCATTTAAAAAAAAAAAAGAAGAAACACAGATCAAATCTATGATTTCATTTTCTTCTATCAGATTAGTAAAGATAAAAACAGTTAGCTAATGCACTGAGTTGGCAAAGTTATGCAGAAAAGGGCCCCTGGCACAAAAATCATTAGTTCCAATATAAAATGGTATAACCTCTTTGGGAAGGCAAAGCTACACAGATGCCCTCCAACCCAGCAAGCACACCTCCAGAATTTTTCGGCACTTAAACCTGCATAAATCCATAAATTATGCACAGGGGCAGGACACCTTCCCAGTGCTCTAGAAAGCAAGCACAATGAAGGCCAAAGCGCTTATGATCTGAAAGAGGGGTTGGCAAAGGAGCTGGGGCATAAGCATGTGAGATTCTGGAGGCTGTACAGTCATTAACGACTCAACTCTGCCACAGAAGCACTGAAGAGGTCATGGACAACACATAAATGAACGGATATGGCTGTTTCAATCATCACACTTTATTTATGACACACGTGAGAGCAAGGTGTGGCTCGACCCCAGACCTGCAGTCTCCACAGCACAAGCCAAAGTCACCTGAAGACACTTACCAAGAACTTTCTATGTAAGTGGCACTCTTCTAGATAGTACAGGAGATACAAAGGTAACAAAAATATCATCCCTTTTAAGGTACAAGTTGGGGATTCCCAATTCAAAATATACTTTAAAACCAAGTTCTAATATCAAAGCACTATAAAATCAATTTTAGTTGCGTTACCTATTTTTAATTTGTTATAAGGAAATCTTAAGACTGAAGTATTTATAATTAGGTGGGATTAGTCTAAGAAAACTTCTTTAAGAATGTAAATTTTAAATTGTAATTTGAAACCATCATGCTACGGTTTCACAATAATTACAGCTAAATATTTGATGTTAGATATGTTTATACCTATTTCTGAAAAAAGAAACATGTATATGATATGAATACTGACTGTGAAAGCTTATATTACACCATTAGGAAAGAGTTTGAAGGACAAAAACCAGCCTAGCTAAGAAACATTTACCCTAACCCAAGATTGAAAATTATCAAACTTGAGTATTCCACTGCTAGTGGAAGTAAAGACTGATGCAAACATATGGAAGGACAATTTGGAAATATCTATCAAAATATAAAGTTTCCACTTACAGGAATCAATTCTACAAGTGCACAAAGACTTAAAAGTTTTCACTGAAACTTTACTTGTATACTGCAAAAGTCAAACCAACAGAAATGTCCCATTCATAGGTAATTAAATGAATGATGGACATCTGTGCAATGGAATACAATGCAGCATTTAAAAAGGATGTAGCCCAACATATGATCTAGCAATCCCACTCCTGGGTGTATATCCAAAGAAAACCCCAATTCAGAAAGATACATGCACCCCAATGTTCATAGCAGCACTGTTCACAACTGCCAAGACATGGAAGCAACCTAAATGTCCACTGACAGATGACTGGATAAAGAAGCTGTGGTACACACACACACACACACACACACACACACACAAACACAAACAATGGAATATTACTCAGCCATAAAAAAGAATGAAATAATGCCATTTGCAGCAACATGGATGGACTGAGAGATTATCATACTAAGTGAAGTAAGTCAGAGAAAGACAAGTATCATATGATAT
The DNA here is from genome assembly GCF_036321535.1 of Camelus dromedarius. NCBI lineage: Eukaryota > Metazoa > Chordata > Mammalia > Artiodactyla > Camelidae > Camelus > Camelus dromedarius. The sequence goes on from NC_087471.1 coordinate 13,611,422, forward strand.
CACTTACATGTGGAATCTAAAAAAATGACACAAATGAACTTATTCACAAAACAGAACTGTTTCTGCTACCAACTGCCCAGATTCTAGTCCTACCCAGCTAAGTAACTTTGGACAAAGTCATCTTTAAATATTAAGCATCTACAAGGTATATGTTATACCTTATAATAAAGACATATGTATAAGCAAAAAGGCATTCAAAATTTTTCTAAAGCCCTAAAAACTTAGCAAAGCTGGTACATAATTTTTCAAATAGATGATTTTAGCATAAGTGATTAATTACATCTTCATATTCTGTGGCAGTAATACAGTCCTCATGCCAAAAATAAACACCTAGTAGTGTGTCATTTAAATAGAAATGTACTAGTTGATACAGAACATAAGGCATGGCACTCTACTAACATATACACAAGCACTGTAAAAATGAAACCTGTTCTATTTTGTGGCTTCTAAGAGAAGAGCAAAATTCCCAAACTCCTCTTCTACAAGTCTGATGGTTTAAACTGACGTGTGTCCTCTTTTGTTTACCAACAAAGAAACTACTGTAAATGCTGAGCCATTCACAAAATGCTTGTGCGGCAAAGCTGGAATCTGGATTTTCCCCTGCCGCTATCAGAATTGCCTCGATCAGAGCAGAAGACAGTCATGAATCAACTGCAGGAGGTGGAAGGGAGGTACCCAGAGCCACCATGCCAATACGGGGACCAATTCTATGACTGTGCAGGCAGAAGCCAAGTGAACTGCATTGTGGGCTGCAATCTCTCCTTCCTGATCACTCAGAAAGGCAGTGAGAACAGGAATTAATACAGAAAGGTTTACTATTTTAAACAATGAATGCTGCTTCTGCCCACCTGGTAACCCTTTCCCCAAATTTCTGAAACAAGCCAATTATTTTTTGAAAACTTCTAGCAAGCACTGAATGCAGGATGTCAACCAGAGCAATCTTCCCCTCCCCAGCTAAGGAAACAGCATGCTACCGAGGGTAGGCTCATCAATCTCTGCCTCCTGGATATGCAAGCCTCGAGCAGAGTGATACAAAGACAGGGGAAGTCTATTAATCTTAACGACTGATCTTTAAAGGACACAGGACAGTCCCCATTACCTAGATCCCTAGACCTCAGACTGTAAGACAGTGAGATCTCAAAGTAGCAGCACCCAAAATTAAGACAAAAACTTTTCTGGAGGTCTGACTACCAGTTGCCAGTGACCACCCTTCTACTACCTAATGGCTGAAAACAGCATCTAGAAAAGACTAAAGATCACTTTCTTTCCAGAGTGGCCTGGTAGAGAGATTCCATGACCTTAGCACACTCTGAGGTCAGAAAGCCCAGAGTCATGTTCCAGCTGCACTGCGTGCCCGGCTGCAGGCGCAGCACAGACCACTTAGTAACCTCTTACAGGTGCCTGGGTCTTCTCACCTGCTTCCAGAGCCTTCCAGAGCATGGGGCGTGGGCCAGAGGCAGAACATGTAAGATACCTATTAATAACCTCGACAGATAGGAGATCAATAAATGCAAGTTATCGTTTTTGCTTAAATATTTTGGCATTTAATATTTCATCAAGCTGTATTTCATTACTCACATGGTATTAATCTTAACCAAAAGAATAATATGACAAAGAGGAGAAAAAAGTGTTTCACAAATTTAAGCTCTGGGTTCCTCTACAACTGCATACTGAGCAAAAATTCTGTAGATTTTTAACAGATAATCAAGCCTGGTATGGACAGAAAAACAAATTTCTAGAATGCATGTTCAGTGACCAATCTTTCCATGAAGTGGACATCCTATAATTTAAATATCACAACAATACCTCATAGTTCAAGCATGACTAACACTAAAATACCTCAGCCAGGAGGGAAAACTGTCCAGTCAATGAGTTGTAACTGGCCTGCAGCCTTCTTGCAAAAATAACTTTATTGATAAGAGGACTTTTTGCCTTGTTTATTTTTTCCCGACACAAAACTTTGTAAAATTCATGCATACCCATGTAAACACAAATTTATTATTTATTAATATCTATAATCTAAACAAAAAGTTTAAAAATTATCTGTAGGAAAATTAAATTTTATGTTATTATTTAAAGAAATATTTTCACCAGTGGGCAAAGAACAGTCTTTTCAACAAACGATGCTGGGACAATTGGCTCCCTACATGTAGAAGAACGAAGTCAGACCCTACCTACCTCGCACCATACATGAAAGTTAACTCTACACGGGTCACAGACCTCAATGTAAGAGCTGAGACTGTAATGCCTAAAACAGAGGAGCAAATCTTTGTGATCCTGGGTGCAGATAAAACAAGCACAGGTGGCAGAAGAAAACACATAGTAAACCAGATGACATCAGAATCAAACCAACCTTTCCCACTGAGAGGCCAGGCGCTGTGTTGTGACGACAAAACAGCTAACACATCCTGAGCAAGTACGGTGTGCTACACGTGGTTCTCAGCACTTCACAGGTATTAGCTCATTTAACCCCTGCAACAACCCAGGAGACAGGTATTAAGATCTCCATTCTATCAACTAGAAAGATGAGACCCAGAGAGTTACGAGACATGCCCAAGGCCACACAGCTAGGAAGCAGTGGAACAAGGATCCAAACTCAATACTCTGATTCCAGAGATATTTCTTACCACTACACGCTGTATGGCCTAAAATACTGCCTAAAAATAATTCTATGGTTTACTGGCTGGCAGGTTTTAGGACACATAGACACGCCTCTCTCCAAGCAGGCTAGGAACTGTCAGGTGCTACCTCCTCCCAGGATGCACCTAGCACTCAGACTATCAGGACAGCCCAGCTGCCATCAGAGCCCCCTCTGCCTTTGGCTCCAGACAGCCTTCTGCTGCAACAGCTGTCACCAGCGCTGCTCTGGTACCGGCCTCACACCCCATGCCTCAGCAGAGGTCTAGGACAGAACACGCACTCTTTCTGTCCTCAGGTAGACCCAAGTGCCCCTCCAGGTATATACTTAGAAACTGATTTTGAAACTCTTTTGACTGTGGCCCACAGAGCAAGAAACATTTCCCACTGACGCAGTGTACAGATAACACATGTGAGTAAAACCAAAGTTTAGCATATTTAATATCTGGCATATATTCTGATATTTCTACTTTCTATTTCCTTCCTTCCTTTATTTTTTAAAATACTGGTCACAACCCAACATGATGAAACCTGTAATTGGACAAACGTAACTAGAGAAATACAGACATTAGTGAAATTATCTGCTTTCCCATAAATAAAAGCCTTTATATTCCCACCACTAGTCCTCAACATACATTTGCTGAACTGATCTGAAAAAAAAATACTAAACTGTTACACCTAAAACTGAACGAATTCATTAGTAAATTTCACCATCACACACCTTCAGCAGTCTACGCCTCTTCTCAAAGAGGAATGTCCAAACAGTAGTTCTACATGCAAAAGTAGGTATTTATTTGTCTACTGAGACTGCTACTTGTCACCTCCGGGGTCAATCCCAAAAGATGTGACAGCAGTGATCCCTGCCACTTAAGCTTACAGGCAGATGACTATCCTATCACACACACACAAAACATACTTTTTAAAAAAAATTATGAAAGAAGGCAGGCAGAAATCTAAAATTCTACATATTCCCTGACAACCCAGTTTCAGCCGTACATTCGGAGCCAGAAGTCTAGTTCCCAGGGTGTTTTTTCCCACCCTCGGCCACCTTACTGGTAAGAAATGGTCACCCTGGTGAGGGAGTGGAAAGTGAATGTGGTACGCTGACACTGGAAGTTCCAGAATGTCAGCAAACGGCCAAATGAAAGATGAACAAGGTAACACAGAGCCTGTACTCGGCAGGTGGCCAGCTACACGTCTGCTGGGTAAACGAAGGTAATGGAGCATTTGCTCCTTAACTTCATCCCGCCATCCACAGTCATATTTAACTGCCATCTATTTAAACTGCAAAGACTTGGAAAGTAAAGCCAACTGTCAGCAGAAGAAGACTCCTCCTTAGGATGGAGACCCCACAAAAGGTGGGATCTTCCCTGCCAGCTGGAAAGAATTCACAGCTGAAGCAGAGGGACACAGCAAAAGCTGCTTTCTTTCTCAACCTAGGAAACGAGGAAATGGAAGGAAAGTGCTGGAGCAGAGAGAAGGGAAGAAGAGTGCTTGTGTGAGGAAAAGATGCTTGAATGGGGAGCCGGCAGCCAAGCTGGCCGGTGGAGACAGCTCCACCTAGGTCGGGCCATGTGGACTTTTATGGGAGGCTTCTGCCATCATGTCCTCCTTATGGGTGTGATGGAGCCAGTCAGCCCTTGTATGGGCCTTTCTGGTTGTTGCCATGGCAACAGCCAACTGTTGTGGCACTGGTGGGTATGTCATTAACATATTACTACGAGCATATAAGGAGCATATAAGGAGGCCCAAGGTCCACTGGAAGCCAGATCCTGTCATCTTGGGCTCCTATTGTTCTAACCAGTTCTGTTTCTTCTCTCTGAAGCTGCCTCCTGAGACTTAGATAATAGTAACTGGTTTGTAGTCCAGGGAGGGGCAGGGGTTTGACCCTGGAGGCAACAGCTTTGGTAACAAAAAGGAAAGTTGCTTTCAGTCAGAATGCCTGCAACCTGGTGGACCCAGTATGCTACCGCAAGAAACCATCTCCAAAGATTCTGTTCAGCCATGAAAGTTTTAAAGGGAAATGGGGGAGTAATCTCAGTTAATCAATGAGACAGGTGGTCAGAATTGTCATTCCCCCAGTGCCTGTAGGCTTGTCCTAATCAGCTGCTGGAGTCTGCTCTTCTATGACTCAGGGAGGCCTGGGAGATGTCAGCTGTTCTACAAACAAGAGGCAGGGGTTGGGGGGGGAGCCCACAGAGTCCTGCTTGACATCAAAATTCCAAAGTTGACAGAAGATACACAATCAGTAAGTGGCGATGCTGAATCACCCAATTCACTGTCTCCTTCTCCATTCTATTGATACTTGAAAATAAAAGGCTGTATCCATAGGCTGGGGTGATAAAACGGATATTAAGACATCAGCATAACTGAAAACAAGTTCCACGTTTGTTTAGGACCTCTGCATGTAAAATGATTTGTATATCACATAAATTAAAAGATTCATGAAACTTGCTCTTTTAAATGGAGGCAGGAATAAATTGATAGAACTGCAAAAAACTACAAATTAAGCACGTCTATTGAAAAACAGAAACAAAACTGTAAAATACAATTTAAGCCACCAGTCTCCTGTGGTCTTGTATCAGCACAAAACAGAGACTCCAATGCTGGGAAAACAGCCAAAATCCCAAATCTAATCTACATGGCAGGAGATCTGCTCATGTTTTGATACCTTGAAACACAGAGCATTTTAACCACAACAAGCTATGAGATGGTACAAAATTAATCATACTAAGAGTGCCAGTTGTTTTTAATAAATAGAACTAGAGGCAGTAAACGAACCACATTTTACTGAAGATTTTAAATCCATATACTGTGGGCAACGTAAACTTAAACACAGTTTTGTTTTATACTATTTTAGAATACAAAGAGTTTCTGATCTCAAATAATCTCTATTTGTCTTTTTAATTTATAGACACTTTAGATGAAATAATTTGTAAGAAGAGTCTCAGTTTTCTAGTTGACTAAAAGTATAATAAGGACCTGAATCCCAAAATCATTTCACAAAGAATCTATAGGATTGCTTCTGTGGCTATAAGAATATCATTAACACCTAGATTTCCAAATAATGTGCAAAAAATGCTAACTACTGATACTTTAAGGAGGGAATAAAAATGAACAAATTCATCTATTATAACAGGAAGAAAAACCTTTACTTAAATAGATCTCTGAGCTAATGGATGTCAAGAAATGAATTCAGGTAGAAATGTACAAAAAATAAGACTTCAAACTTTATTTCAAAGGAAAGCCACATTTTTCGCGGTTTGAGACTGCTACGAGTCTGGCCTTCAAGTTCCTCTAGGGTCGGGCCTCTTCTCCCCTCCTGAAGCACCCCTTCTACTGACGCGCGGACCAGGGAACAGCACACTAGGCACTCCCTCCCACCAGAGCACGTGCGCTGCTACCCTGTCCACCAGGGATGCCCATCAAACCCCCGTGTGCACGTGGAAACTCCGCCGACTTGGATAACGCTCATTAAAAGGAGACTGATCTCCCCCAACCCCCAAAGTCCCGCAGAACATGCAGCCTATACCATTCACAGGACACATATTAACTTCCTTAGGTTTTGTTTCTTTGTCTTTAAACCCGGGAACCCTTCTAACGCCCCACCAGACTCCACCCCGCAAGCTATTAAAGGGACACAGAGTGCAAAGCAGTGCATCCCCAGGTGAGAGTATGAACCTCCCCATCGCCACAAGCCCTGACTTCTCTGTAACATTTCTTTACCTCAGTCTTGTCAACAGAAAACGGGGACTATAACAGTTCCTACTTCACAATCTGTGACGAGGATTAACGTCTTGTTACACATAAATGAATTCACACACATAAAGCACTTACAACAGCGTCTAAGTACTAGCTGTTGTTAATTTTACTATTACTACCACCATGGGTTCTCCACAGCACCTGACAGTGTCTTTCAGATGCAGGAGCTCAATAAACACTTCCAATGAAACAAGAAATATTTAAATGATGCTGAAGGTCCCCCAAATCAAACCACTCTAAGGGTCTGTTAGAGTCATTCAACCTCCAAGCTACCTAAACGTCATTAACAGGGAAGAAAGTCAGAGCATAAAACTTACAATCTAAATAAACCAAAGGTTTTTATTTTCCCTGATAAAATTGTAAGAGACATTTTATGAAAGAACTTAACTTTCTGTATAGGAAATATACCCCAAAAGATAATAATTTCTAAAATGTCACCTTAATTTCTGATCTACCAGCAATATATTAACAAATTCTAATCTCCGTGCATTTCCAGTGTCTATATTACTCACTTAAATAGGAACCTTCATCATTTACCATCTCACCGTGACAAGTAGCATCAAATTCAGTTTGCTCCACAAAGGTAATCCCTAACTCCAGCACTCAGGGATTCACTAAAGAGTCGTGTTTACTTTGCTGCTATCCTTTACAATTTTATACTTTGATTATCTGCCTCCTCACTCTTTATCAGCCCCAAGAGATGTTTCTAGTCATTCTAATTTTGTCCTCACAGGGAAGCCGACTCCTCTTCTTTATTTATGTTAGCTGCCTGTCTCTACATATCCAGTTCCTTTGTTTTGGGCTGTGGCCACAAAAGGTCATAAACTATGGATAACAAATAACCTCGTATCCATAGATACGAGCATACTACAGTAGAGTCAAGTGAGCCTAATTCCCAGCTTGTTCTGCACCACAAAGACACAATGTTACTTTCAAATAACCCTGGCTTCTGCTGAGTAAGCGCTCATCACAGGATAAGAAACCTACTTAGGCTGCCAAGAGTGGGACTGATTTCCACCTTGAGCAAGATTCCTGAAGGACTATTTATGAAAATATAATAGAAACAAAAAGCTTTTATTTTAGTAATAACCATACCAGTAATCATGCCTACACTCACATAAGCTATGACTTCTTTCCCATGCAGAGGTGGGGTCCATATATAAATTCTGTCCAAGATGGTCAAACTTAACACTAGGAATTTAAACTTCCCAAGCCCAGGTCTTCTGGCTTATTATAAATCAACAAACAAATGTTATAATAGCTCAGAGAAAACACAGTTTAATCACTGATTAGCAAATACTGCGACATTTTAAAGGTCACCATTCATTCACGTAGCTTCCTGTTTAAAGCCTTACCAAAAAAGGAATGATGGGAACAGAGGAAAAAGGAGAGCTTAGGAACACATTTGAACTGGAAAAACAAACAAACCCAACAATTCTGGGTGCTAAGACTATTAAATTTTAATTTCTTTGTGCTTTTAGATATTTCACAAATGCACCAGAATAATTTATATATACATATATGTATTTTACTAAGAAGGTAACTAACAGAAAGCACAACATACATAACATGATCGTCATATATTTTTTCTCAAAATCTGAAAATCAAGCTTTTACTAGCAACAGAATACTACAGGATATGTATAAATAATGTTACCACTGTTCAGAGCCTAATACTGTCTGGTCTGGTAGACACAGTGCAACCGATAAATATTTGTTAGGTATGTTACCATTTCTTAATCCTAATGGAACTTAATGCTTTAAAAAAAAAAGTGTTCTCAGAATACAAATCCTATTTTAAATAAAAGAGGCTAAACACGCTCAGGAAAATCATGACTTCCTTATTTTCTTCATAAATTAAAGTTCGGATTAAACCATAAAATGAGTTTACAATATGCAGGAAATTCAAACTAATGTGGCTCATAAACAAAGTCATCTAGCTAAGAGATTTTTCTTGAGGTTCAATTATCTCTCTAGAACTGTCAGCCTATTTTTAGAATAATCAGTCTAAGAAAAATGAAAAAAAAAAAGGCAGTTTAACATGTAATCAGTTTTGGCAGTGCCTGCCAAACGGTTTACATGTATGCTGGGCGCTTTTCTGGTTTTTACAAACTACTATTATTTTTTCTGACGTGTGAAAATTATCCTCTATGTTTTCATCAAGTAAGTTCTTACGAGATCCCTGTGGCAGGCACTGTAGCTAACCACTTGAACGTGTATAAAATTAAGTGTTACTATAGAAGCGCGCTCATCGTTACCGCCGCCGGAGCGCTCTAGGACGCAGGCAGGGCTGCTCCTGCGCGCCGTCTGCACGGTGCCCGGCAGCGGCGAACCCGCGGCACCTGGACGCGCGCCGGGGGCCGTGACCACCGGCGCCACGGCGGGAGCGCCGGGAACGGGCGGGACGGGGACCGCCGCCCGCTTACCTCGCTTGTGCAGCTCCCGCAGCGGGATGGCGTCTCCTCCCCCGTCGTAGGGCAGGAAGAGTCCCCCGGCGGCGGCGTCCATGGCCGACGCCGGACGAGGCCGGAGCGGCGAGCTCACTGCCGCGCCGCTGCAGCCCCAGGAGCCGCCGTAACGGGCGCGCGGCGCAGCCTCCACCGTGACGTCACCGCGCGCGCCGGTTCCCGGGCGACGGGCGGCTCTCGTCAACCGCTCGTTCCCTTCCTTGGAGGAGCGAGCCAGCAACACGTCCAGGCTGGAGAAGAAAGGCACTTACCGTGCCAAGTACCTTAGCTAGTTATGAAATATGCGCAGAGAGATTTCCTAGGTGGGAGGCTTTCCTCTCTCCCAGCTTCTTCCTTTTCCTACCTCACAAAGATTTTGTTGTGCTCAAAAAAATAAATAAATAAATAAATAAATAAAAAAGCTTTTAGTGAAATGTGTCTCGAGGGGTACTTCAGTTGTCTCTTTGCTAGAAATTTTATAAAATTCAGAAATGAACTCTTTCTAAAGTTTCAAACTGTCATTCCAAAAGGAGGAAAAAAAAAAAAGCGGATGCTCATTGAAGCTGAGTTCAAATTGTCACAGCTGGCTCTCAGAGGATTCCTCTAGGCTAGGAGATTCTCCTTCTGAAATACTATGTTGCCGCAGGGCCACTAAACAAAAATGTGCTATTCATTAGAAGCGATGCCAAAGGACTTTGTAAAATTTGTTTTCCTAAGTACCAAACGGGCCAACCCTAAGGTTTACTCCAATTCAGTGCGTTTATATGAAACTTGGGAGCAAGAGAAGGAAAGAGTGGACTCATGGCAATAAAGAGAAGAGAGAAATTCTATTCAATTTGTCTAGTACATTTTAGTTATTTGGGATCTTTTAAAAATCAGATTAAATAAAGTTTTTATATTGCAATAAGTTTGAGCCTCAGAAAGAGAGACCTTCTTATAAAATCCCACCTGGGATTTGGGGGAAAGGGTTCTGAGAAAGAAATCCGGACTACTTACTGCTATAATCTACCTGAGTCTGGCTATTAACATTTATGATATGACCATGCATAGGTTTTTTTTTTTCTGTTTTCTGTATTTTTCAAATTTTCTTGAAAAAAAAATTTTTTTTAACAAGGAAAGCTAACTTTGAATCAAGCTAACTTTGCTAAACTAATTGTAAATTTGGTCCTTTTTGGTACTTTGGTAGGTTAAGTTCTATTTTAAGACTTTTAAGGGGGGGTGAATATAGCTTAGTGGTAGAGCACATGCTTAGCATGCAGAAGGTCCTGGATTCAATCCCCAGCACTTCCACTAAAAAACAAAGAAACAAACAAAAACTTTTCAAAAATACATGCATTATGGCATTTATAAATGGTTTAGTTTTCATACTACTTACATCCTTTTATGCCTTTATATGAAGTGAAAATCTACCTACAGGTCTTCCTGGTATTTGTAGGCACTCTCTTAACCTGTTTTTCCTGATTTACAACATAGTCATACAGGAAAAATGGAAAGGACAGCTATCCAGCACTAACTGCAGGGGGAAGAATACCTTTCCTGTAAAATATATTGACTGTTGCATAAGTAAAAGTTCTGTAGCATAAGTAAAACCTTTTGAGTATCTTAAAAGAACAAAAAATTATGTATGTATACATGTATATATAATATATAGAGTGTATCTATTTAAGGTTAAGTTTAGAATGAGATGTGCAAACTTAACAATTGTTAGCACTGAGGAAGCAGTGAGGTAGAAGTGGGCAGGACCGTGGTACAGTCAGGTTTTACTTCATATAGTTCCACATTGTTGAAAATTTTAAAACAAATATATTACTTATTTACTTTTTAAATAAGTGATTACTTTTGTAATAATCAATCTGAAAATTTTTTTTAAAATTTCAGACAAATTCTCATGCTTATGAGGTTCATGGCTGCCACTTTCTCTTAGAGTGAAAGAATTATTACTCAGGATAAAGAGCTTTCAAAGGACACTTTAGAAAAGGACAAGGTAAACTGGAAGGTGGGACTGAAGGACTTTGACACGGATTAGATATTATCAGACTGAGAACTTGAATTACAGTTAAAGAAAGAAGACAAATTCAAGAATTCCTAGGCACAGCTGGAGGAGGGGGTGGGATGCTCAAGATGTAACCTCCGATGAACAAAAACACTAAAGTGGCAGCACAAAAAAGGGCTTAAAATTCAGGAAAGGAAGGTATTTCCACTTCCAAATTCACCCTTGATTCTAACCGCAACTTGATGTGGGATTCTGGATAAATCACAACCTCTCTGAGGTGTGGGAATCAGGGAGGCACAGTAGATGAATATACCATTATAACTATATAACTATATACAACGTCTAATGCCCAACCTTTAAGCCCCTTTAATGAAACAATTGGGGAAATGTGATTATAAGGACTTATTCATTTTTTAGATGTAATAATCTTTAAAAGAATCATTATCTTTTAGCAATACTAGATAATAATAATAGAAATATATATGGTAAAAACAAACAAACAAACAAACAAAGAAAACCCCAAACCCAGAGCTGCATAGTTAAGACAGACCTCAATGCAGAATTTGGCTCGATTTTCTCTGGATTAGGGTTTGCATGTTCTATTTTGTTTTTTCAGTCCTTTAAAAAAAACACTTGCAATCACCATCACCATGTAACAGTTTACTGGAGGTGCTAGCCAGTGCAGTCAAGGAAAGGCGGATGGGGAGGGGAAAGCTACAAGGGTTAGGAAGAAACAAAACTGTCACTAATTACCAGTGATATGACTATACCTTAAAGACATCAGAAATCATTAGAATTAATAAGAATTAAACAAGGAGATGAATTTTTAAAAAACCAATCAAAATTGAATTTCAAAATATACCAGCAGATAGAATATTAAATTTTAAAATAAAAATAGCATTAAAAAATACCTAGAAAAGAATGAAGACAAAAGTCAATGGGAAAGACTAAAGACATTTAAAAAGACCCAAATATATAGAGAAGTATTCCATGTTCACGAATTGAAAGATTCAAACTGATCTATAGACTTAATAAAATGTCAATAAAATATCCAACAGGGACTTACTCCATACTGTACATTAACTATACTTCAATTTAAAAAAAAAGAAGAAACAACAGACATTTTTGTGACAAACTCTACTAAAATTTACATGATAATATTAAAAAGGCCCAGGAATAGTCGAGATATTCTTAAAGATAAGACAAACAGACTTCCTTTACCATGTACTGAGAATGTTTATAGTTATAGTGACTAAAACAGAGTGCTCTTGGCATAAAGCTAGAAAAATAACCAACAGTAAAGAATAGGGAATCTAGAAATAGACCCTCCTTTATATATGACCTTTGATACATATCAATTGTGGCTCTATAATAGTGGGTAGAAAATTATTTTCTTAGTAACCAGCATTGAGACAACCATCTGTCTACACGGAAAAAAACCTAAATACACCCTAATCCATACAGACACACAAAAATCACTCTGATGATTATAGACCTGAATGTGAAAGGCAAATAAAGCTCTTAACAAAATAACAGGGGAAAATATCTTCATGACTTCAGGGTAGGGGGATTTTTCTTAATCAAGACACAAACAGCATTAACCATAAAACAAGATTAATGCACAGGACCACATTACAATTAAGAACATTTGTGACTGGGTCATGAGGATGGATCCCTCGTGAATGGGACTAGTGCCCTTATAACAGGAACGCCAGAGCTCCTTAGAGGACACAGAAAAAGACAGCAGACTACGACCCAGAAACAGCCTCTCCTCACCAGACATGGACTCTGCCTGTCCCTTGGTCTTAGACTGCCAGCGTCTAGGACTGTGAGAGATCACCGTCTGTTGTCGAAGCCACCCAGTCTATGGTGTTTTTGTTATAGCAGTCCAAAAAGACTAAGATGGAGAGTGAAACACAACCCACAGAATAAAAAATATTTACAAAACGTATAACCGACAGAAAGCTTGCATATGGAAAATAACTTGTAAAAATCCCTAAGATAGACATGCCAACAGACAAACACACACACACACACACACACACACACACACACACACACACACACACACACACACACACACACAAAACAAAACACCAGCAAATGACTTAAATAAGTACTTTAGAAAATTCTTTCGAATAGCCAGTTAGCATGAAAAGATGCCCAATCTCTTTGGCCACCAAGGAAATGCAAATTAAAACCTCCACCAGAATCCATCACAAAGCCAGCAGACAGACAAAATGAAAAGTGGGACATCAGGTGCTTGGTGACTGTGGAGCAAGGGAAGCTCCCACATACTCATCTGAGTATAAACTGGATGCCACTATGGAAAACACAGCCTACGACCCAGCAATTCCCCAATGAAGGGGTGGGCCTGCCCTACCACCCTACCACCCTACCGCCCTACAAATGGCCAATAGGCACAGGAAAAAATGCTCAGCATTGCTAGTTGTCATAGACATGCAGATCAAAACTGCAATGAGATGTCACCTTACAACAGCCAGAATGGCCACCATTGAGATGTCTACAAATGATAGATGCTGGAGAGGGTGTTAAGAAAAGGGAACCCTTGTACACTGCTGGTGGGAGTGTAGACTGGTGCAGCCATGATGGAAGACAGTATGGAGGTTCCTTCAAAAACTGAAAATAGACCTACCATGTGATCCAGCAATCCCACTCCTGGGCATATATCCAGAGGGAAATAAAATTCAAAAAGACACATGCACCCCAGTGCTCATAGCAGCACTATTTGCCATAGCCAAGACATGGAAACAACCCAAATGTCCATCAACAGGTGACTGGATAAGAAGATGTGGTATATATATACAATGGAACACTACTCAGCCATAAAAAAGAAGAAAATAATGCCATCTGCAGCAATACGGATGGACCTGAAGATTGTCACTCTAAGGGAAGTGGACGGGAAAGAAAGAAAAATGCCATATGACTCTAAAAAATAATAATAATAATAATAAGGCCACCAATGGACTAATTATCATTTTGATTTCTTAAATATGTGTAACCACTGCACCCTGTAGTCTCAGACATTGGCTGTGCTGTGGCACACTAGGCCTGATCTCCCACTGGTGGCAGTCGCCATGGTGGAGCCCAGGATTCCCCGCTCCACCCGCAGAGTAAGGGGTGAGGGTATAAGCTCCAGGTAGGGTGCACTCTGAGTGAGGGGGTATCCCACGATGAAGTGGGGACAGGCTGAGGGGTGTTGGGGACCATCCAGCTGGCCCTCAGGCCATGGCCTGCTCCCAGAAGGCGAGTGCGGTGCGGCAGTGGCCCCAGTGTCCCAGATTCATCGGACACATTTTCCCTGGTCAGTTGGCTCCCGGGAGGCAGGAGCGGTGCGGTTAGAGCGGGGCGGCTGGGAGGGGGTTGACTTGCTCCCATGTCCCCTGGGGCCTGTCCTGGGGGCGGCCTCTGCTGCCCCAGGTTCACAGGAAGCATGTCTTCATGTCAGCCTGCTCCTGGAAGGAGGGCGCAGTGCGGTCAGGGGGCAGCGTCAGCAGCGGGAAAGGACTTTAGGAGGACTGGGCTCCGTGGCTCACTCTCCTTTCTTTTCTTGCTTCCTCAGTTGGCGGCTGTAGCCACTTTTCTATTATAAGTTATTACCAGATATTGAACAAAAGTTTCTGTGTTATACAGAAGAAACTTTCTTTAAAATCTATTTTATAACTAGTGGCTAATATTTGTAAATCTCAAACTCCCAAATTTATCCCTTCCCACCCCCTTTCCCTGGTAATCATGATTACTCACTAAGTCTGCGAATCTGTTTCTGTTTTGTAGATGAGTTCATAGTGTCTTCTTCTTTTTTTTTTTTTTTTTGATTGCATATATGAGTGATGTCATATGGCATTTTTCTCTTTCTGGTTCACTTCACTGAGAATGACGATCTCTAGTTCCATCCATATTGCTGCAAATGGCATTATTTTATCTTTTTTATGGCAGAGTAGTATTCCATTTTATAAATATACCACATCTTAATCCAGTCATCTGTTTCATTTAGGTTGCTTCCATGTCTTGGCTGTTCTGTATAGTGGTGCTATGAATATTGGGGTGCATGTGTCTTTTTGCATTGCCGTTTCCTCTGAATATATACCCAGAAGTGGGATTCCTGGATCATAGGGTAAGTCTATTTTTAGTTTTTTGAGGAAATTCCATACTGTTTTTGATAATGGCTACACCAAACTACTTTCCTACCAGCAGCATGAGAGGGTTCCGTTTTCTCCACACCCTCTCCAGCATCTATCATTTGTAGACTTCTCAATGGTGGCCATTCTGGCTGGTGTAATGTGATATCTCATTGCAGTTTTGATCTACATGTCTCTGACAAGTAGCGATGCTGAGCATTTTTTCCTGTGCCTGTTGGCCATTTGTGTGTCTTCCTTGGAGAATTGCTTGTTTAAGTCTTGTGCCCAGTTTTGGATGGGGTTGCTTGTTTCCTTGGTCTTAAGGTGTATGCGCTGGTTGTATGTTTTGGAAATTAGTCTTCTGTCAGTCACATCATTTGCAAAGATTTTTCTCTCATTGTGTAGGTTGTCTTTTCGTTGTGTTGATGGTATCCTTAGATGTGCAAAAGCTTGTGAGTTTAATGGGATCCCATTTGTTTATTTTTGCTTTTATTTCCAATACTCCATGAGCTGGTTCAAAAAAATACATGGCTGTAATGTCCGCCCGCGAGTGTTGTGCCTGTGTTTTCCTCTAGGAGTTTTACAGTATCTGGTCTTACATTGAGTTCTCTCGTCCATGTTGAGTTTAGTTTTGTCCATGCTGTCAGAGAATGTTGTAATTTCAGTCTTTTACAGGTAGCTGTCCAGTTTTCCCAGCACCACTTATTGAAGAGACTGTCTTTCCTCCGCTGTATATTCTTGCCTCCTTTATCATCGATTAATTGAGCATACGTGTGTGAGTTTATTTCTGGACTTTTGTCCTGTTCCACTGATCCCATGTGTCTCTTTTTGGACCAATACCGTGCTGTTTTGATTGTAGCTCTGTAGTATTGTGTGAAGTCTGGGAGGATTATTCCTCCAGCTTCATTCTTTTTCTTCAGGAATGCTTTGGTCATTCTGGGACTTTTGTGATTCCATGTAAATTTTAGGATGCTTTGTTGTATTTCTGTGAAAAACGTCCTGGGTAATTTGATAGGGATCACATTAAATCTGTAGCTTGCTTTGGGCAGTGTGGCCGTTGGAACATGATTAATTCTTCCAGTGCAAGAATATGGGATGTCTTTCCATTTCTTGAAGTCATCTTTAATTTCCGTCGCCAGGGTTTTGTAGGTCTCTGCATAGAAGTCTTTCACTTCCTGGGTCCGATGTACTCCTAAGTGTTGTCTTGTTTTGGATGCCATTTTAAAAGGGATTATTACTTTCGTGTCAAGAAATGCCACTGATTTCTGTACGTTGTTGTTGTGTCCTGCTACCTTGCCAAATTCTTTCCTCAGCTCTAGTCAATTTTTTTCCTGTGAAGCCTTTAGGGTTTTCTATATATAGTGTCATGTCATCCAGATATAATGACATCCAGATATAAAGAGTTTTAGCTCTTCTTTTCCAGTGTGGATCCCACTTCTTTCTTGTTCTTGTCCAATTGCTCTATGAGGACTTCCAATACTCTGTTGAGTAGAAGTGGTGTGCGTGGGCATCGTTGTCTTGTTCCCGATTTTAGCAGACAGGCTTCTGGCTTTTCTTGGTGGAGTATTCTGCTGGCTGTAGGTTTGCCACAAGTCGCTTTGATTCTGTTGGAGATGTGTTCCCTCTATACCCAGTTTGGTAAGATGGCAGGCTCAGTGTGATCAGGGGGCTTGGGAGGATGGTGGTGGCAATAGCAGCTGCAGGAGGAGGGGGGCTGCCCCTTGGGAGCCATTCATTTGCTCCCATCTCTCCCACAGCATGACCTGGGGGTGGCCTCTGCTGCTCCAGGTTGACTGGACCCACGTCTTTAGGTCTGCTCCCAGGAGGCTGGCATGGTTGGGTCAGGGCCAAGGGCGGCGGTGGTGTGGCGGGAGTGAGGCTGCCCTGTGCAAGCCATCGCATTGACTCCCATCTCGCCAGTGGCCTGGCTTGGGGGCAGCCTCTGGTGCCCCAGGTTTGCTGGAGGCTTGTCTTCAGGTCAGCCTGCTCCTGAGAGGCAGGCGTGGTGCACTCAGTATGTGTGAAGAGAGGGGGGTGTAGCAGTGACAGCGGGAAATGGAAGCAAATCCCCACTCTGGCCTGGGGCATCCCCAATCCCACCATCGCCATCTGCGTCTCTGCAACCCCCTGACCGCACCATGCCTGCCTCCCAAGAGCAGGCGGACAGGGACAAGTGCTTTCCTATAAGCTGAAGCATAAGAAGCCTCCCGTAGGCCAGGCCGTGGGGTAGAAGGTAGCAAGTCAACTGGCTCTCCCAGGGCAGCCCCTTTCCCCTGCTGCCCCTGCTGCTGCCTGCTGTCCATCCCCGGGCTCTTCTACACCCTCCCCTGTGCAGGTCTGGGTGCCCAGGGCCTCCGCCCTCGTTGTCTGCATCAAAATCTGGGGCATCATGCACCGAAAGTCTACTGGCAATCAGCGTGTACCCTGGGACCACCCTGACCGCCTGGCTCACACAAGGCCCTGGGCACAGGAAGGTGGGCACCCAGGCAGGTATTGGAAGTGTCTAGATACCCATCTGCCATGCCCAGGGCCCTGGGACTCAAGGCTGTGTGCCTGCACACTCCACAGGATCCATGTCTGGCAGCTGTGGCCATGGTGACAGGAGCCCGGACCTCCCTGCCCCTGGCAGGGTGAGGGGTGAGGAGGTCATCTCTGGCTAGGGGTGCACTTGGAGTGAGGGGGGACAGGCTGAGTGGTGAGGGGCCACTGGGAGTGGAATTGACCTGGCTGAAAGGTGAGGTGTAAGGCCCAGGGTGAGGGGCGCTCGGAGATAGAAGACCTGGCTGAGAGGTGGGTCATAATCCCAGGATGAGGGTTGAGGGGACCATCTTGGGTTGGTAGGGGGACCCGAGGTGAGGTATGAGGGGTCAGCTTAGTTTGCGGGGGGCTATAGGTTAGGACCTAGCGATGCGGTGTGTAGGGGTTGGGACCTCAGTGTGAGGAGAAGGAGCTTGGTCTAGGGGTTCTGGTCTTGGATGAAGCCTGGCCGGGCATGGGGGGTGCAGTGAGCAGGGGGAGTGGGGCTGGAGGAGGTTGCCTAGCTCGGGGCCGGTGGTGGTTCTGGTTGGGGGCCAGAACCTGGTCATTGGCAAGGTGGAGACATTGTGACTGGGGACCAAGCAGGGCCTGGGCTTCAGGGTGGGCCCGGGCTTCAGGGTGGGCCCGCCCCACTGCAGGGCCCAGATAGGCCCAACTCGCCTCTGCGTCCGGTACTGCAGGAGCCCCAGCCTGAGCCTCAGTGCTCAGAGATGCACACTGGAACCTGCCCAGAGCGTGTGGAACCTGGGCGGAGCCAGGTGCTCTGGGAGCAGCTCCCTGAGGAGAAAGGCAGCCTGAGGTCTGGGCCGACCGCTGCTTGCTGTTGCCTCTGCTGCCTAATCTGAACAGGTAAGGGGACGCTAGTCGGGGTGCACAGGTCGGGAAGTCAGTGGGTGAGGCCTGGGCTGTGCAACTGGGGAGGCGCACCCGTAGGGAGGGGTGCATAGGTGAGGTCAGGGCCATGCGTCCTGTTACGACCCTGAGGCGTGTAGCGGGTCCACTGCCCTGGTTCGTGGTGACCCCGTACATTAATAGTGACTGAACCCCACATCTTTGGCGCCTCTGCTATGCGGGTTTGGGAAAGCAGGTGAAGCCCCTGGAGATGGGAGGGCACTGGATGGTCCCCGGGGCACCTCCTATTGGCCTCTTGGCCATGGCCTTCCTGCGTAGGTGGACCTGCCTGATGAGGGGAAGCCGCTGGGACCCTCCTGGGCACAAGCGACCTGGGGTGGAATAAGAAGCCAGGCCTGGGCCTTTGGGGGCTTGTTTGCCCGCCCTGCGAGGTCAAAAGTTTTTGTCAAGTCTATTTTTAGTGTTTTGAGGAATATCTCTACTGTTTTCCACAATGGCCGCACCAATCTGCTTTCCCACCAGCAGTGTAGGCGGGTCCCCTTTTCTCCACAGCCTCCCCGGCATTTGTCATTTGTGGACTTTTGAATGATGGCAATTCTGACTGGTGTGAGGTGATATGTCAATGTAGTTTTGAGTTTCACTTCTCTGATAATTACTGATAGTGAGCATTTCTTCATGTGTCTATTGGCCATTTGTATGTGTTCATTGGAGAACTGCTTATTTAGGTATTCTGCCCATTTTTGGATTAGGTTTTTTTTTTTTTTTTTTGGTTATTCAGTTGTGTGAGCAGTTTATATATTCTGGCAATTAAGCCTCTGTCAGTCGAAACATTTGCAAATATTTTCTCCCATTTCATAGGTTGTCTTTTTGTTTTGCTAATGGTTTCCTTTGTTGTGCGAAAGCTTCTAAGTTCAGTTAGGTCCAATTCATTTATTTGTGCTCTTATTTCTGTTGCTTGGGTAGACTGCCCTAGGGGAACACTGCTGAAAAGTATGTCAGATCATGTTTTGCCTATGTTTTCTTCTAAAAGGTTCCTAGTATCTTGCCTTATGTTTAAGTCTTTAAGCCATTTTGAATGTATTTTTGGGTATGGTATGAGGGAGTGTTCTAGCTTCATTGATTTACACGCAGCAGTCCAGTTTTCCCTTCATCATTTTCTGAAGAGACTGTCTTTACTCCATTGTATGTTCTTGCCTCCTTTGTCCAAGATTAATTGACCAAAGTTCTGTGGGTTCATTTCTGGGCTCTCTATTCTTTTCCATTGATCCATAAATCTGTTTTTGTACCAATACCATGTATGACTGTAGCTCTGTAGTATTGTCTGAAGTCTGGGAGGGTTATTCTTCAGCTTTGGACTTTTTCTTCTGTAATGCTTTGGCAATTTGGGGTCTTTTATGGTTGTATATAAATCTTAGGATGGTTTGTTGCAGTTTTATGAGAAATGTCCTGGGTAATTTGATAGGGATTGCATTAAATCTATAGATTGCTCTGGTCAGGATGACCATTTTAACAATATGAATTCTTCCAGTGCAAGAACCTGGGATATCTTTCCATTTCTTTAAGTCCTCTTTAATTTCCTTATCAGTGTTTAGTAGTTATCCGCATATAAGATTTATTCCTAAGTATTTTATTTTTTGGATGCAGTTTTAAGAGGGTTTATTACTTTCGTGTGAAGAAATGCCCCTGATGTCTGCGTGTGGATGTTGTGTCCTGCTGCCTTGCTGGGTAGTAGCTTTAGTAGTTTCTGTTGGAGCCTTTAGGGTTTTCTATATATAGTATCATGTCATCTGCATATAATGACAATTTTACCTCTTCTTTTCCAGTTTGGATCCCTTTTATTTCTTTTTCTTGTTTTATTGCTATGGCTAGGAATTCCAATACTATAATGAATAGAAGTGGTGAGAGTGGGCATCCTTGTTTTGTTCCAGATTTTCCCAGAAAGGCTTTCTGTTCTCTTGGTAGGGTATTATGGTGACTGTAGGTTTGCCATAATAGCTTTTATTATGTTGAGACATGTTCCCTCAATACCCACTTTAGTAAGACCACAGGCACAATGCAGCCAGGGGGCTGGGAAGATGGCAGAGGCCGTAGCCCTGGCATTGGTGGCGTGGGGAGGGGTGCTGCCCCTTGGGAGCCAGTCATTTGCCTCCATCTCCCCCATGGCCTGGAGGGGTGCGGTCTCTGCTGCCCCAGCTTCATCTTTAGATCAGACCCTGCCCTAGAGGCCTATGTGGTCCAGTCAGGGAATGGGGGGATGATGGCAGGTGTGGCAGCTATGGAGGTGGAATAATGGGGGCTGCCCTGTGAGAGCCGGTGGATTTGTTCCAACCTTCCCTGTGGCCTGGCCCAGGGGTGGCCTCTGCTGCCTCAGGTTCGCTGGAGGCATATCCCAAGGTGGGGCAGCTCCTGGGGAGCCTTGTGCTGTGTGGTCACAGGGCGGCGGTGGCCGTGGCTGGATGGGGTGCTGCCCTCTGTGAGCCCCTGGATTTATTTCCATCTCCCCCAAGGCAGGTGCAGTGCAGTCGGTGTTGGGAGGTGGCAGCAGCGACAGAGGGAAGTGGCAGCCAACCCCCAGACTTGGACGGGACAGCCCCAGTCCCGCCATTGCCACCGCTGCCACCCTCTGACTGCACAGCACTTGCCTCCCAGGAGAAGGCTGACAGGGAGAAGTGTGTTCCGCGAAGCTGGGGCAGCAGAGGCCGCCCCGAGGCCAGGCTGTGAGGGCGATGGGAGCAAGTTGACTGGCTCTCCCAGGGCAGCCCCCCTCCCCACCACCTCTACCAATGCTGCTGCCCTCCAACCTCAAGGCCCCAGCCTCCCAGGAGCCTTCTGACTTGTAACCTGAGTCCTGTGATCCTGGGGCAGCAGAAGCCGCCCCTAGGCCAGGTGGCACGAAGATGGGAGAAAATTGATAGGCTCGGAGGGGCCGCCCCCTACACCCACTGCCGCTTCCACTGCCCCCTGACCTCACCATGCCTGCCTGTGGGCAGCAGGCTGACAGGGAGACGTGCATTCCGGGAACCTGGGACAGCAGAGGCCGCCCCCAGGCCAGGCTGCAGGAAAGATGGGAGCAAGTCGACTAGTTTTCCGGGGGCAGCCCCCCTTCCCTGTCTCTGTTGTCATTGCTGCCATAGGCCCCACACCCTGATTGCACCACACCTGCCTCCCAGGAGTGGGCAGGTCAAGAGAAGTGCATCCCAGGAATCTGGGGTGCCAGAGGCTGCCCCTAGACAGGACACAAGGAAGATTGAAGCAAATCCACAGGTTCACACAGGGCAGCCCCCCTACCCACTGCCACCGCCCACTGACCACACCCTAGCTGTGTCCAGGGAGCAGGCTGACATGAGGAGGTGCCTCCAGCAAAGCTGGGGCAGCAGAGGCCGCCCCCAGGCCATGTCACAGAGGAGATGGGGGCAAATATACCAGTTCATCAAGGGCAGCGCCCCTCTCCTCGCTGCTACCCCAGGTTCATGGGACACTTGTTTCCAGGTGAGGTGGCTCCCAGGAGCCAGGCACAGTGCTGTCAGGGGACAGTGGCAGCCAGGGGAGGTGGGTTGCCCTGGGGGAGCAGGTGGACTTGCTCCCATCTCCCCTGTGGGCTGTTCTGGGAGAAGCCTTTGTCACCCCAGGTTCACCGGGTGCATATTTTCATGTCAGCCTGTTCCAGGGAGGAGGGCACAGTGCGCTTGGGGGCAGTGGCAGTGAGTGGGGAGGCAAGGACTTGTGAAGGACTGGGCTCCAGCCCAGGAACTGACTCTCCTCTTTTTTCTCTTGCTTCTTCAGGTGGTGGCTGTAGTGGTTTTTCCATTATAGGTTATCATGAAATATTGAGCAGAGGTCTCTGTGTTATACAGAAGAAACTTTTAAAAAATCTATCTTTATATATAGTGACTTACATTTGTAAATCTCAAACTCCCAACTTTATCCCACTTTCCCTGCTAATCATAAGACTGTCTACTGTGTCTGCGAGTCTGTTTCTGTTTTATAAATGAGTTCATAGTGTCCTTTTTTTTAAGGTTCCACATACGAGTGATATGTGGTATTTTTCTTTCTTTTTCTGGCTTACTTCACTTAGAATGATGATCTCCAGGTCCATCTATGTTGCTGCAAATGGCATCATTTTATCCTTTTTTATGGCAGAGTAGTATTCCATTGCATAATAATACCACAACTTCATTTGTTTTTTTTAAATTAGTTTTTAATTTTCTTCATTGACTTAGTTTACAATGTTGTTTCAATTTCCAGTGCAGAGCACTATTTTTGTTTTACATTACATATATTCATTGTCTCATTCTTTTTTTAAACACTTTTTTAATTGAGTTATAGTCATGTTACAATGTTGTGTCAATTTCCAGTGTAGAGCACAATTTTTCAGTTATACATGAACATGCATATATTCATTGTCACTTGGTTTTTTTCTGTTAGCTACCACAAGATCTTGTATACATTTCCCTGTGCTATACAGTATAATCTTGTTTATCTATTCTACATATAAATGTGCCTGTCAGTATCTACAAATTTTGAAATCCCAGTCTGCCCCTTCCCACCCCTCACCCCCTTGGCAACCACAAGTTTGTATTCTATGTCTCTGAGTCTGTTTCTGCTTTGTATTTATGTTCTTTTTTTTTTTTTTTTTTTAAGATTCCACATATGGCCAATCTCATACGGGGTTTTTCTTTCTCTTTCTGGCTTACTTCACTTAGAATGACATTCTCCAGGGACATGCATGTTGCTGCAAATGGTGTTGTCTTTTTTTATGGCTGAATAGTATTCCATTGTATAAATGTACCACATCGTCTTTATCCAGTCATCTGTTGATTGACATTTAGGCTGTATCCATGTCTTCGCTATTGTAAATAGTGCTGCTGTGAACATTGAAGTGAAGGTGTCTTTTTGAAGTAGGGTTCCTTCTGGATATATACCCAGGAGCACAATTACTCAGTCATATGGTAAGTCTATACCTAGTCTTTTGAGGAATCTCCATCCTGTTTTCCACAATGGCTGCACAAATCTGCTTTCCCACCAGCAGTGTAGGAGGATTCCCTTTTCTCCACAGCCTCTCCAACATTTATCATTTGTGGACTTTGAATGATAGCCATTCTGACTGGTGTGAGGTGATACCTCATTGTAGTTTTGATTTGCATTTCTCTGATAATTAGTGATATTGAGCATTTTTTCATGTGCCTGGTGGCTATTTGTATGTCTTCATTGGAGAAATGCGTAAGTCTTCTGCCCATTTTTGGATTCGGTTGTTTGTTTTTTTGGTTATAAAGTTGTATGAGCTGTTTATATATTCTGGAAATTAACGCCTTTGTCCATCGAAACATTTGCAAATATATTCTCCCATTTTGTAGGCTTTCTTTTTGTTTTGCTTATGGCTTGCTTTGCTGTGCAAAAGCTTCTAAGTACAGTTAGGTCCCATTAGTTTATTTGTGCTTTTATTTCTGTTGCTTGGGTAGACTGCCTTAGGGGAACACTGCTGAGGTGTATGTCAGATAATGTTTTGCCTATGTTTTCTTCTAAGAGCTTTCTAGTATCTTGTCTTATGTTTAAGTTGTTAAGCCATTTTGAATGTATTTTTGGGTATGGTGTGAGGGAGTAGTCTATCTTCACTGATTTACATGCAGCGGTCGAATTTTCCCTATCATTTCCTGAAGTCACTGTCTTTACTCCATCGTATGTTCTTGTCTCCTTTGTCAAAAATTAGTTGACCAAAGGTCTGTTGGTTTACCTCTGGGCTCTCTATTCTGTTCCATTGATCCACATGTCTGTTTTTGTACTAATACCATGTATGACTGTAGCTCTGTAGTATTGTCTGAAGTCTGGGAGGGTTATTCCTCCAGCTTTGGTGTTCTTCTTCAATAATGCTTTGGTAATTCTGGGTCTTTTGTGATTGCATATAAATTTTAGGATGGTTTGTTGCAGTTTTGTGAAAAATGTCCTGGGTGATATGATAGGGTTTGCATTAAATCTGTAGATTGCTTTGGGTAGGATGGCCATTTTAACAATATTAATTCTTCCAATCCAAGAGCATGGCTTATCTTTCCATTTCTTTAAGCCATCTTTAATTTTCTTACAATGTTTTGTAGTTCTCTACGTATAAGTCTCTCATTTCCTTTGCCAGATTTATTCCTAATTATGTTATTTTGGGGATGCAATTTTAAAAGGGATTATTTCTTTACTTTCCTTTTCTAATATTTTATTGTTAGTGTAAAGAAATGCAACTGAATTGTATGTTAATCTTGTATCCTGCTACCTTGCTGAATTCTTTTATCAGCTCTAGAAGTTTTTGTTGGAGCCTTTAGGGTTTTCTATATATAGTATCATGTTATCCACATATAGTGACAATTTTACCTCTTCTCTTCCAATTTGGATCACTTTTATTTCTTTTTCTTGTCTAATTGCTATGGCTAGGACTTCCAATACTATATTGAATGGAAGTGGTGAGTGCAAACATCCTTGTCTTGTTCTGGATTTTAGCACGAAGTCTTTCAAGTTTTCACTATTGAATATATTATGCTGGCTGTAGGTTCATCATAAATAGCTTTTTATATGTTGAGATATGTTCCCACTATACCCACTTTGGTTAGATTTTTATCATAAGTGGGTGTTGAATTTTATTCAATGCTTTTTCTGCATCTATTTTCAACCCAATCCAAAAATGGGCAGAAGACCTAAATAAGCAACTCTCCAATTAAGACATACAAATAGCCAATAGGCACATGAAAACATGCTCAGTATCACTAATTATCAGTGAAATGCAAATCAAAACTACAATAAGGTATCACCTCACACCAATCAGAAATGGCCATCATTCAAAAGTCCACAAATGATAAATGGTGGAGAGTCTGTGGGGAAAAGGGAACCCTCCTACACTGGTGGGAATGTAAGTTGGTGCAGCCATTATGGAAAATAGTATGGAGATTCCTCAAAAATCTAAACATAGACTTACCACATTATCCAGCAGTCCCACTCCTGGGTACATATCCAGACAGAACCTTAATTCAAAAGACACATGCACCCCAATGTTCATAGCAGCACTATATACAATATCGAAGACATGGAAACAACCTAAATGTCCATTGACAGATGACTGTATAAATAAGTTGTTGTATATTTATACAGTGGAATACTACTCAGCCATAAAAGAGAATAAAATAATGCCATTTGTAGCTACATGGATGAACAGTAGAGTTTGCCAGAGACTTGTTTTTTGCTCTTGGTTGGCTGGAATGTTCCTCATAACCTCCCCACTTAGTCTGGGGCTAAATCTGAAATTCTGTGACTCAAATTGATCACCTTCTCTGTGATGCTTTCCCCCTCCTCAAATATCATGTTCAGACACATGGTTCATCAAGCAAATTGTTGTAATCTGTGCTTTGCCAACCCTCACTTTACTCTTATGTGTGTAATTCTATCCTATGCTTAAATCATCAAGACAATTTTAGGACTTCCATGTGCCCAGCAAAGAAAAAAGGCCTTTTCCACCTGTTCTTCCCACGTGATTGTGTTTTCCATCACTTGTGGTATGTATATGTTCATCCACATAATTCCTACAGCCAAGGAAGAAGTGACTATTAATAAAGTGGTCTCACTACTCATTTCTTCCATTTCACCTGTTAGATCCATTTATTTATACACCGAGAAATAAGCAAGTGAAGAAAGTCATCAATGACTCAATCAGAAGCACTGCATCATTCTTAAGGAAGTCAAATAAAATAGCAGTCAGTAAATGAAGTTAAAATAAAAGGTGAATGGCTCTAACCTTTCTACTGAAGCTTATAATTGTCCATCTTTAATAATCTATATTTCAGTTGTTATGTTTTTCTGTTCCTCTTTAGATTTACTTTACACTGCACCTTAATCAACTCAATTTATTTCCTTTGGTTTTTACTCAAATTCTTAAAGGAGCTCTGTCTCAGTGAACAAAATGAAAGAATATTTGCTATCATTTATTTATAGATAAATACAACCCCATATAATTAAAATTCATGGTTTAATAAAGATCATTCTTTAGTTCTCCATAAAACTGGCAGCATGATACTGCTGATTACTGTATGCAGATTTGCAAATTTTTTTTAAAATTCAAGTAAGAATTGAAACTGGCATAATAAAGTACTGAGTAGGATGATTGAGGGCATGATGTCATAATACAAGGAGCAATTGAGAAAGACAATAATAGCATTTCTAATATTCTAGGAAAATTCATTAAAAACAAAAAACTATTCTGGGTAAAATCTGACAAATACTCTTTGGAATATAGCTAAGAGAGAAGGTTAAAATATCGGCAATCACAAGGTATCAGAGATACAGAACAATCAGAAATGAAGAAAAATAAACCTATTTATAACCCTTCGATTTCCAGGAAAGCACTAAATGGAGGATGGAGAGGGGCAAGTTCTGGGATTATGAGTTAGAGGCTTGGGTTTAAAAGCCCACATGGAGATGAGAGATGAAGTGTCAGGGTCCAAGTGGTGACAGTACACGGAACTGACATAATAGTATAAAATCAAGACTTTCAAAATGGGATTTAAGAGAAAAAAGTGGCCACCCTTGTAAAAGGAATACAATTTTCTCTTAGAAATTATTCTGTCTCTTCTTGACTTATGAGCTACAAATGAGGACATGGGGATCATTAATACGTTCCTCTTTCTATCCAAGAGAGAGATTTAACAGCCCAAATTCTATAATTTACTAATACTATGTATGAAGAATTATGTAGTGAATCCAAATTAATCTTTGAAAGCTTACAATTACCTATGCCACGAGATAGAGACACTTCATAACAATTCACCTAAAGCACAAAAAAGCTAAACTCAGAAGAAATCAAAGAATTTTTTATCCAAACATGTATTCATTATTTTTAAAAACTAAACTGAACAAAAAATAAAGCAACTCCCGCTCAATATAAAATTTTGTAAACCATGAAAGTAATCCAAAGCATGTACAAAATGAATTTTAGATAAAAATGAATAAAATTTAAATGATAAATAAATCTAAATGTTGATTCTTTAAAAACTTTCATGAAAATTGATGTTTCTCAGAAACATGAATGAATACAAAACAGCAAAATGTGTAAGGCTACCAATCTTAAAATATAAATACTGAAGCAGTACAAATTAGAATAACTTGATAGATGAACTATAGCAATTCCACGACAACAATGAAATATATGTGAAGACTCAAAGTTCATGAAAAAAGATTTAGCAAAACAGAATTTCAAAAATTAATTCAAGGTGTGGAAAACAAATACACCAATCTCCATAAAATATTAAGGAAGGCAAATAAAAATAATTTTTGAAGAAATAAAAGGACCAAATTACTATAAAACTAACCATGGTAAAACACTAGAAAATCTCATTACGATTTCAACTATGCAAACAATTAAAAAAAAACACCTCTCCCCATGGAATTTTATGAAAATGTCTTAATATTTGAAAAAACCTGATGAAGACATTATAAGATAAATGATTAAACAAATTCACTGCTGAATGTACATAGACTATTTCAAATAGAATCTAAAAAAGTCAAAAATTATACTATGATCAAGATTAATCTAAATAATACAAGAGTGGAAATAGATGATAGTGATATAGAGAAATGTATATGGATACAGAAACATGTACACATACACATATATATGAAAAATACACTAGTTTTGTTATAACAACAAAATTAAGGAAGTTTATACATGGATTTTGATTAACTAAATGATCACTGGAAGGAAAAAAATCAAAAATCTCTCCTAACAAATTTAAAGTAAAATAAGAATATGATGAACTACTAAAATAAGATTAAAATTTCTAAAGAAATAAAATATACATAATTTTATAGTGTCTTGTATTCTTCTTAATTAAAATCAAGAAACAAATGAGGGGAAAAAAACAAATGAGGATACTCACTTTCATCATTGATACTCAACATTTCATTGCCATCTTGAAAATGCCATAACATAAATAATAAAATGGTTGGATTATCAGAATGAAGCTATGAAACTAGTGTAGGTAGAAATTATGAAAGCCATATTTTTTCAAGTTTTTACATCTTTGAAGGGTATATATGCCTTCTTAATATTGTGCATATTTTAATCACTAACATTTCTCATAAAAATACATAAAAGTCCTTGAAATGATGACATGCACTTAGAGTCAATAAAACATATTTCCTTCCTGATAACATTATTATGTACCTAGAAAGTGACAAAATCTAATAGGAAATTAATAAGACTTAACAAGAACATTTAGTAACTTTGATAAAGAAAGAATACATTCAAACAAGTCAATTGACAATATTATAACAATAAGAATAAGTTAACAAGATCCTGGAAATCAATCATTATGACTGCCAAGGAATATATCCTATTATGGGTTCAATGCATTACATCATAAAAATATCAATTTGCCCACTATTAATATATAAATTTGACAGAATTCCAATTAGAAACAGCTTATTGCATAAATTACCACTAAATTAGTATGGAAGAATTAAATCTCATGAATGTAAAACACATACATGAAAAACAAAAATTAGCAAATAAAAACTTACTTTATACAGTATCAAAACATATTATAGATCAATGAAATCAAATTAACACGGTATTGGCATAAGAAAAAATAAAATGTTTAGTAGAACACTTCAGATAATGAAAGTATAGACTAACAGCTTTTAATTTTATATAAAGGTTTACTTTGCTTCTTATATAAAAGTGGGTAATTTTTAGTTCATTAGGAAAATCACGGTTCAATTAATAATTACTTCAGTCACAAAAACAATACCAAATCAAAATGTTTTATCTTTCATCTACACAGCAAACAGGTTATACTCTAAATGGCTTAAAATTTTAAGTACAAAAATAAACCAGTAAAAACTGATTAGAAAATACATGAAGTGACAGTAATGTACAGGAATAAGAAATTTTCTTACTTAAGAATTTAAAGGTAGACAGTGACAAAAGAAAGGGCACCTGTCTGAGTATTTATGTACTAACCATTTTGACTAGCAAAAGATAACACTGAAAAATTCATAAGTCAGATAATAATGTTGAAAATAAATGTATAACACTGACAAACAACAAGATGATTTCTCAAGAATACAAAGAGCTCTTATAAGTGAATAATAAAAGTGAAAAAACAATAAAAATAAGCAAAAAACAGAAATGAGCAATTTAGAGGATATTAAATCCCATTTCATAAGAAATTATGAATGTCAACTGCTCTTAAAATCAGTCTAATGTCAAAAAATTTATACTGAGGTAGAAATTTATACCAATCAAACTGCCAGTTTTAAAAGCAAAAGGCTACTTTCCTATAGTGCACGTGGAAATTTAAATTACTAAAGATTTTAGACAAGCAATCAGAAAATTTCCAGTTTGAAAGTATACTCTGACATGGCAACTCAATTCTGCAACTCTATCTCATTGCAATTAAGCACCATTTCTGAAAGGATAGACAGTATTAAAATCATAGTATAAAAAAAAAAGGAGTACAGAATGCAGCATTTCTGGTAACAAAATAATAAAACTCAAAGCAAAAAAACCCACCAATTAATGGAATGCCGTGCATATAATAAACCTAAATCTATTAGAGTTACATCTGGAGTATATTAGAGTTTGATCTGGAGTAACTTCTGTGAATATTTTTTTCCAAAAGAGGGAAAAGGTGGAAAAGTAAATTTAATATAATCAAGTTTTCATAATGGAAATCTTGGCGAAAACCCTTCAATGTGTGTATCTATTATATGTGCACATATATGTATGCTGATAGATATATGTGTACAAAATACATGTATGTGTAAACATGTTTTAATTAATCTTTACCTATTTATTCATATCAAGTTTTTTAGCATTAATAAAATTAATGATGTTTACCAGGGAAACTAAATGAAAAAAATACTAAAAACTAACTAAATAAAGCAAAACAAAACAAGCAAACCAAAATATACCTTCCTGGCGAAACAGTTGTTGGAAGGGCTGGAACAGGGGAAGCAAGAGAGGAGCCTAGAAGACCTCACTGTGCTATAGCGTAATGTTGGCAGGACCAGGTTGCTCACAGCCTGCACATTCCAAAGAAAGACCTGTGTAAGACTGGCCCTTGATGACCTGCTGGGGGATAGCCTCTGAGCCTTTGGAATACTCTGCCTGATCAGAGTGGTTTTTTATCATCTGAGGCTCTGGCCATCCTCTATCAGTCTGGCCCCTGGGGGACTGGAGACTATGTAGCCCTGGTCAGTCCTGGGGGCCCTGCAGACTTGTGTGACTGACCACCAGTAAGACCCCTGGGCCTGAAGGCTCAGGGGAGCTTCCCAACCAGCTGGACTTTGCACATGCAGGCACACATTGTTGCTGGAGAATTAAGGTCTTCCCTATGTGATTTCACTGTGAGGGGACTCCTGAGAGCTTGTGCCTGATTTCTCCTGGACCTTGTCAATCGGATGGTGGTCCCCATTTCCTAGCTTATTGTCAGGCAGCGGCTACTCTCCACTCTGAGAGGGGGAGTGCCTCGTGACCTCCTCCGACATCAGAGCCAGAAACAGTCTTCTTCATGTTGTCTCTTACATGTTTCAAATTGCTTTCACCAGTAGATGCCTCCATCCTTTTCAAGGGTTCATTTGATTAAGTAAGGCTCACCAAGGATAATTTCCTTGTCTTAAAGTCAACTATTTTGACCCTTAATATGTGTGCAAAATCCCTGTACAAATAGCACTTGTAATCTTTGTGACTGAAGGCAATAGAAAGTGTGTGTTCATCACATTCTGGAAGTTCAATTATTTCCAATTTAATGTATAGATTTAAGTCAGTCTTTTTTAAAAAAATTTTTTTATTGATTTATAATCATTTTACAATGTTGTGTCGATTCAAGTCAGTCTTAATCAAAATCCAAGCAAAATTTTTTGGTGAAAATATTGTCCACTTGAGTATAAAATTATTCTGGAAATTCAGCCCTGAAAAAGAACACAGCTATACTGCCTACCTTATTCAAACACAAAGAAAGCTAAGTAATCAAGACAGCATGATATTGATGTAAAGTTACAGAAATGGGTGAGTGAAAAAGAACTAAGACTCTAGAAGTAAACCCTTATGTTTATGGTCAATTGATTTTTGAAAGAAATGCAAAAAGCAATTATTGGATAGCCGTATTTATAATGAACTTTGATACATATCTTATACTTTTTACAAATAAATTTACAAAAACTAACTCAAAATGAATCACAGACCTATACATAAAATAAACTGTAATACTTCTAGGAGAAACATATGAAGAAAATTGTTCAATTAAGCAAAGATTTTTAGATAAAACCTGATGCATTTTTTAAAATGATGAAATGCCATTCACAAAAACTAAAAATTTCCCCTCTTAGAAAGACACTATTAAGAATATGACTAGCCATAAACTGGGAGAAAATAATTTTGAATCACATATCTGACAAAGGTCTTGTACCCAGACTATATAAAGAATTATCAAAGCTCAGTAACACATATTTCACCAAGGAAGATAAACAGATGGCAACACACAAATGATTTTCCACATAATTAGCTTGAGATATATGAAAACTACAATCATAAAAGGAAGACACCACATACTTACTAGCCAACATTATTAATAGTGAATAATTGGGAAATTATATGATATGATAAATTAAGATATGTTTAAATTTAGAAAAGTTTATCTTTTTATTGTCATGAAATATACATAACAAAATATACCATTTTGATCATTTTTTAAGTGTAAAATTCAACAGAATTAATACACTCATTTTGTTGTACAACTACAAAAGCTTGTTTTGTATTCAATTATCAGATGTGGTTGCAAATTTTTATGGAATCATGAGAAACACTTACAGTCCATGTATTTACAGAAAGGAGTATCTGGAAAGATAAGGCCTCTAATGTAAGCAGTCACTTTGGATAATGTTATAAACTATTACTTTTTCTTACCTGATTGAAATTCTCCACTAATAATAAACATTCATATAATAAAGGATTTTATTCAAATATTAAAGAATTACAATATTCAAAATGTCTTACTATATGTGAGGTTTTTTTTTAATGAGCTGTGTAGTTGAAATGCTACAGCTGTCCTCCTGACTTGTGTCAAATGCTGCTGTAACATCCTCCTGTCTCAGGGACCCAGTCCCCACTGAAGACTGCCTTACTTGTGTCTTTGCTACACTTCGTTACCCAGAAAATTAAGTAATGGTTCTTGACTGCAGGTCAGTAGGGACCATTCATTTTTTTCACTTAGTGGCATCTTTGGCAAATTAAAGATAAAAGTCACATTGCACACTGGAAAAGCATGTCTCTCTGTCCTGATGGTTTAAAATGCATCTCCTCCACCCAGTGGGGAGACTTCCTCAGCCCTTAATATGATTTATTTTTGTTTTAGCGATGGAGATAGCAAGAAAATATTTGGACATTTATAATAGCACTAAGCCCAGCATACGCAAATCTTTCCAATTTGTTGGAGATGCTGAACAAAGGGAGATCTATGTATTCCCAGACATGCCCTGAATATGAAGATACAAATACCTTTATTAAAACATGACTTTAACAGTGTAATCTTAACTTTGCTGTGTTTAAACAACCATTAGATGCTCTGATTAACTAACAGAGGAGTAAGCATGATAAAGTTTGTCTCTTTGATTGTAATTCCTTTTGTAAGATCTAGGTTATATTTTCCTCTGGAAACAAAAATGAAATTTGGTAATAATTTACATTTTTAATGTATATAAGATACATTTTTCAGATGTCAAATTTTAGAATGAATTTCCCTTATGTAGATAAATCTCACTGCCTGGGAGATTTCTTAAGATATGTAAAAAAATCTCCATCTCACTAAATATAAGAAATACACAGTGTATTCAACCTCAAGCTAAAAAGAATGTCTTCCTGTATAAAGAAGTATACAAGCATGCCCTTTCATTCCTCTTCCCATCCTCCCTACAAGTAACACTGTGACTGGAACGAACACCTCTTACAGATCCCTGTGTTCACATTCAGCACTCTGAAAGATACAGTACTCAGAAAACAGATACTTATACTTTATTGTCAATCTGTTTACTAATTTCTATTATAAAGTAAGTTGCAATGTCTTATAGAAAGAGATATATTTCAAGAATTGAAAAATGGTCAAAGATGAAGAGCAGAGTAAATTTCACAAGGATGCACATATCATCTGAGAGATTAGAAAAAAAATATAAGGAAGGTAGGTAGACTGAATATAAATATATGTATACATATATATATATATTCCTTCTACATCTCAATTTGATATAAATACTTGAATGGCAGGCTAAATTTACTAAGAGAATTTTAACTTTTGAGTAGCCATAATCCTCAATTAGTGAGTTTTCTCTATTTTGGAAACACTGGAGCTGGGTACACAGTCACAACCAAGACTGCCCAACCTCAGGAAGAAGAGATTGCAATAAGTCAAACAATAAAGCAAATATACTCATAAAACAAATGAACCAGGTACACAAAGGGAAAATAATTTTTCTTGACTGATGTCAGAAAACTCCAAGACATCAAACACTAATTGTACATTAGAAACATCTGAGTCCCTACTAGTGTAGCATCAATGAAGATAATTCATTGACTGGAAGGTGCAGAAGGGAAGAGAGGGCAGTCATCACATGTGTCAGCAGGAAACATACACATATTCAGGAAAGATAATGCAGAAACAGACACGTGGACTATGTGGCAGGGGTTGGTGGGTGAGCATCATGGCTTAGGTAATTTGTAAGAATTAAACACACTTAACCTAAAAACTAGCAACACGTAAAATGTGACTACATGTATTTATTTATAGACAATATTGTATGATAAAATATAAAAGCTTAAAAACATTAATTTTAAGTCAGTTAAAATAGTCTACAATCTATAAGCAAATTTCTCTGAATATCACACAGAGATTGGAGAGAAGTCAGAAGTCAGTGACGAGAAGCAGTACAGTAACAACATCCATTCTGCTGGGACTCACAGATGACCCTGAGCTACAGGTGCTGATTTTTATCTTTCTATTTATCAACTACACACTGAGTGTAACTGGAAACCTGACCATCATCACACTCTCATTTGTGGATTCCCATCTTAAAACACCCATGTATTATTTAAAAAAATTTTTTTCTCCTTCTTAGCTCATTCACATCTTCCTGCATCCCCAGATACCTGCATAGCATAGCAACAGGTGACAGGGTCATCACCTACAATGCTTATTTCATCCAAGTGTTTATCACTGACCCATGTGGAGTAACAGAGTTATCTGCTGGCCGCCATGTCCTATGACTGCTACGTGGCCATCTGCAAACCCCTGCATCATGTGACCGTCATGAGCAGCTGAGTCTGCAGGAGTCTCATCATCTATTGTTGGATGGCTGGTCTATGTATTTTAATCCCACCACTTAGGCTGGGTTTAAATCTAAAATTTTGTGACTCTAACAAGATTGGTCATTTTGCCTGTGATGCGTTTCCCTTGGTGGAAATCTCATGCTCAGACCCATGGTTAATGGAACAGACTGTTATAATCTGTGCTGTGCTGACCCTGAATAAGACTCTTACTTGTGTGGTTCTGTCATACGCGTACATCGTCAAGACAATTTTTTGGTTCTATTCTGTTCAGCAAAGGAAAAAGGCTTTTTCCACCTGTTCTTCCCACATGATTGTGGTTTCCCTCACCTATGGCATATGCATTTTCATCTATATGAATCCTGCAGCAAGGGAAGAAGTGACTATTAAAAAAATGGTTTCGCTGCTCATGTTTTCTGTTGCACCTACATAAAACCAATTTATTTATACCTTGAGAAATAATCAAGTTAAGAAAGCCTTTAAGGACTTAATCAAAAGAACTGCCTTGCTCTCATCTTAGTAAGAAAAAATAATATTTTTAAAACATTGTGTCAAGACTGGTAGTTCAAAATTTGTAGATACTGACAGGCATATATAGACTAGGTAAACAAGATTATACTGTATAGCACAGGGAAATGTATACAAGATCTTGCGGTAGCTCACAGCAAAAAAAAAATGTGATAATGAATATATATATGTATGTTCATGTATAACTGAAAAACTGTGCTCTACACTGGAATTTGACACAACATTGTAAAGTGACTATAACTCAATAAAAAACATTTAAAAAAATAAAAAAAGTGGCACCTCATCTGAAAAAATTAAATTAAATTAAATTAAATTAAATTAAATTAAATTAAATTAAAAAAAACATTGTGTCAAAAACAAGAATAGCCACAGAGATTTATTTTTGAAGCTTGTAATCGTCTTTGTTTTTTAATAATACACATGTGAGTAACAGTAAATTTCTCAACCTTTCTTTAACTGAGCTTCTGTTGAGCCCTACTCAAGCCATTTTTGTATCTTCATTATTCAAACCAATAACTGATAGTTTTGCATGTCAACTTCTTAAAAAAATCACTTTGAAAAGAAAGTAACTTTATAAAATTACTTTAATATATAATAAAAGTCACTACTCTGGGTATAAGGGTAAATATAGGGTAAATTTTTGATAGCTCTTCTCAAATATAGGCAATAATTACATGAAAGGCATAATTACATAAAATGTCTATAATGAATGATCACATAATTTAAAATAAATGTGAGAGAATAATACTACTTCCAATATTGAGAAGACAGAGAAAATATGTATTACTACAATGAACACAGTGGATGAAATTTAAGAAATATTCTTTTGAATCTATACCTGAAATCATTGCAAAGTGTTGAATAGAATGGATTAGAAATAATGATTTAATTTAAGGTAGAGCAATAATCTATAAAATGACATGACTACTTAAGAGAATACAGACAGGATATGGGAACAAGTTTTGCAGAATGATCACAGAGACTTAGATCTGAGTCTCAGGATAAGTTTAGTGAGAGCACTTGATGATGCATTAGGTGCACACTCAACGAAAGTCTGAATTAAGAAAAAACATGCTCTTTTTCACAGAAAGTTTACATTTTTTCCTGAAAACTATTGTCTACTGCTTATAGAACTGTGAGTCAAGCCAGAAACATTTCCCAGTGTATCTGATACCTGTGCCAACATCTAACACAAATTAAGCTTTTAGAGTCCAAATTTGGTCATAGTAATCTCAATTGTTAGAGACAACAAATTAAAATCCACACAAATAAAATTCCTTAGAAATGATGGTACTTACACCAAATTAACTAATTGGTATCTGGAATGCAATGAAATACAGACAAGGCTTCACAAATTACTCAGAACACTGAGAAAGCTGTATTCACTAGGAATTCCGTTATCTTACATGTATTCATTACTTACAAAAATGTAAACTAGCCAAAAAGAGAGAAACTTGTCCTAATAAATTTGAAAAATAAAATAAAACAAAAGTAAATGAAAACTGTAACTTACTAAGGGTAGAAAATGAAGTCAATTAAATAAGCTAACAAATTTAAAAGCCAGTTCTTTCAAAAGTCCAACAGCATAGATAAACCCCACACCAATGAATGTAATGAATACAAAACATAAATGTTCAACATTTTGTTGGAAAACCTTGCATATGCAGCAACAGAAGAAATTGAAACATCAGGATAAATATGGGAAGGGATAAATAAAACTACTGAATTGATTTTAAAGACATTCACATTTTGCTTTCTGAAATGGAGGTATGTCATACAATGGGTGATATCAATCGTTCATAGTTTCATTGGCAACATTTTTTTCAAAACTGATATTTTATATAACAATATGTCTTACAATTGACGATATCTTAAAACAGATGCAATTCAACATATTTCTTTTATCCTGAGGATATTCTTCCATATCCCGAAAACTGAAGATATTCTACTAGGAATGTAGGGAAGTTAATAAGGAATTTATTACTTTTGTCAAAAAAATTGGTATTATTTAAAAATCAGTAGACTGTCATAGCAATAAGCAACAGGAAATCAATGAGCAAATATTATTTCAGTCATGACAGCCATAAAAATGTAACAAGAGAATAAATTTAACATAAAAGAACAGTACACATGTAAAGAAGGTATAAATACAATTAGAAAAAGAGACATCATCAGTATACTTGGTTTCAAAAATTTAATATGAGCATGCATATGTATATAATTATACATTATTTATGTATTGTGGAAACATTTTTATCTATTTACTTGTACATAGTCACTAAGCAAGTAGAATATTAAAGGAAAACAGATTTTAATGCAGGTTATCTAAAGTAGAAACAAAGTGGTGCAATCAGGAAGAAGAATGGGTAGAATGAGAAAAAAAGAAATAAAAATAAAACATTGACCATACAGTCCTATGAAATGTGAAGGTCTGGGCATACATACATTTGAGTGTAAATAAAGAAACTTTTTTTCAAATACATTTCCATCTACAAAATGACAGCTGATCAAATTTCTGTTGCCAAGTGAAAGAAATTAAGTCACAGCTTATTTTACACTGATTCAGTAAAAATAAACAAAAAGTGCAAAAAACCCCAAACAAACCCTTGAACTGTAAATGCTTCACATTATACAGTGGAATATTATTCACCAATAAAAAATAGGAAATCATGCCATTTGCAACAACATGACTGGAACTTAAGGGTATTATATTAAGTGAAATATATCAGATAGAGAAAGACAAATACTGTAAAATCTCACTTGTATGTGGAAACTAAAAAACAAACAAACAAAAAAGACCAATCACATAGGAAAAGACATCACATCTGTGGTTACCGGAAAGGAGAGGGTAATGATGATGGGGGACAGGGATTCAGATAGATTGGAAGAAATTAGTCAAAAGATACAAATACCAGTTATAAGATAAACAAGTATCAGGGATGTAATGTAGAACATGATGATTATAGGTAACACTAATGTGAGGTATATTTGGAAGTTGTTAAGAGAATAAATCCTAAGAGTTCTCATCATAAGGAAAAAAAAATTTGTATCTATATAAGATGGATGTTAACTAAACTTACTGTGGTCATCATTTCAAGATATATGTAAGTAAAGTCATTTTGGTGAACACCATAAATGACATGCAGCACTACTGTATGTCAACAGACTCTCATAAAACTGGGAAAAAAATTATAAAATTCCCATAACACTATCAGGGGAAGAGAATGCTAAACTCAAAACAAGCAGTATGAAGAATGTTAAAAAAGATTAGAGGGGAAATAAATAAAAAAGAAAATTGAAAACTATACAAAAAAATCAACAAAACCAAAAGTCAGTTATTTGAAAATATCAACAAAATGGGAAAACATTTATACTTTCATTGAACATGACAAATAAACAAAGATTCAAGTGACTACAATCAAGAAGAAAAAGAGGGACATTACTAACATCACAGTAATAAAAAGAACTATAAGGAAACACTAAGAACAACCATAAACCTGTGAAGTTACCTAGAGAAGATGGACAAATTCCTAGAGAGAGACAAACCACCAAACTTGACTCAAGAAGAAATAGGTGACTTCAATAAATTTATAGAAAGTAGAGATATTGAATTAGTAATCAAAAAACTTCCCACAGATTAAAGGAGTAATACAAGATGAGGATATTACACTTGTCAATATATATGCACCTAACAGAGAAGGACCTAAATACATAAAACAATTACTAACAGAGATAAAGGGGGATATTGATGGGAATACAATAATAGTTGGAGATTTTAACACCACATTAACATCATTAGACAGATCTTCCAGACAGAAAATAAATAAGGCAACAGAGAAACCAAATAATACAATAGAAAAATTAGATTTTGTGGATATTTTGAGAGTATTACACCCCCCAAAACTAGGATTTACATTCTTTTCAAGTGCTCATGGAACACTTTCTAGGATTGATCATGTACTTGGGCACAAAAGAAGCCTGAACAATTTAAAGATAGAAATTATATCAAGCATCTTTACTGACCACAATGCCATGGAACTAGAAATCAACTACAAAAATACAATGGAGGAAAAAAGGAAAGCATGGAGATTAAACAACATGCTATTAAAAAACCAGTGGGTCAATGAGGAAATCAAAGTTGAAATTAAAAAATACCTTGAGACAAATGACAACAAAAACACAACACACAAAATTTATGAGACACAGCAAAGGCAGTGCTAAGAGGGAAGTTTATAGTGACACAGGCCTTCCTCAAAAAAGAAGAACAATCTCAAACAATCTAACCCACCAGGTAAAAGAATTAGAAAAAAAAAAAAAAAGCAAAAAACCCCAAAAAGCAGCAGAAGGAAGGAAATAATAAAGATCAGGGAGGAAATAAATAAAACAGACATTTAAAAAACCACAGAAAAAATCAATCAAACCAAAAGCTGGTTTTTTGAAAGAGTACATAAAATCGAAAAACCTCTGGCCAAACTCACAAAGAAGAAAACAGACAGAGCACAAATAAGCAAAATAAGAAAGGAAAATGGAGAAATTACAACAAATAACATTGAAATACAGAATATCATATTAGAATATTATGAAAAACTATATGGAACCAAAATGGATAACCTAGAGGAGATGGACAAATTTCTGGAAACATACAGTCCACCAAGACTGAACCAAGAAGAAACTGACCAATTGAACAAAACCAGTCACTAGAAATGAAACTGAATTAGCAATAAAAAAATCTCCCTACAAATAAAAGTTTAGGACCGGGCGGCTTCACTGGAGAATTCTGCCAAACATACAAAGAAGAACTCTTACCAGTCCTTCTCAAGCTCTTCCAGAAGACTGAAAAGGAGGGAATACTCCCAAACTCATTCTATGAAGCCACCAAAACCAGGCAAAGAAACAACTAAAAAAAGAGAATTATAGGCCAATATCACTGATGAACATAGATGCAAAAATCCTCACCAAAATATTAGCAAATAGAATCCAACAGCACATAAAAAATATTATACATCATGACCAAGTGGGGTTCATCCCAGGGATACAAGGGTGGTTCAACATATGCAAATAAATCAATGTAATACATCACATCAACAAGAGAAAGGACAAAAACCATATGATCATCTCAACAGATGCAGAAAAAGCATTTGATATAATTCAACACCCATTTATGATAAAAACTCTCACCAAAGTGGGTATACAGGGAACATATCTTAACATAATAAAAGCTATATATGACAAACCTACAGCCAGCATAGCACTCAATGGTGAAAAATTCAAAACCTTCCCACTAAAATCTGGGACAAGACAAGGCTGCCCACTATCACTACTCCTATTCAACAGAGTCTTGGAAGTCCTAGCCACAGCAATCAGGCAAGAGAGAGAAATAAAAGGGATCCAAATTGGAAAAGAAGAGGTAAAAGTGTCACTACATGCTGATGATGTTACTATATATAGAAAACCCTAAAAGGTCCACACAAAAACTACTGGAGCTGATGGAAGAATTCAGCAAGGTAGCAGGTTACAAGATTAACGTTCAAAAATCAGTTGCATTTCTTTACACTAACGATGAATCAACAGAAAAAGAAAGTAATGAAACAATCCCCTTTAAAATAGCACCCAAAGTAATAAAATACCTAGGAAGAAATCTAACCAAAGAGGTGAGGTGAAACAATTATACACAGAAAACTATAAACCACTGATGAAGGAAATTAGAGAAGACTTCAAAAAATGGAAAGATATCCCATGCTCTTGGATTGGAAGAATCAATATTGTTAAAATGGTCACACTGCCCAAGGCAATCTACAGATTTAATGCAATCCCTATCAAATTACCCAGGACATATTTCACAGAACAAGAACAAATAATAAAATTTAT
This sequence comes from Camelus dromedarius, assembly GCF_036321535.1. NCBI lineage: Eukaryota > Metazoa > Chordata > Mammalia > Artiodactyla > Camelidae > Camelus > Camelus dromedarius. Next base: position 13,652,527 of record NC_087471.1, read on the forward strand.
ATGGAACCACAAAAGACCTAGAATTGCCAAAGCATTACTGAAGAAAAAGAAAGAGGCTAGAGGAATAACTCTCCCAGGCTTCAGACAATATTATAGAGCTACAGTAATCAAGACAGCATGGTATTGGTACAAAAACAGATATATAGACCAATGGAACACAATAGAGAGCCCAGAAATGAACCCACAAATTTTGGTCAACTAATCTTTGACAAAGGAGGCAAGAATATACAAGGGAATAAAGACAGGCTCTTCAGCAAATGGTGTTGGGAAAACAGGACAGCAGCATGTAAATGAATGAAGCTAGAACACTCCCTCACACCATACACAAAAATAAACTCAAAATGGATCAAAGACTTAAACATAAGACGAGACACAATAAACCTCCTAGAAGAAAATATAGGCAAAACATGATCTGACATACATCTCAAAAATGTTCTCCTAGGGTAGTCTACCCAAGCAATAGAAATAAAAGCAAGAATAAACAAATGGGGCCTAATTAAACTTACAAGCTTCTGCACAGCAAAGGAAACCATTAAGTAAAACAAAAAGACAACCTACGGAATGGGAGAAAAATTTTGCAAATGAAACCAACAAAGGCTTGATCTCCAGAATATATAAGCAGCTCATATGACTTAATAAGAAAAAAACAAACAACCCAATCTAAAAATGGGCAGAAGACCTAAACAAGCAATTCTCCAAGAAAGAAATACAAATGATAAATAGGCACATGAAAAATTGCTCAATATCACTAATTATCAGAGAAATGAAAATCAAAACTACAATGAGGTATCACCTTACACCAGTCAGAATGGCCATCATTCAAAAGTTCACAAATGACAAATGCTGGAGAGGCTATGGAGAAAAGGATACCGTCCTACACTGCTGGTGGGAATGCAGTTTGGTGCAGCCTCTGTGGAAAAAGTATGAAGATTCCTCAGAAGACTAAAAATAGACTTACCATGTGACCCAGGAAACCCGCTCCTGAGCATATATTCAGAAGGAATCCTACTTCAAAATGACACCTGCCCCCTAATGTTCATAGCAGCACTATTTACAATAGCCAAGACATGGAAACAGCCTAAATGTCCATCAACAGATGACTGGATAAAGAAGAGGTGGTATATTTATACAATGGAATACTATTCAGCCATAAAACCCTACAACATAATGCCATTTGCAGCAACATGGATGTTCCTGGAGAATGTTATTCTAAGTGAAGTAAGCCAGAAAGAGGAAGAAAAATACCTTATGAGATTGCTCATATGTGGAATCTAAAACAAACAAACAAACAAATACAAATACAAATCAGAAACAGACTCAGAGACATAGAATACAAACTTGTGGTTGCCAAGGGGGTGGGGGCTGGGAAGGGACAGATTGGGATTTCAAAATGTAGAATAGGTAAGCAAGATTATACTGTATAGCACAGGGAAATGTAAGACCTTGTGGTAGCTCACAGAGAAAAAAAAAGTGACAACAAATATATGTATGTTCATGTAAAACTGAAAACTTGAGATCTTCAGTGGAATTTGACACAACATTGTAAAATGATTATAACTCAATAAAAAATGTTAAAAAAAAAACTTCCCATAAAGTAAACCCAAGATCTAGATGTCTTCAATGGTGAATTTTACCACATGTTTAGAGAATAAAACATCAGTCTTTCACAAACACCTGGAGAAAATAGAAAACACTTCCCAATTTATTCTATGAGGCCAGGATTACTATGATCCCGAAATCTGACATACACATCACAAGTAAAGAAACCCTCAGACCTTATGAATACATATTCCTTGTGAATAGACATCAACATCTTCTACAAAATACTTAAAAAACAAACCCAGTAACATAAAAAAATTATACATTGTATGTCTGCTTTCAATACTTCTATTCAACACTGCCCTGGAGGTTTTTACAAGGGCAATTAGAGACAGAAAAATAAATAAAAGGAAAAAAAAAGACAGAAAAGGAAGATGTGAAACTCTCTATTGGTAAGTGATGTGATCACGTAGATAGCAAGTCCACAAAATGGACAAGACTGTTTCAAGTACTACATTCATCATGTTTGGAGGGTACAAGGTCAATAAAATAAATTAATTGCATCTCTATACACTAGTAATGCACAATTTGAAAATGAAATTAAGAAAATAGTTCCAAAGATATCAACATTTAAAAGAACAAAATAGGAATAAATTTAACAAAATAAGTATAAGATTATAAAACCATTCTGAAACTATTTACAAAGCATTTTGAAAGAAATTAAAGAAAGCCTCAGAATGAAAAGATACCTCATAGTCATCATCTGGAAGGCTTAATATTGTTAAGATGACAATACTCCCCAAATGAACCTACAAATCCATTGCTATCCCTATCAGAATTGTAGCTGCCACTTTGCAGTAAGTGGCATACTGACACTACAATTCATGTGGAAATAAAAGGATAAAAAATAAGCCAAACAATCTTGGAAGGTAAAAAAAACTAGAGGACTCCCAGTTCTTGACTTTAAAATCTTAGTATAAAGTTACAGTAATCAAAATATTATCCTGTATAAGGATAGATATTTTAGACCAACAGATTAGAACTGAGGATCCAGAAGTAAACCCTTACATTTACGGTCAACACATATCAACATGAGTGCCAAGATCATCCAATGAAGAAAGTACAGATTTTCAACAAATGGTGCTGAGGCAACTCTATAACCACGTACAAAATTGTGAAAATGGACACCTACCTCACAACATAAACAAAAGTTAACTCAAACTGGACCCAAGGCTCAAATGTAAGTGCTAAAAATATAAAACTCTTGAAAAATACATTAAATCTTTGTCACTTTGGATTGAAAAACAGTTTCTTAGAAATGACAGCATAATCACAAATAACAAAAAGAATGCATAAATTGGACTTTATCAAAATTAAAGCTTTTGTGCTTTAAACAACACTATTAACAACTGAAAAGACAACCCATGCAATGGGAGAAATGTTTGAAAATCATATACCTGATAAGGGAATTCTATAGAGGATATATAAAGAACTCTAACACCCCATAACTAAAGACACCCAATTTTTAAAAAGGCAAAGACTCTGAATATACATTTCTACAAAGAAGATATATAAATGGCCAAAATACGCATAAAAAGATACTCAACACCATTAATCACTGATGAAATGCAAATTAAAACCACAATGAGATGCCACTTTGCACCCACTAGGATGGTTAAAACAAAAAAAGGCAGACAACACAAGAGTTGGCAAAGATGTGAAGATACCAAAACAATGTTTCTTTGCTGAATATTCATAATCGTGCATCACCTTTGGAATACAACTTTGTAATTCCTCAAAAATTAAACAAAGAGTAACCAAATGACCCAGCAATTCTACTCCTCAGCACATACCAAAGAGAACTGAAAATATATGTAAACACACAAATTTGAACCTGGATGCAATAGGAGCATGATTCACAATAGTATCCAAAAAGTGAAAACAACCCAAATGTCCACCAACATATGCATGGATATACAAACTGCAGCACATCAATACGACAGAAGAGGACTTGGCAAAAAAAAAAAAAAAAAAAAAGAGAAATGAAGAAATAATATACGCTACTCCATGAATGAACCTTGAATACATGCTAAGCAAAAGAAGCCAGTCACAACAGACCACATATCCTAATTTTCCACTGTATGAAAAGTCCAGAATTGACAATTCCACAGAGACAGAATATAGATTTTTGCTTGCTGGTAACTGGAAGTAGTGGGGCATGGAAGTTACTAATACTGGTTTTGTTTTGGGGATGATAAAAATGTTCTAAATTTAGATAATGGTAATGGTTTCAAAATGGTATTAATATACTGAATCCACCAAATTTTTTTAAATTGAGTTATAGTCATTCTCTTATACAGTAAACTATACATATTTCAGATGTACAATTGGATGAATTTTGGAATTGCTCCTCTTGGGGAGTGATGGTTATGTTACTATCGTGATTGTGGTGGTAGTTTCATTTGTGTATGTTCACCCTTTTAAATAAAGCTTTAATTTTAACACAAGTCACTAAAATCAACTTTTCATGAGTTACTTATGCAATAACAAACACGAATTTCCAAAATTTTATGCTAAGTGAAAGTTGCCAGGCTCAATAGCATACATACAGTATAATTCAACTGTACAAAACTCTAGAAAACACAATAGACTTTTAATAAACTGAACCTATAATGACAGAAAGTACATGGCTGGCTGCCTGTGACTGGAGAGGGGGGAAATAAGAAAAGATGGAAATGCTCTGTCTTTATTAGGATTTTGGTTTAGAGGTGTATAAATTTGTGAAAATTAATCAAATTGTACAATTATAACACATACATTCTATGTGATTTATACCTCAAAATAACCTGGAACCTAGCCTTGACACAGATAAATCCCTGGTTAACTTAAGGTAATAATCCTCATGCTGTATAAAGAAAAAAAGTTGCTAATAATAACATGAATGTCTATCCAAAGTTACTATTGCACTGGTGACATGGAGGGTAATTTTAATTACTTTACCCTACATGATTAGCTCATTATCTTTCTAAAAATAAACTTCCAATTTATTGAAGAAGTTTTACTTCTAGCAATTATTCTGAAAATATTCCAATAAAAAGTTATGATACTTCTTGTAAAACTTTTTTATAATTGTGAAAAATAGAAAACAATATTTATAATAAAAATGTTTTAATTACATCTCTGATAGTTTCACATAGTTTGTTGAGTAATACTTTTTTCCTATGTGACATTAATATCACTCCCCTCATATCAAATATCTCTGAATCATAAGTGCAGACTGAGTCAAAGGCAGAAGTCAATGATGAGAAACCACAAAATAACAACATTTATCCTTCTGGGGTTGACTGATGATCCACAAATGAAGACTGTGATTTTCACATTTCTATTTCTCACCTACAAGTTGAATCTAACTGGGAACCTAACCATCATCTCCCTCACCTTCAGAGATTCTCACCTGAAAACTGCTATGTCCTTTTTCCTACAAAATTTCTCCATTTTGGAAATCTCACTTACATCTGCTTGTGCTCCCAAATATTGGTACAACCTATCAACAGGTTACAAGACAATCGAATATGACAATTTTGCCATTCGAGTATTTTTACTGGCCTCTTTGCTGATACTGAATTTTTTCTCCTGGCCACCATGGCCTATGATCAATACATAGCCATCTGCAAACCCCTACATTATGTGACTATCATGAACAAGAAGGTCTGTAGAAGACTCATCCTTTGTTGCTGGACCTCTGGCTTGTTGATAATTCCCCCACTTAGTCTAGAACTAAACTTGGAACTCTATGACTCCAATGTTGTTGACCACTTTGTCTCTGATGCAGCCTTTCTCCTAAAGATCTCCAGCTCAGAAACATGCCTTATAGAGCAGGTGGTCATCGCCTGTGCTGTGGTGACCTTTGTCATGACCCTTGTATGTGTACTTCTCTCCTATACATACATCATCAAGACAACTTTACAATTCCCTTCTGTGCAGCAAAGGAAAAAGGCATTTTCTACATGTTCTTCCCAAATGACTGTGATTTCTGTTACCTACGGAAGCCTCCCAAAAATGATGTCTTTCCCACTTTCAAAATTTGTAACAAGGTGTCAGAAAGAAGTATGTCAGTAGACCTCTCTGAAAGGGCAAAAATATTTAATTGCTTTTGTGGAAATTGCCAAGATTAATCTAACATTTATATGGAAACCATGAAGGCCAAGAATGCACAAGACAATTCTTAAGACTAGCAAAGCTAAGAGAATCACCCTGTAAATTATCAAGATTTAGTATGAAGGCATTAATAAGGTGGCATTGGTGTAAGAATAATCAAATAGATTTGAAAAAATAATAAAGAGTAAAGAAACATTTCTGTGCATATATGGTACACTGATGTAGGACAAAGCATACAGATAAAATAACATTTTCAAAACCACTGGGGATTTTTTTTACCAAGTCAGATTTTTTTTACCAAGTCTGGATTTGTTTTGTTGTTGATGACAATATAAAACAATATGGACGCTTCTGAGTTTACTGCTTCTTTAACCCATTGAAAAGCAGCCAAAATTGACCACCCAAACAATACTATTGAGGCTGTATGGCATCAATCAATAACAAGTAACCTCTTCTGTGGTTTGTGAAGACAAAGAATAACAGCATCTAGTCATAGAGGGTTTAATATATGAGCTTTAACAATACTGAGAGGAATTTTGTCAGCGACAGTCACTGTGCCCTCATGAACAGAACTGCTCCTGCTTTCAGGACAAAGAAGGATCAGACGGTCTCCTCACCTCTGTACATGTCTGGCCCTGGGTACCTAATAGGATTTTCATTCATCACTTTGCATATACAACCATGAAATACAATTATACAATTATGAAAACTACAGAAAAATCACTAGAGTCAAGGTGCACTGATTTCAATCATAATTTTACCAATTTCTCATTGCAGGACATTATTCAGTTGCACAACTATAGGAATTTGACTTTCATCTGCAAAAAGTAGTAACAACTGTAGCTGCAACTTAGAATGTTAAGATATGAGATAATGCATATAAAGAGCTTAGAAAAGGTTTTGGCACATAGCACATATTATTATTATTAATCCTTAAGCTGGACTATATTGTGCCAGAGTGTTCTGCTGTCAGAACCACATCTCACCCAGAACTGGATTAACTTGCAACCTGGTTCCCGTTTCAGTGAATCTCTTCTTTAAAATTAAATTTTCTGCTGTCTTCCCGTTTGCATAGTTTCCTTTGAGGAGTCAATAATTGCTCCTATATCTTTCACAACAGCTGCTTTTTTGAGTTCTTCATATTAGTTATTCTGAGCAATAAAACTGTTATGATCCTTCGTGTGGCTTCCTTTGTTTTTCTCCCTGTTGTTGATTACTGACCTGTTTTATTATAATCAAATATACATTTTTGTACTTTTTTCCCCTCCTATCTCCCTGCCTCACCCCTAAATTCTCTCTTCCTTCTCAACTTGAATTATACATGTTACATTCATTAACATTGGCCTACAAATTTTTAATCTACTCCTGTCTTCAGTATCTTTCCGTCTGTTTCAGTTTGTTTTATTTTTATAAATAAAAATTATTTTATTCCCCATGAATTATAATATCTATTAATGTCATCAAGTAAAATTCTTATTTCAAGCACTGTATTTCCTTTCTCAGAGTTAACCATTTGGTTTCTGCATAGAAAATATATGCCAAACATTATCTGACATACACCTCAGTGATGTTCTCCTAGGAGAGTCTACCCAAGCAATAGAAATAAAAGCACAAATAAACACAAAAATGGCACCAAACAAAATTCATCAGCTTTTGACAGCAAAGGAAACCACAAGCAGAACAAAATGACAGCCTATGAAATGGGAGACAATATTTGCCAAACATGAGACTGACTAGGGGTTAATTTCCAGAATATAGAAACAGATCATACAACTGAATAATCGCAAGACAACCCAATCCAAAAATGGGCAGAAGACAAGAAGCAATTCTGCAATGACGACATACCAGTGACCAGTAAGAGGCACATGAAAAAAGGCTCAATGTTGCTAGTTACCAAAGAAATACAAGTCAAAACTACAATGAGGTGTCAGCTCACCTCAGAATGGCCATCATTGAAAAGTCCACAAAGGATCAATGCTACAGAGGCTGTGGAGAAAAGGGAACCCTCCTACACTGTCGGTGGGAATGTCGTTTGGTGCAGCCACTGTGGAAAACAGGAGGGAGAGTCCTCAAAAGACAGAAAATACACTGGTCAGAAGCTTTAGATCTCAGGGGGCAGGCTAACAAGCTCCCAAATGCCCGGCCTCGCCCCTTCTTCTGCCCCCAGCTCGCCTGTGCCCCACAGGGTCCGGGGCGGCCTCCACTCCCAGGGCAGGTCCACCTGCGTGGGAAGGCCACGCTTGGCCTGAGGACTAGTCTCAGATGGTCCAGGGCCGTCCAGCGCCCTCCCATCTCCCGGGGCTGCTCACACTTTCCCAAACCCGCATATGAACAGCGGCCAAGAAAGCCACGGGGTTCAGTGAATAATTGGGGGGAGGGGCACCCCAACCAGGGCAGCAGGCCCAGGACCCGCCTCAGGGTCCCAACCAGGACGCGCGGCCTGGACCTCACATCGCACCCCTCCCTCACCGTGCGCCTCCCCAGCTGCAAAGCCCAGGCCTCACCCGCGGACTCCCTGACCTGCAATCCCCGACCAGCACCCCCTTACCTGTCCCGCGACAGCAGCAGGGGCGACAGCAAGCGGCGGGCAGCCCAGACCCCAGGCCGCCTTCCTCCTCCGGGAGCTGGTCCAGGAGCACCCAGATCCCACCCAGCGTCCTCACGTTCTGGGCGCGCTCGTGCACGGCTGTGTGCGCCCCTCCCCCTCCTGCTCGCCCGCAGCACGGACGCTTGGCTGGGGCTCCTGCAGTAGGGATGCTGCGAGTGGAGACGGGCGGTGGGGCGGTGGGGCGCGCCCAGCCCGCGGCCAGGGCTGGCCAGGTCCCCAACCCCAACGCCCCCACCCCGCCCCCCACAGGGTCCCGGCACCCAGCTAGAACCACCACGGACCCAGGGCCAGGCCACACCCCATCAGCCCCACTCTCCCTGCTCGCCGACCCCCACCCAGTCAATGCCTCCCCACCCCCTGCCAGGCCAGGTCCCTGATCCGATCCATTGCACCCCTAAGACAAGGCTGCTTCTCCCAACCAAGACCCTGCCCCAGGTATGTGCCCCACTAGGTCCTAAGCTACAGCCCCCGCAAACCAAGCTGACCCCTCATGCCTCACCCCAGGTCCCCCCCACCATCCAGAGGTAGTGCCATCACCCTTCACCCCTGAATTACCCCCCACCCTTCAGCCGGGTCACTTCCACTCCCAGCAACCCCTCCCCCTCAGCCTGTCCCCCCTCACCGCCGGATCCCCCGACAGCCGACACCCGGAGTGCACCCCTACCCCAGCGGATCCCCTCACCCCTCTCCTCGAGGGAGCGGGACCCAGTCCGGGTTGTGATCTCCGTGGCGAAAGCCTCCAGACAGGGATCCCGGGCCCGACTGCAGGCACACAGCCCTGGGTCCCAGGTTTCCGGCCAGGGCGGGCGGGGCTGGAGGCCATTCCAATTCCGTGCCCCACCCCCACGCCCCCATCCCTCCCTCCACCCCACCCCCCTGCCCAGTGCCTCCTCTGAGCCCATGGGTCAGGATGGTCCCGGGCTGCACACCTCTCGCCAGTGGGCCTTGAGTGCTTGATGCTGGTGCCCGGAGGAAGGGTGCAGCCCGGCCTCTGGGACGGACAGCAGGCAGCGGATGGCGGCTACCCTGGGAGAGCCAGCCCACTTGCTCCCATCTCCCCCGCTGCCTGGCCTCAGGGCAGCCTCTGCTGCCAGAGCTTCCTGGAAAGAGTTTCTCCCTGTCAGCCTGCTCCTGGGAGGCAGGCCGGCTGTGGTCAGGGGGGCGGGGCGGCGGCGGCAGTGGCAGCAGCAGCAGCGCTGGAGATGGCAGGATTGGGGCTGCTCCATGCTAGACGGGGGATGTGCTCCCATTTCCCGCTGTCGCTGTCGCTGCCCTCGCCCTGGCACACTGACTGCACCTCGCCTGCCTCTCAGGAGCAGGCTGACCTGAGGATAATCCTCCAGAGAACCTGGGGCAGCAGAGGCCGCCCCCAAGCCAGGCAGCTGGGGAGATGGGAGCTAATCCACAGGCTGGCCCAGGGCAGCGCCCCCTTCTCCCGCCGCCGCCTCTGCTGCCGCCGCTGCGGTCTGCCCCGCTGCTCCCTGACCGAACCGCGCAGGCCTCCAGGAGGGAGGCTGACCTCAACACGCGAGTCCTGCAAACCTGGGGCACCAGAGGCTGCCCCCAAGCCAGGCGGCTGGCGAGATGGGAGGATGCAGTTTTCATCATCATTATTTTTGTTGTTTGTATGCCTGTATTCATTCAGAGAGCAGTATCCGGCATGGTTGTTTCCTCAAAACCTTTGCTATCATCCCTGGGGAACACCCAGCCCTGGGATCCCTGGGTGATGCCTGATCTGTTAGATGCCTCTTCCTACAGTGAGCCACTTTTCTGGTCTGTTCTTGGAATTCTCAGCTCTTCTTACCCGCTTGCTTCATGTCCCGAGCAAGGCTTTGTACTTGGGGGAAAAAAAAAAGATGTATTAGGCTAGTTTTGAATGGAATGTCCTGTAATGTCTTTTAAGACCAACTGGTCTATTGTATCATTTAAGACAACTGCTGTTTTAATGATTTTCTGTCTGGATGACATGTTCATTCGTTTAAGTTGAGGTTTTAAAATCCCCTATTATTATTATATTATTGTCAATTCTTCCTTTATGTCTATTAGTGTTTGCTTTTATATTTATTTAGATGATACTGTTTTGGGTGCATGTGTTAAGGAATGGAATACTTTTTTTTTTCTTGTATTGATCCTTTTGCCATTACAAAATGCTCTTCTTTGTCTTTTGTTATAACCTTTGTTTTAAAGTTTATTTTGTCTGATAGGAAAACTGCTTTCCCTGCTTTCTTGTTTTTGTTAGCATGAAATACCTTTTCCAACCTCTCACTTCCAGTCTGTGTGCATCGTTAGCTTTGAAGTGAGTCTCTTTAAGGAAGCATAGTGATGACTCTTGTTTTTTTTCCAAACAGCCACCCTTGTCTTTTGATCAAGAGCATGTAGTCCATTGACATTTAAAGTAATTACTGATAGAGATGAACCTATTGCCACTTCATGATTTGTTTCCCAGTTGTTTTTCTAGTTCTCCTATGTTCATTTCTTCTTTCTGTTTCTTTCCTTGTGGTTTGATGATTTTCCTTAGCAGAATGTTTGTGTTCCTTTCTTCCTAGTTTTTATGTTCTATTGTAGATTTTTTGTTTTGTGGTTACCATGGGTTTCATATATGTTGACCTGTAATTATATCTACTTGTTTTAAATAAGATAGTCATTTAAGTTCAATCATATGCTAAATGAGCTACATTTTAACTGCCCTCCCCCACATTTGTTTTTTATGTTATACTTTACATCTTTCTTGCTTATCTTTTATCTGTCTATTACAGTTATAGTTGCTTTTGCCATTTTTTGTCTTTAAACTATGTACTGGCTTATTCAAGCAGTTGATCCTCAGTCCTTACTACATATTTGCCTTTCCTAGTGGGTTTTTCCTTTTCCTGTGGATTCTTACTTCTTTTCTCAATTTTTAACATTATTTTCCACCAAATTCCCCAAACTCCCCACAAAAACTAACCAACACACTTATGTGATTGCAGGTAATTTCTTTTGTCAGGACACAGACCTTACTTCCCCTCAAAGTTAACATACTAAGTTCAGGAATTAGATCTAAAAGTAAAGGATACTGCTGCTGCTAATATCATCATTAGCCTGTGCAGTTTGATAATTGGCTTTTTCACTGTTGAGATTATGTGGGTGTCTCCATTTCTGCTTCTGAGAGGCCCAGGCAGTTGGGGAGCCCTGACAGGGAACTCCTGCTCATCACAGTGTCTTTGAGAAAAGCTATGCAGAGGGCATTTTTTTTCCTTCAAAGCACAGTTCTCCTTTTTAGAAGGAGTGAAAAAGGCAGGCAGAGAACTCTTTACAAAGTAATCTGTTTATTTTGATGGGAATGATATGTTTCCAAATTTGGGACACTTGGAAAACACTCTCATTATATTCTCACTGAGCCAGCAGCTTAGGAGTCCTCAGACCCAGAAGTGTTGACCTGGGCCAGCCCTGTTACTGCTCATCACCAAGCCACCTGCTCCCGAACCTCCCCTGCCCCTCAGCTGTGCAGCCCTGGGAGATGCCATCTCTCCTGGGCTCAGCCTGATGGCACAGGGGTCTTTTTTATCCTCCAAGCATCAGTCTAAGAAAGTCAGCAGTCTTGTTTTTCATCTCCTGAGTTTATGTAGGAGTGGAAAATCTCCAGATGAAATATTCAAATCTAGGCTTTATCCTGGCCCCGAGATGGGTCCTCCTGGCTTAGGGGGGCATGTGAACTTCCTGAGTAAGTAACCTTAGACTAAACTGGGAGAGGGAGACATGGAGGCAGGATGAATGGTCCTCAACTGGCTACAGCATCACTAAACAACGAGTCCAGCAAACAGAGGGATGGTAAGGGAAATGGTGTGATCCTCCAGGCTTCAAAACAGGAGGGGTCTCTGTTCTCTGTGTGAATCTGAGGAGATTTTGGAGGTGGGGGCAGGTAGCAGAGATAAGAAGCCAGCAGCTGGGTGTCATGTTACAAAGTTGAAAGGAAGTAGAGGAACCATGAACAGGCAGAAGAAAGATCAGAGAAAGCTATTATTATGTAATATGCCCATTGCAGACAGACAGGCGGCCCCTGCCCTTCATCTTTCTTAACCTCAGATTCCAAGAAAGCGTTTGTTACAGCCTGGTCAGTCACACACAGGCACACGCTGGGGTGATGTCAAAGTCTCTGCCAACCCCACTCTGGACAAGAGAGTAACTAAACTTGGGAAACCCCTGAGACCTTTTCAGGTTAGCCCCATCCTAGTTGTCAGTTTCCCAGTCTTAGCTTCCTTCTGTTGCCCCCAACTCCAAACCAAACCCCTTTGAGGGCAGCGGGAAAGCGGGGCCGCCTCCAGCATGGCAAACAGCAACATGTTTGGGGCCCCAATTTGCCCACATACTTGTCAGGCACCACCCTAGATTCATGCTGACTTGAGCTGGGGGAAGTGAAAAACTTACTCATCAAAGAGTTGTTTTGTCTACATGACACCAGACCAACCACTGGTTGATCTAGTGCAACAGGATGCGGAGAGCTGCCTTGACTGAAATCAGCTCCTATGACTTTGTCCGTCACCTGTGGCCTGTGTTGGATGCCAGGTGGGGGATAGGTAGAGCCATAGGTCAGAGCATCCCTCAGACCCAGCCCGGCTGAGGGGGGCTCTGTTTGCATGTCCCCCTCTTACAGTTCCAATTGCTGCTCTGTCCGCTGCCACAGCTCTGAGTGAGCATGTGGCATCAGCAGGTGTCCTTGTTGGAAGGCGTGTGGAGGGGAGAGGGGATTTTCTTAGAGATACTTAACTGAGATACAATAACTTAGTAAGGTTTGGATGGGTCCTCGTGTACACACCTTGTGTCTGCTTTATTATGGAAGAAGTATTATTATGCCTATTTTAAGAAAAGGTGAAAAAAAGAGCCTGGAGTCAGAGTGAGGTTCTGAAGGTACCCACCACATAGGATACGGTGAACACTAGATGAAATAAAACAAACAACGTGCAGATCACCAGTGCATGGAGGCAACAGCAAGTGCCCAGTGGGTGTTCACTGCTCCCCTTCTTCTCTGCAGCCTAATTTTCCCACGTTATTTTAAAGTCCTTGAGGACAGAAACAAGCTATCCTTTTTCACCTTGTATCCTAGGGTCTAGAACAGTACCTGCCAGTAAAAATTACACTGTCTGACTAGCATTTATATCATTTGTAACACTTCTATCTCCCTCCTGCCACACTCTTTCCCTTTTCTCAATTTTCTCTTAACTCCTTGTGATTCGGTTTCTTGCTTGAATTAGCTCATCTCCGGCTTTCCTCCCCTTTATTCATTTGCTGTGCCTTCAAGCAGTAAGCTTCTCTGTGTTCATGTATTTTGAAGACTCTCTGCTTCTTAGTCATCTCATTCTTGGGGCAAAGATAGAATGTGTCTTTTCCTTCTAAAAATTTTAGGCTGTAATAATCACCATCCCTGTGACCTGGGAAAGATGGAGTATTTCTTTAAAATATCTATTTTACTTGCTCAAAGTAATGGGCCTGCCTCACAAGTATAGGTTTTTAGCTAATTTATTCACTCCTCACAGCAGATCAAGAGGCTGTGAGGAGTTCTAAACTGAATTCGAAGTTGTTGTAATCTAAAAATCAAACCTAGACAAAACAACTAGCATTTAAATCTCAACATCTCCCAAACCTGCATCTCACATTGTCATATAATATAAAACTACAGAAAACATATTTACTTTGCATTAACAAATTAAAATAGGTTAGAGAAGCACTTTGAACTGTCTACCTACATACATATGTGCACTCTGGCACTGCACAATGAGCACACATGCTGTACAAATTAAGTAACAATATATATCTAATACCATCCTGTGTATATTTTTTTTTGAGGATTTGGAAGCAAAATTTTCTGAATCACACCCCAGAGCCTTCTGCCAATTCTATCACACATCTGACATCATGCAGAACTGAAGGTTAAGGAGTTTACTTAAAAAAAAAAAAAAAAAACCACAAAGGATTTATACCCATAAGTGGCTCAGAAATAAGGGAGACTCATGCTTGGTGTAGAAAACCCAGAACTCAAGAGTATTCTTCCTTTCAGCAAGAAAGTTAGCTTATGAGATATCCTCATAACCAGAATAGGTTTTTTTTTTTTAAAGTTAACATTTTACCCAACTTTATTCAATTTTTTCCTTCGTATTGAAATAAACACTTTCCAAAGACTTCCTCTCAAGTCATTAAAACATCACCAGGTAGGAAAACATCAGTTAAACATTTACTACCATAAGTAGGACTAAGATACATAATAGTCTCAGTTACCTTTCAACAGACAACATATGCCACTGGTTCAAGGATATATTAGACGCTTTCAATTCAATATCACACCATGAAAAGCAGAAAAATACAATGTGAGATAATTTATTGAATCCAATGTTTTCACAGTAGAATAAGATTCTTCTTTAAAAGCAAAAAATTATTTGTTTAACATTAAGGAGAAATGAACATCAGTATATGTGTACATTGCCCAAATTTTATCAGTGACATTTCTGACAGTGGGTTGTAGGTCTTTGCTGCTCAAAGCAAATCATTTTTTTCTGGACTAAGGTAGTATATATATTTTTGAATCTCTTTGAAATGGTGTTTGACTCACACAGAGTGAACTCCATGAACTTTGAGAGGGCAAAAATGCAGCAGTTACAAGAAACCAGTAATACTGCTTAAGTTTACATGATCTTAGAAGTACTGATGTCTTGTAGTATCCAGACCCAGACATCCTGGGATAACTGGGTATGTCTGGAATCAACTGGACACTCTGGTCAGAATGGTTCAAATTTAGATAAGAAGATCTTATACAATCAAACGGAGTTGATTTTTTTTTTTTTTTTTTTTTTTGCTGTAAGAATGTAGACTATATGTGCATCTGATTCTAGGAGCACCGTGAGAATATAATACCTAAGAAAATGAAGACTTTGTGTCTAAAGCATGACTTGTTTGGTAAATGATAAGAATAGAAAAAACATCTTTTTCTGGAAAGACTGACCATGGCCTATGATGAAAAGTTCAAAGTTCCAATTCAGCATTATTTACATTTTATGAAATTCCCAACGTTAAGCAGAAATTGAGCTCATTAGCTAAAACAGTTACACAAAGGGCAGTATTACTCTGGTGGGATTGTTAACTTTTGAAGAACGGTGTTCCATTTAATACATAGCATGGACTTCATACACATCCATTATCAGTGCCTTGAAAAATCAAACAACTTTAAAAGTTAGCAGCAGTTCCTTCAAGTACAAAAATACACATTTCTTACATAACATATGGTAGTAAAATTTGTCAAGATATATTATACAAACTCAAAAGCATCTTAGATAAAGCATCAGTCTAATATTTTATAGATTGACAAGAGTGTAATAAGATGACATGTAGTCTGTCTTCAAATCATACAATATAATACTTTACAGCAATATTAAGTATTCACATTAAGTATGTAAGGAGTATCTAAGGGAACACAGAGTAGAAATGGTTATTAAAGAACTTGAGTGTCTATTCTTTTCTCGGCTTCAAACTGGGCATATGATTTTCTCCCGTCAATACAAGAGAAAAACAAAAACATGGCTAGAACTATTATTTTGTTAAGTAGAGAAGAAGTTTGTTTCCAGAGAAGACACTCCAAGCCATACAGCTTCATTCACATATTGCAGTTCTGACAGTAGTGTGCCCGCAGGGTGAGGGAAATCCCTGCTGCTCTCATATATCATATCACATGAGATGCATAGGGACAGTTGGAGGACTCTCAATATAGGAGTGGTTGGTGATAAGGTAAAATCTACTTCACATCTGTGACTGAGATGGCCAGTGTCATAAAGGAGCTCTTTGGACACAGAAATCTAAAGGTTTATTATAATGCTTAGGACAAAAAGTGCCATGTCCCCAAGAGGTAGGTAGCACCTATAGCTAATATTGAAAGGACTTCTTCTAATTTACAGAAAAAATTTTTTTCATAACAAAAAAATGCAATCTTTAGGAGAACAGGGGAAGCATATCTGGCATGAAAGTTTCTGGGTGGCTAAGAAAGGCGATTTGGAATAAGCAAGTTTGTGGGAGAAAAGGCCATTGGAATTTGAACTAAAGAGATCAAATGGGTTCTAAAAAATTTCCAATAAGTAACTCTTTAAAATGAAGGGAGGTGCACAGCCATTCCTGATTGTCCCTTTGTAATGTCTGACAAGGCCTAATCATCCATGGAGATACTTCAAGAGAGGTGTAACTTCTGAGAGAGAGGGGCTGGTAGGCTGTAAAGAGTCACAGAACAGAAGAGCCACCACACTGCCTTTCAGGCGTTCTTTCAGACAGTCCTCGACGATGATATTCTCACCTACAGAAGTTTTTACATCTTTTTGTCCCAAGATGATTCATGGTGTATACCCCATTGGAAAAAACCAATGGGGTCTACACCGCAGTGCATGCCCCAGTGGAATAAGCCAAAGGGGTCTACAATGCCATGCATGCCCCACTGGAATAAACCAATGGAGACTACACCGCGGTGCATGCCCCAGTGGAATAAATCAATGGGGTCTACACCACGGTGAACGCCCCAGTGGAATAAACCAATGGGGACTGAACCGCGGTGCATGCCCCACTGGAATAAATCAATGGGGACTACACCGCGGTGCATACCCCAGTGGAATAAACCAATGGGGTGTACACCGTGGTGCATGCCCCAGTGGAATAAACCAATGGGGACTACACCGCGGTGCATACCCCAGTGGAATAAACCAATGGGGTGTACACCGTGGTGCATGCCCCAGTGGAATAAACCAATGGGGACTACACCGCGGTGCATGCCCCAGTGGAATAAACCAATGGGGTGTACACCGCGGTGCATGCCCCACTGGAATAAACCAATGGAGAATACACCGCGGTGCAAGCCCCAGTGGAATAAACCAATGGGGAATACACCGCGGTGCATACCCCAGTGGAATAAACCAATGGGGTGTACACCGTGGTGCATGCCCCAGTGGAATAAACCAATGGGGACTACACCGCGGTGCATACCCCAGTGGAATAAACCAATGGGGTGTACACCGTGGTGCATGCCCCAGTGGAATAAACCAATGGGGACTACACCGCGGTGCATACCCCAGTGGAATAAACCAATGGGGTGTACACCGTGGTGCATGCCCCAGTGGAATAAACCAATGGGGACTACACCGCGGTGCATGCCCCACTGGAATAAACCAATGGGGTGTACACCACGGTGAACGCCCCAGTGGAATAAACCAATGGGGACTGAACCGCGGTGCATGCCCCACTGGAATAAATCAATGGGGACTACACCGTGGTGCATACCCCAGTGGAATAAACCAATGGGGTGTACACCGTGGTGCATGCCCCAGTGGAATAAACCAATGGGGACTACACCGCGGTGCATACCCCAGTGGAATAAACCAATGGGGTGTACACCGTGGTGCATGCCCCAGTGGAATAAACCAATGGGGACTACACCGCGGTGCATGCCCCAGTGGAATAAACCAATGGGGTGTACACCGCGGTGCATGCCCCACTGGAATAAACCAATGGAGAATACACCGCGGTGCATGCCCCAGTGGAATAAACCAATGGGGAATACACCGCGGTGCATACCCCAGTGGAATAAACCAATGGGGTGTACACCGTGGTGCATGCCCCAGTGGAATAAACCAATGGGGACTACACCGCGGTGCATGCCCCAGTGGAATAAACCAATGGGGTGTACACCGTGGTGCATGCCCCAGTGGAATAAACCAATGGGGACTACACCGCGGTGCATACCCCAGTGGAATAAACCAATGGGGTGTACACCGTGGTGCATGCCCCAGTGGAATAAACCAATGGGGACTACACCGCGGTGCATGCCCCAGTGGAATAAACCAATGGGGTGTACACCGCGGTGCATGCCCCACTGGAATAAACCAATGGAGAATACACCGCGGTGCATGCCCCAGTGGAATAAACCAATGGGGACTACACCGCGGTGCATACCCCAGTGGAATAAACCAATGGGGTGTACACCGTGGTGCATGCCCCAGTGGAATAAACCAATGGGGACTACACCGCGGTGCATACCCCAGTGGAATAAACCAATGGGGTGTACACCGTGGTGCATGCCCCAGTGGAATAAACCAATGGGGACTACACCGCGGTGCATGCCCCAGTGGAATAAACCAATGGGGTGTACACCGCGGTGCATGCCCCACTGGAATAAACCAATGGAGAATACACCGCGGTGCATGCCCCAGTGGAATAAACCAATGGGGAATACACCGCGGTGCATGCCCCAGTGGAATAAACCAATGGGGATTACACCGCGGTGCATGCCCCAGTGGAATAAACCAATGGGGACTACACCGTGGTGCATGCCCCACTGGAATAAACCCATGGGGTGTACACCACGGTGCATCCCCCAGTGGAATAAACCAATGGGGACTACACCGCGGTGCATGCCCCAAGGAGTAAACCAATGGGGTCTACACCGCGGTGCATGCCCCAGTGCAGTAAACCAATGGGGACTACACCGCGGTGCATGCCCCAAGGAGTAAACCAATGGGGTGTACACCACGGTCATTCCCCAGTGGAGTAAACCAATGGGGTCTACACCACGGTGCATGCCCCAGTGGAGTAAACCAATGGGGACTACACCGCGGTGCATGCCCCAGTGGAATAAACCAATGGGGACTACACCGTGGTGCATGCCCCAGTGGAATAAACCAATGGGGACTACACCGCGGTGCATGCCCCAGTGGAATAAACCAATGGGGACTACACCGTGGTGCATTCCCCAGTGGAATAAACCAATGGGGACTACACCGCGGTGCATGCCCCAGTGGAGTAAACCAATGGGGACTACACCGCGGTGCATGCCCCAAGGAGTAAACCAATGGGATCTACACCGCGGTGCATGCCCCAGTGGAGTAAACCAATGGGGACTACACCGCGGTGCATGCCCCAGTGGAATAAACCAATGGGGATTACACCGCGGTGCATGCCCCAGTGGAATAAACCAATGGGGACTACACCGTGGTGCATGCCCCACTGGAATAAACCCATGGGGTGTACACCACGGTGCATCCCCCAGTGGAATAAACCAATGGGGACTACACCGCGGTGCATGCCCCAAGGAGTAAACCAATGGGGTCTACACCGCGGTGCATGCCCCAGTGGAGTAAACCAATGGGGACTACACCGCGGTGAATGCCCCAAGGAGTAAACCAATGGGGTGTACACCACGGTCATTCCCCAGTGGAGTAAACCAATGGGGTCTACACCACGGTGCATGCCCCAGTGGAGTAAACCAATGGGGACTACACCGCGGTGCATGCCCCAGTGGAATAAACCAATGGGGACTACACCGTGGTGCATGCCCCAGTGGAATAAACCAATGGGGACTACACCGCGGTGCATGCCCCAGTGGAATAAACCAATGGGGACTACACCGTGGTGCATTCCCCAGTGGAATAAACCAATGGGGACTACACCGCGGTGCATGCCCCAGTGGAGTAAACCAATGGGGACTACACCGCGGTGCATGCCCCAAGGAGTAAACCAATGGGGTCTACACCGTGGAGCATGCCCCAGTGGAGTAAACCAATGGGGACTACACCGCGGTGCATGCCCCAGTGGAATAAACCAATGGGGTGTACACCACGG
The DNA here is from genome assembly GCF_036321535.1 of Camelus dromedarius. Taxonomy (NCBI): domain Eukaryota; kingdom Metazoa; phylum Chordata; class Mammalia; order Artiodactyla; family Camelidae; genus Camelus; species Camelus dromedarius. The sequence continues at coordinate 13,672,448 of NC_087471.1, forward strand.
TCATTCCCCAGTGGAATAAACCAATGGGGACTACACCGCGGTGCATGCCCCACTGGAATAAACCAATGGGGACTACACCGCGGTGCATTCCCCAGTGGAATAAACCAATGGGGACTACACCGCGGTGCATGCCCCAGTGGAATAAACCAATGGGGACTACACCGTGGTGCATGCCCCACTGGAATAATCCAATGGGTTGTACACCATGGTGCATGCCCCAGTGGAATAAACCAATGGGGACTACACCGTGGTGCATGCCCCAGTGGAATAAACCAATGGGGTGTACACCACGGTCATTCCCCAGTGGAGTAAACCAATGGGGTCTACACCGCGGTGCATGCCCCAGTGGAATAAACCAATGGGGACTACACCGCGGTGCATACCCCAGTGGACTAAACCAATGGGGACTACAACGCGGTGCATGCCCCAAGGAGTAAACCAATGGGGTCTACACCGTGGAGCATGCCCCAGTGGAGTAAACCAATGGGGACTACACCGCGGTGCATGCCCCAGTGGAATAAACCAATGGGGTGTACACCACGGTCATTCCCCAGTGGAATAAATCAATGGGGACTACACCGCGGTGCATGCCCCAGTGGAATAAACCAATGGGGACTACACCGTGGTGCATTCCCCAGTGGAATAAACCAATGGGGACTACACCGCGGTGCATGCCCCAGTGGAGTAAACCAATGGGGACTACACCGCGGTGCATGCCCCAAGGAGTAAACCAATGGGGTCTACACCGTGGAGCATGCCCCAGTGGAGTAAACCAATGGGGACTACACCGCGGTGCATGCCCCAGTGGAATAAACCAATGGGGTGTACACCACGGTCATTCCCCAGTGGAATAAACCAATGGGGACTACACCGCGGTGCATGCCCCACTGGAATAAACCAATGGGGACTACACCGCGGTGCATTCCCCAGTGGAATAAACCAATGGGGACTACACCGCGGTGCATGCCCCAGTGGAATAAACCAATGGGGACTACACCGTGGTGCATGCCCCACTGGAATAATCCAATGGGTTGTACACCATGGTGCATGCCCCAGTGGAATAAACCAATGGGGACTACACCGTGGTGCATGCCCCAGTGGAATAAACCAATGGGGTGTACACCACGGTCATTCCCCAGTGGAGTAAACCAATGGGGTCTACACCGCGGTGCATGCCCCAGTGGAATAAACCAATGGGGACTACACCGCGGTGCATACCCCAGTGGACTAAACCAATGGGGACTACAACGCGGTGCATGCCCCAAGGAGTAAACCAATGGGGTCTACACCGTGGAGCATGCCCCAGTGGAGTAAACCAATGGGGACTACACCGCGGTGCATGCCCCAGTGGAATAAACCAATGGGGTGTACACCACGGTCATTCCCCAGTGGAATAAATCAATGGGGACTACACCGCGGTGCATGCCCCAGTGGAATAAACCAATGGGGACTACACCGCGGTGCATGCCCCAGTGGAATAAACCAATGGGGACTACATCGTGGTGCATGCCCCACTGGAATAATCCAATGGGGTGTACACCATGGTGCATGCCCCAGTGGAATAAACCAATGGGGACTACACCGCGGTGCATGCCCCAGTGGAGTAAACCAATGGGGACTACACCGCGGTGCATGCCCCAAGGAGTAAACCAATGGGGTCTACACCGCGGTGCATGCCCCAGTGGAGTAAACCAATGGGGACTACACCACGGTTATGCCCCAGTGGAATAAACCAATGGGGACTACACCGCGGTGCATGCCCCAGTGGAATAAACCAATGGGGACTACACCACGGTCATGCCCCAGTGGAATAAACCAATGGGGATTACACCGCGGTGCATGCCCCAGTGGAATAAACCAATGGGGACTACACCGTGGTGCATGCCCCACTGGAATAAACCCATGGGGTGTACACCACGGTGCATCCCCCAGTGGAATAAACCAATGGGGACTACACCGCGGTGCATGCCCCAAGGAGTAAACCAATGGGGTCTACACCGCGGTGCATGCCCCAGTGGAGTAAACCAATGGGGACTACACCGCGGTGCATGCCCCAAGGAGTAAACCAATGGGGTGTACACCACGGTCATTCCCCAGTGGAGTAAACCAATGGGGTCTACACCACGGTGCATGCCCCAGTGGAGTAAACCAATGGGGACTACACCGCGGTGCATGCCCCAGTGGAATAAACCAATGGGGACTACACCGTGGTGCATGCCCCAGTGGAATAAACCAATGGGGACTACACCGCGGTGCATGCCCCAGTGGAATAAACCAATGGGGACTACACCGTGGTGCATTCCCCAGTGGAATAAACCAATGGGGACTACACCGCGGTGCATGCCCCAGTGGAGTAAACCAATGGGGACTACACCGCGGTGCATGCCCCAAGGAGTAAACCAATGGGGTCTACACCGTGGAGCATGCCCCAGTGGAGTAAACCAATGGGGACTACACCGCGGTGCATGCCCCAGTGGAATAAACCAATGGGGTGTACACCACGGTCATTCCCCAGTGGAATAAACCAATGGGGACTACACCGCGGTGCATGCCCCACTGGAATAAACCAATGGGGACTACACCGCGGTGCATTCCCCAGTGGAATAAACCAATGGGGACTACACCGCGGTGCATGCCCCAGTGGAATAAACCAATGGGGACTACACCGTGGTGCATGCCCCACTGGAATAATCCAATGGGTTGTACACCATGGTGCATGCCCCAGTGGAATAAACCAATGGGGACTACACCGTGGTGCATGCCCCAGTGGAATAAACCAATGGGGTGTACACCACGGTCATTCCCCAGTGGAGTAAACCAATGGGGTCTACACCGCGGTGCATGCCCCAGTGGAGTAAACCAATGGGGACTACACCGCGGTGCATGCCCCAGTGGAATAAACCAATGGGGACTACACCGCGGTGCATACCCCAGTGGACTAAACCAATGGGGACTACAACGCGGTGCATGCCCCAAGGAGTAAACCAATGGGGTCTACACCGTGGAGCATGCCCCAGTGGAGTAAACCAATGGGGACTACACCGCGGTGCATGCCCCAGTGGAATAAACCAATGGGGTGTACACCACGGTCATTCCCCAGTGGAATAAATCAATGGGGACTACACCGCGGTGCATGCCCCAGTGGAATAAACCAATGGGGACTACACCGCGGTGCATGCCCCAGTGGAATAAACCAATGGGGACTACATCGTGGTGCATGCCCCACTGGAATAATCCAATGGGGTGTACACCATGGTGCATGCCCCAGTGGAATAAACCAATGGGGACTACACCGCGGTGCATGCCCCAGTGGAGTAAACCAATGGGGACTACACCGCGGTGCATGCCCCAAGGAGTAAACCAATGGGGTCTACACCGCGGTGCATGCCCCAGTGGAGTAAACCAATGGGGACTACACCACGGTTATGCCCCAGTGGAATAAACCAATGGGGACTACACCGCGGTGCATGCCCCAGTGGAATAAACCAATGGGGACTACACCACGGTCATGCCCCAGTGGAATAAACCAATGGGGACTACACCGCGGTGCATGCCCCAGTGGAATAAACCAATGGGGACTCCACTGCGGTGCATGCCCCAGTGGAATAAACCAATGGGGATTACACCGCGGTGCATTCCCCAGTGGAATAAACCAATGGGGACTACACCGCGGTGCATGCCCCAGTGGAATAAACCAATGGGGACTACACCGAGGTGCATTCCCCAGTGGAATAAACCAATGGGGACTACACCGCGGTGCATGCCCCAAGGAGTAAACCAATGGGGTCTACACCGCGGTGCATGCCCCAGTGGAGTAAACCAATGGGGACTACACCGCAGTGCATGCCCCAGTGGAATAAACCAATGGGGACTACACCGTGGTGCATGCCCCACTGGAATAATCCAATGGGGTGTACACCATGGTGCATGCCCCAGTGGAATAAACCAATGGGGACTACACCGCGGTGCATGCCCCAGTGGAATAAACCAATGGGGTGTACACCACGGTCATTCCCCAGTGGAGTAAACCAATGGGGTCTACACCGCGGTGCATGCCCCAGTGGAGTAAACCAATGGGGACTACACCGCGGTGCATGCCCCAGTGGAATAAACCAATGGGGATTACACCGCGGTGCATGCCCCAGTGGAATAAACCAATGGGGACTACACCGCGGTGCATGCCCCAGTGGAATAAACCAATGGGGACTACACCACGGTGCATGCCCCAGTGGAATAAACCAATGGGGACTACACCGCGGTGCATGCCCCAGTGGAATAAACCAATGGGGACTCCACCGCGGTGCATGCCCCAGTGGAGTAAACCAATGGGACTACACCACGGTGCATGCCCCAGTGGAGTAAACCAATGGGGAATACACCGCGGTGCATGCCCCAGTGGAGTAAACCAATGGGGTCTACATCGCGGTGCATGCCGCAGTGGAATAAACCAATGGGGTCTACACCGCGGTGCATGCCCCAGTGGAATAAACCAATGGGGTCTACACCGCGGTGCATGCCCCAGTGGAATAAACCAATGGGGACTACACCGCGGTGCATGCCCCACTGGAATAAACCAATGGAGAATACACCGCGTTGCATGCCCCAGTGGAATAGACCAATGGGGTCTGCACAGCAGTGCATGCCCCAGTGGAATAAACCAATGGGGTGTACACTGCGGTGCATGCCCCAGTGGAATTAACCAATGGGGTATACACCGTGAATCATTTGGGAGAAAAAGATGTAAAAAGTTCTGTTGGTGAGAAAATCCAACGTCGAGGACTGTTTGAAAGAAGGCCCGACAGCGACTGTGGTGGCTCTTTTGTTTTGTGACTGTTTACAACCTGCCAGCCGTCAAAACTGCTCTCTTAGCTTTAAATGGCCATCGGAAAAGGTAGGATTTGTCAGTAATTTTTTTTCTGCAGATTAATCCAAGAGACAAGTTTCAGAAAATCATTTCAGCAAAGAGGAGTCCTGCTTTTATCACCTGTTGGCAACAGTGACCGTGTACCAAAGAAGGACTGTTGTTGCAGACTCTTCCTCCTCACCAAGATAGCGAATGTTGTCAGGAGGGCACCTCCTAGGAGGGAAAAGTGCATTTCTGGAGAATGTTCCTGGCTCAGGCACCTCTGGAAAAACACTGAAATGAGCACCCATTTCCTTCTTTCTCCCCACAGCTGTGTCCGGGGGGCCTCTGCAGAACAGTGAAACACTCATGAAAAAATGAACTGACCAACAAAAATTATGATGTCATGGTACTTATGGCTCGAATCCCTCACATTTTTTCCACTCTAGCTGCCTTAGTGGGCTGGTACCTGGAATGATTCTGTGAGGGCACGTGATTGACTATGAGATTTCTCAGAACTGGCCACTCACTTGGTTTCAGGGAAAAGTCTGACGTGATTTCCTTCTTAATGCTTTGATTGTTGGCATTTTTCTTGCTTACTTATTAAAAACATTTCATGGAATGTGGATGGTTTCTTTGCAGACTTCCCCCTCTGTCCATAGTTTTCATTCTTCACTTTTGATATCCTGGCCTTCTTAATGTCATCTAAGGCATGTTTCCTCTAGAGAAGTTGCTGCATCTTTAGTCCTCTGCTGGGATCTCTTAAAATACATGACAGGATCAATCCATGCTCTAATAAGGAAAAGCCTCCCAGTTAGGTGATAAAATCTTTTAGTCTCAACTTTTTGCCAAATAGTCTCAATAAAGAGGATTCTTTTGTTGTCCTAAGTATCAGCAGTGATAACCTTGATGCTACCTGTCTCGGTTATTCTATACACAGGGGTCATAGTAATTATTATCTTTATGTTATTAGTAGCCCGGATTCTGTCCTTGCAGATATTAGATTCTGATTGTGGTTAAATGTCTTTGGTTACATGTGTGTCCTCAGCATCAGAAACCACTGTTGGCTCTGAGTCTGGACTGGACACGTCATCCATTGTCAAAGAGCTGGGTGAGGATCCTTCTAGAGGCAGAGTACCAGGAAAACACTGTCCATCATTCTCTCCTTCCTCAGGGTACTTCATACCAAGCTCAAGTCCATCTTCCGCCAGGCTGGATGGAGAGCTATTGTCCTTCTCTGAGTCCTGGCTGGGGTAAGAACTACAGCACTGGGCTATTTGCACAGCTCCAAGTCCTTCAGCAGCCCTTTGGGGAACGTCTGTCTGTCTCTCTTGCAGTGTGCTGGCTTCTGGAATGCCAGGAGCATGTGGAGGTGGCTCCATGGGTCCTTTTAGGGAACCTGTTTTATTGTCTTCTGGTCTGGGTGCCCTTGACTTCTTTTTGAGGGACCAATTTTTCAAACTGGCTATACCATTTCTCAACCTTGTGCTGGGGTGAAGAGTTATGGAATGCATTTGTGAATGCCCCTCTAGGCTGTCCTTTTTTGTATGAGCCAGGTGGCTGCTGGACTGCCCTGATAAGGGACCAGGAATTCCAGAAATGAGGCTGGAACTGCTAAAGTCAGAAGAAAGCTCTTCCTGTTTTCCTCGAACTTGAAAAGTGCAATCTACTGGAGAGGATGTTTCAGTGGGTGTAAACACTGACTGTTCAGAAATCTGAGAAAAAGCGCTGTCCTGGGAACTCACTAATGAGCCAGATGGGGACGTGTCTGGGGAGGACAAGCTGGAATAGCTACTCCTCAGGCAAATATTTAATCTTGGGGGGAAGACCTTCTCAGTGTTCTGGTTTGTGGCACCACTCTTGCCAACCTCGATCCCCATGACCAAGCTCTGATTGATAAGCTTTTGCCCCTCCATCTGCAAAGACTTGTGCCTCTTGAGATTATCCTCCTCTCCGTGCAAGAGACTGGTGTCACAGCTTGCATTGTGCTGCTGCTTTTTTGAATAAAGTCCCCTGAGATAGGTCAGTTTGCAGCGCCGGTCATCAGTGCTGGGCTCTGAGCAGCACTGCTACCTCCTTGAGGGGCTCTGCTGTGCATGGCGGGGAGTACCCAGCCATGTCTGCAGTGAAGGGCTGGTTCCTGGGACGATCGTGTGAGGACAGGCAGCTGTAAGAAATGGTCACTGGCTTGGATTTAGGAAAAAGCTTTACACGATTTCCTTTGCTATCACACAAGCTTTTCTTATCATTTTTATCAGTGGCATTTTTCTTGACATCAGTGCATGTGACTAAACTCATTTTAAAACCTGTCTTACCCTCTTCCTGGAGGGGTGGATTCTGACTCAGATGGTTCTCATCTTTTTTCAGGAGAATTGCATCACAGCTGGACTTGCATATCCTTTTCTGATAAAATGCCCTGAGAAAGGAAAGCTTTGAACCCAGGTAGCCTATGCTGGGCTCCGAGCAGCGCCGCTGTTGCCTCGGGGTTTTTGGAGCATCTTCTGTAGCTGCAGACAGGTGGCCGGGTGTGCTCGTACCAGAGGGGGCACTGGTCTGGTCCTGCAGTGAGGCCTTTCTATACACTGCCGCCGCGGCCACCGGCACGGGCTCACTGGGCTGTTCCACCTGGACGTCTTCACCTTTAGGACCGTCTAAGTCAAAGTTGCTCAGGGTTAAAACGCCTTCTGCCTCAGGCTGCTCAAGGTCATAGTCAATGAGGGTTAACATGGAGTCCATGCTTCTGCTGCCTGGACTGAGTTTCTTTACTAAGTCACTGCACGGAGCATTGACTTCTTCGTTCAGCTCATTTTCCATGCTGTCATTCAGCTGGAAGCAAGAGATATCTGTCAAAAAAATCAAACCATGATTAACATTTGCACTTGCCTCAAATACACGCTGCCTTAAAAAAAAAAAACTAAACAACTATGATGTTTAGTTTAATTCTGTTTTCATGCAGATTTTTCAAATTCCTACTCTCAAGAAAGCATCTTTCACAATCTTTCTAGTTGTTAGTGCAGAAATTAAAAGTAAATTTTTGGGGTATACTAGATTTACCTCAGTCCCTGAAGAAATAGGCTTTCTTTAAGTAAGACTTCCTCAAAACAATGAACACATGTCATAATACTAAGAAATGGTAAAAAAAAAAATATGAAGAAATTAATGCAAATACATCCAGGTTCTGAATAAGACTCTGTCTTTTATTAAATGGATTAGCTGGCAGATATACCTAATTAACTCTATTAGTCTCAGAGAAATCATTTACCAACCCTATCAATTTCCCTTTGACAAAGTTCTTTAATATCTATTACTTTGTTTATTCTTTACGGCAATCATACCAGTTAGATGTTATGGTTTCCCACAATTACAGGAGAAGATACTAACGTTATGGTGGCACAGAATAATTGTTCAAAGGTAACCAAGAATTGGTGGTGCAGGCATTCGTATTCTGGAAGGCTGAATGTCTTCAAGCCCCACACACCCTGCCCTGCCCCATGAAGCTAGCTGTTTTCTCAAGTGTTTTGCAGGGCGCTGGATTTCTGAGAGGTGTCAGGGACCTCGGAGAGGAAGATGAGGAGGAACCAGACCAGGCCTGCTTCTGGGTCTCCTACTCCAGTTTCAACCACAGCAGTTCTGTTATATTGTAAGATATTGTAACAATATGTTATAACAATATATTATATTGTAAGTCTGTTAATTGTTCTATTGTATATCCTTGTAAGGTTTTATTTAAAAAAAAAAAGTTAAAATTCTGCCACTAACAACTTCTTGGAGTTTGGGAACCTTGTCTTATACTCTTTGTAACCCAACCACAGTGTTAACACAGCCTGACCTACGAGCAGGCCTTCTAAGGAAGGGGCAGAAGCCCTCGGCCCCTGACCCAGGTGGGAGGCCCCCTTCACCAGAGCTGCTCTGGGCTGCAGGGTAACCGGTGCCCTCGCTGACCTTCACATGTGTGTCTATTTCTCACACACAAAAACAATCCCATTATTCACAATACCTGAGGCATTCTCTTTTGTATCACATGTCACTGAAACCTATTCCAAAAGGGAAGTGATTTCTTCTCCAAATATTCTACAGCAATTTTCAATCAGAAATTGTATAAGCAGAGAAACCTGTACAAAAAAGGAACAAAAATGAAGGGCTACTTTTCACATAGTGCACCTATAAATCACACTTCCTGTATGAATCCTGGTTCAAACTGAAAAAAAAAAAAAAAAAAGAATCCTGAGAAAAATTCAAAGTTCATATCTCCTTGAAAACTAAACAGAACTGTTTCCCCTAAAAAAACCATGATACTTTCAAGAGTAGTTTGAGTATAGAAATTGATTTTAACCAGTGGCTTAAAGTTATTATTTGTGGCCTTGGTTTAATGCTAACATTTTGATACTAATGGTCCTGTCTTTAAAATTAGGGTAATTTTAAGTATTCTCTACAGGGCATTTGGGATGAAGAAATATACTTTCTTATTAAAATTCATGAAGCATCGTTAGATAAAGACTTATAAAATATGTTTCTTATGTAAAAGGCCATTGTCATAAGTGTGGGAAGTGGGCATCCTCTGTGGACTTACTGTGAAGGAGAGACAGCTGGAGAGAAAAGCATACATTTTGCCTGAGCAGCCTCTTCCTATGCATTTCCCTCCCTGAGGAGCCAGAACTGGAGATGCTTGGAGAAGAGCTCACTGGGGAGCGCTGTGCCTCCACTGAGATAAACTGGAACATTTCCATAGTCTTCTTACCCCAATAGCTGAGGCAAAGGAACAGGCCAAACATTGGGAGGAAAAGGAATCAGTACCCCATCCCTGCACTAACCACCAGGTACTGCAGGAGTGTGATTTCAAGTAAGTACTGAGTGAGCAAGGTACCATCCCCACCTCCACTGTGTTAGATGAGGAAACTGTGGATCAGTGTAACTAATTCTGACCTAGATTGTACATCTGGCAAGTGGGGAGGGCTGAGATTTCCACCTGCAACTGTTCAATTTCAAAGTATTTTGTTTCTTTTTAAAATCTTTTCAACTGGTCTTATTCCTCTGTGGTTTCAGTCATAGCTGTTTTGCCTCCTTAAAGGGAAAACAGAAGTAACTCAATTACTATCACTTTCTTTGCTTAAGAAATCACCTTTCTGCAGTCTACCAGGAGAGGACAGAACAGTCAATGATCTCAGACTTATAAGAAGATGTACTTAAGAACATGTCTTTCAGAATTAATACCCCAAACTTTAGGTTCAAAATGGGGACTCAGTCCCCCAGGGCACAAAAATGAAAAACTTCATTACCTTTCTTGTAAATTCACTTTCTAGTTCAGGGCTGGAGGAAGCAGGAGGCCAAAGGACGCTTGGAGTGATGCACACCGCTAAGTTAAATGCATTCATCTGACTCGATGAGGCGTGTTTTTCAGTCTCGTGCAATAACCCAAAAAGATGCTTTAGCAGAATAACGTTGGCTCTTGGGAGCTGGTCTAATAGCCTAAAGACAGACAAAAGCGCTCTTTAAGCAAGACATTTCATGGAAAACTTGTAGACAGGGCAACCTTTCTTCACTTTTCATGGGGAACCACGCAGACAGAAACACAGTTCAGATATGCAGGAGTTTCAGCTCATATGGTATGTGCGGAGCGAGGACTGTCTTACAGAGGGGAGAGAGTAAGACTCATGGGGTTTATTCATTTATTTTGTATATTCTGTCTCTGGATTAGAACCTTTCAAGCCTCAGCCACAAAGACTCCCAGTTCCATCCTGAGAGCTTACACTCTGCTCCACCAGCTTCTAAGGTCAGTTCTGTCCCATGTCTCTTTATCTCAGTGGCACCACTTTCACACGTCAGTCAAGCTTATAACAGTATATTTCCTACTGTTCCGATTTTGTACTTGATAAGGGATTTTTAAATTATCATTCACCATCATTTACTACCATCCAGAATACATATATATATATACACACATATATTCATGGTTTTTGCTTTTTTCCAACAAGAATCTGCAACTGAGACAGGAGGGAAGGGGGCAGGACACAGCCATTAAAGGAATGACACAGCAGTTAGCACCAAGGTGGAGGAAAAGTCAACTTCTGATGGACCTTGAGGACCAGGATGGAAGGGGATCTGACCTCCAGTGGACCCTGAGCTCCCTCACACACACTGTAATGTACTAGCACCGTGAACGGCACACCCACAAGTGCCATGACAGCTCTGAGGCTGACCATGGAAGTCAAGGAGAGGGTGGTGGCCCAATTCCTGGGGATCCCCGCCCCTTCCTCAAAGCAGTTGGAGTAATCCTCTCACTTGTTAGCATATAAAAACTTGCAACACTGCACCTCATGGCCTCCTTGCTCCCTCACCTTCCGAGATGCCCAGCACTCTGTCTATGGACTGTGTGTCTGCTTATTCTTTAAACAAAACACCCAACCCTGCTCCCCTCTGCCCTTCTCCTGCATTCTGAGACGGCCTGCACTCTGTCTACAGAGTGTACATCTCTCTAAACAAATCTACTTTTACTCAACTTTGGCTCACTCTTGAATTCTTTCCTGCATGAAGCCAATGACCCTCACTTGGTGGGGTGCATCCCAGGGACTCAAGTGAGACCTGGGACACAGCCCTCCTCTCGTGCCCCGTTTTCCTGTATCACAACCTGGGGAAGAAAATCAGGTAATCTGACTCTTGTTGCATAAATACCAGAGAGGTGCTTCTTCAGCACCACAGACTGACAATGAGTATGGTTTTGTAGGGACAAATTATGACAGATTAAAATGGGCCAAAAGATTACTGAATGTATTCAATGGAAAGTAAGGCATTTCCTAGTGTGCTCTTTTGGGGTGTCAGATTCTGTGGGGTCCCTGAGCCTTTGAGTTATTTTACACCTCTGTAAACTGTAGAATATTGACAGCAATACACATAATACTTGTCCATAGACCTGACAATTCTCTCTGGTGAAGAGATATGTGATTTATTTGCACTGCCTCATGCCCCAGCAGAAAAAGCCAGTTTTTTTTTTTATCTATTTATAAATTCATTTCAGCATTTCTGATTCAACTTCTATAACTTGTGGTAGTTAACCACCTTCTCTGAACTGGCGGCAGTAACATCTTAGTAGTTCTCTTTATTAATTCATGTTTTAAATAAAATTTCTTTCATGTGTGTATATTTATATGAGAGCCATAATTTTGGCCTTTTAAAAATCATCCTTTAATAGCTTCTAGAATACAAAGTTTTAGACAGCGAACAACATACAGAATCTCAGGTTCCCTGTCTCTGAACAGTTCCCACCAAGCTGTCATGAAAGCAGAGACAGCATTTTGTAAATGGCTCTGAGTCTGGTGTCTTCAACACTTACACCATCAGTAGCTGTGTGTAGGTAATGATTTACATTTGAAAGTTGCTCAAGATAACACTGCACTAAACAAGCGTTTACAAATAAATGATACTGGGATTCTTGGGTTTCACAGAAACGCAAGTATTGCCTTTCATTAATGGACACTTCTTTCCTATTCTCTTATGATGTGGGAAATACCCAGGAATGGGGGTGCTGGGTTCTGCCAGCAACTTCCCTTTCCATGAGGACAGATAAGCATTCTCTGTGATCAGGCTGAGGCTTTGCAACTCCCTTTTCCCTTGACACTTTTCAATGAGTTGACTGTCTCTCTGGACTGTCCTCACATCCTTCATACCCTGTCACAGCACTGACTGCACCGCACTGGAATTCTGGGTTTTATCTGTCTATTTCTACTAGACTGCGAGTTCCTTGAGGGGAAGGAATTTTCTCTGTATGAATTTGGCTGCTAAATGAAGTATATAAGGAATCATCTGGTTAGTTAAATGTTTACCAAAATTAAGGTCATAAATTGTAAATTGTGTCTACAGTATTAGCTTTAGTCTAATGGGTTTCAGTGCCTATCAGATTAGAATATACAGAAGGTGTATAATGGTCGAGTATTCCATATTAATAAGTATAGGAAAAAAGCCAATAATAACAATGACAGTTGCTAAATCTATTTTTAAACCGGCCCCTATGGATATGACTTTGATAGTTATTATTACATTAACAGACAAGCTTATAAAATGTTTTTTTAAAGTATTTTTGAGAAATGACCAAATTGGAATGATTACCTTTGAACTGCATTTATTTTCTCCTCATTGTTTCCTTCATCCATTACACAGACCCAATGATCATAGAGATCTGATGAAAATACGCTTCCCGGAATATGTCATAGAAAATCCTTATACAAAGGGAAAAAAAATTTAAATTGTTATTCTAATAATCTGTACTGGAGAAATTAGAAAGAAGACACTTGATTGGAAAGTTCAGTCCACCCTTCTTTGGAATACACAGAGCTCTGTGCCAGCCCTCCGATGATGTGCACACACAGAAAAATATGCTTTGATTTTTTTCTAACAAAAAACCAGGGGGAAATTGGGGTTTGGACTACAGTGGGAAAGATAAAGAACAACCTGTTTGGGCTGAAACCTCGTTTGTATATATCTTAGCAAACTAGTATAACATGGCAGGGTCTGGCAAACCATCCTAATCTTTTTTTTTTTCTCTCTCTCTCAAGTCACTAGTTAAAAGAAATGCACAAAGGTATCTGTGAGAGTCACAATGTGGTAGTCAGTCATCCAGTCATTCTACACATATTTACTCATCTGTGCCAGGCACTGTTTGAGGTGCCAGGAACAGGGTAGTAAATAAAACAAAGTCCCTGGTAATTTAGAACTTTAGATTCCAGTGGCACTGGTGACTAATTCCATCCAGAGGTGTCTGGAATTTCTCCTTGTATTCTTCATAGGAGGGGAGAAGGCACTCCAGGCTATGGCTGGCTCTGGGAGCCTGGGGCAACACCCTCATCCCTAATGTATATTAAATAACATGTCCCTGATACATTATCCTTCCTGGCCTTTGAGACTCCTGCTGAGAGCACTTGTGGGGCTGGGTGTGGTGAAACCAGACTATGACACACGTAGGATCTGACCAAGGGAGTTTGTTGTTTGACATTTGTTTATAAAAAAGCTTAAAAGTAAACACACTTTGGTCCTGGTCCTATGTTCCTTTCCTTTCTAGGCCAACACTCTCTGTTGCTTTTGGCACGGCCCTAACAAGCCAAGCTTGTGAATTCTGATCTCCACCTTAGGAAACTTCAGGCAGAGAAAACCCAATTCCATGTCTAAGCGCTGGACCCATGGCTGACCACCCTCTTGCAAGTTCCTGCTTATCACATGGAGACAGGTGTGCAATGGAGTAATTTTAATTCTTGCTGGGAAATCAAATAGCAGCCTTACATATGTGCCCCACCAAAGGTGACACAACTTGTGACATACATATCATGTTTCTGTGACTAATGTGGAGGCCTTGGGCCTCGGTGCTGCAGTCAGCTGATGAGGTGAGCATGTCTCCCATGAGCCTACGAGCTCCTTCAGGGCAGGACCAGACCAGACCCTTGCCTTTCACTGCATACACTCAATGCCAAGCACAGTCACAGACATAGCAGGGGGTCATTACTGAAATGTTTCTGTATGTCCTATGGCCAAAAATTAGCGAGGGACAAGGGAAGGCCAGCTAACTATAGCTGAGATTCTAAAATAATTTAAAAGCCTCTTCGTGGTCATGTTACCTATTATCAGACAATTTTTTGGAGTGGTTAATAAGCAGGAAAGTGACTGATTTAAAGTCTTTCTCTGTTCTATTGTATTTTCCAGGAGAGATGTACCTGGATACTCATGATTCAGATGCATCATCACAAAAGTTACCTTCTTTTGGGGGGGAAGCTATCGAATTTTCATAATTCCTAACTAATTTTTGTGCTGCACCTACTTGACAAGTCACATTCAGAAGAGATGAAATCTGTTATTTCAAAGTGGGGCAGTGACAATAGCTCTCTTTTTAAACCTCAGTGGAAAACATACTTATGATCTGTCTTGAAGAAAAACATCATTAAGTCTTAAAACCTACACTTGAAAGATAAGTCGTAACATCGCAATGGACTCTCCACAGCTGGAATAACAAGTTATGAAATAACAACCATCACAGCTGAGAAGGATGTGAAAGCTGGTTCTGAATTACAATCGCCAGCACCCAGCACTCAACTCAAAGTCTCCTCCCCTCCAAAGGCAGAGCCCCAGCTATCAGCAGAGCTCCCAGATTAATCTGAGATGAGACTCTTACAGGATTAAAAAACATACTTTTCCTCAAAGGTCTGATGGATCAGAGTTATGCTTTCTCAAGCAATTTTATTCCAATTATAGTTCAGAGTGAAGCTTATATTTAAGCAAAACCAGCCTAAGTGAAAAATTAAGGGAAAACTTAAGTACCACTCCCAAATAGTCTCAAAAACAAGAAACAAAACAAAACAAAACAAAAGCTCAATAACTTTTGGCAAAAAGTATTTCCTTTCCTGCAACCACTTGGGAAAAAGTTGAGAGTAAAGCACAGTTCCATGATCACAAAGCTTTAATTAGTTGGAACCCATCTAACCAGACTTTCCAATCATTTGGATTATTTTTCGCCCTTTGCTTATTCTTGTACAATTACTTTCTCTGCAATGTGAAATGCAGCTTAACTCTTTTATATCCGAACTTCTTTGTTAACAGCCTCAACAATTTAGTTCAAAATTTTGAGGAGTATAGTGCTGTGAAGAATAGCAGAGTTAGGAAAATCTTCTAAAACATAGCCTTTAACTTCTTAAATTAAGAGATGGGAGAAAGCCTAATTATATGATAAAAAAAAAAGCAAAGAAAAATCCATCATGCATGCATGTCTCTGACACGGATCTCACTCAGCTAGTGCACCACACGTATCTCTACTGAGCTCCATGACTGAAAGGCAAGTGCAAACCCTGTGTAAAATAGACAAGATGCTCCCCGCTCCCGCTTTCCAGCTCTTCTGAGTGATACTTTGTTGTCAAAGTCTATGGCAGGGATTGTTTTAAGAGCAGACATGGCCCTTTTACCAAGAGACATCTGATTGTTCCTAAATTCATAAAGTACGGTTCTGTGAGCAATTGACTAGGAGTAGGGACATGTAAGAGCCTTCTTCACCACGTTTTCCTGAATTTGGGTTTTATGCTCCAGGCCCTGGGATACAGGCTGGGGCCCTGTCCCTACCCCTGGTGCAGGCACACTCCAAGCCTGCTGAGAGACGGCAGCCTGACACTGGTCTGCAGAAGCCATTGCTGTGGTCAAGAGCTCTGCTGAAAGCTCATTTTGACTTTAGGTTTTGCAAAGACGTGAGGCATTTTCAAGAATGTGGCGAGGAAAACATTTTAGAAGAAGTCTAACTCAACTATGGATGTGAGTTAAGTGACCATGGGGCTGGGTTCCAGGTTTTTTTTTTTTTTTTTTTTTTTGCTGTAAGTAAACTTATTTGCCATAGACATCTTTGCCACAAGAATTTCTGCTACAAATACTTTTACCAAATAGCTAATTGGCTGTGAGACTCTAACTATGATGGTTCTTCGCAGATGGGACTAGCGTTATAATGAGGGAGAGCAGCTGTCTTCCCCCAGAGCTCCACTGTGGGGGGGATGAAGGGCGTGCGTTCCCCACCTTTAAGACAGAGGCTATCACGAAAGCCGATTCACAGTCTAGCTGTACTTCAACTCCGGAATTCAGTTTCTCTCTCAGCTCTCTGCAGGATTTCATGTTGGCCGACTGAAGATCCCTTTTGTGAGGGGTCCTTTCTGGTTAAGGAAGAAAAGCATATCCTATGGGGAAGCAAAGGAAACAGAAATTAAAATGGCACTTCACGCAGAAGGAGCCGGAGAACACACCGCTGACCTCCCCAGCTGCCAGGGGCCGGGGCGGCCCGGCGGGAGGCACTGAAGGGCTGGGGCTGGACAGGCTGCCAGTGCAGTGGATTAAAGTCACTGTGTGTGTGTGTGTGTGTGTGTCTCTCTAAATCTATTTTCTCCCATTTGTTCTTGCTACATTTCAACACTTGCTTTCATGTGACTGTCCTTTTTCAGTGATCCAGTAGTCACTTCAAGGTACCTGTTACCTCTTCTCCCTCCTGTCTCACTATTCTTTGCCCACTGTTCTCTAACATGAAATCTTGTCCCCAGACATGGAAATGTTCTTGCCAAACTCATCCTCCACTTACTTGTCTTTCTTTTCATGTGACTTTACACTTCATCCTATTTCCTGTGTTGACTTCTTTTAAAATCAGCCTCCAAAATCATCACCTCC
This sequence comes from Camelus dromedarius, assembly GCF_036321535.1. Lineage (NCBI taxonomy): Eukaryota > Metazoa > Chordata > Mammalia > Artiodactyla > Camelidae > Camelus > Camelus dromedarius. The sequence goes on from NC_087471.1 coordinate 13,689,459, forward strand.
AGGAAGCTTTCTCTGTCCCATTCCATTCTGATCAGTCTTTCATTTTGCTTCCTTTCCAGCTGCGTGTCCTACACTTGCCTAGGAGGAAGAGAGTGGGTGTTGGAGACATGCAACCCACAGGACCTGAGACCTAGTTATGGCTCAGACTTGCTGTGTGTGACTTTCAGTAAACTTGAGGGTTTTTTGGGGGGGAGTGGGGTTTTAATTTGTAAAGTAGGAATGATGGAGATGGTGATGGTGATGGTGATGATGGTGACAACTACCCTCTAACTCTGTTGTGAAGGACCAGCGATAAATTGGCTAGACTAGCATCTGGTACTCACAGACACACAGCAGAGCATGAAGTGCCAGTAATCCGGGACGGCCTGGAGGGTACCGGACACTCAGTAACTGCTGCTTGACAGGGTTCATTTACTACCTTCACTGAAGACCATGCACACTCAGTGGCTTTCACCTGATCTGTTCTACATACAAAAGGTAACTAAATGCCAGAGGATGTATCTGCATGCCTAAACACTTAGAACACTAATAAAAAGTATGAGGTTTAGTCCCTGCTACTAAGGTGACTGAAAGAGTCATGTTCTGAACAACACAGGGTTCAAGAAAGGATGTGAGAGGAACGTGGGGATAAAGTGCATTCTCCGTCCACGGAGCAGACAGACTCTAGTTGATCTGAGCAGGTGTGTGCTGCTCCTTCCTGCCGCCAGCAGACCAGACCATCTCTCCCCATCACATCTGCCTTATGATTCTGCAATAGCTTAGTCAAGATTTGTATTCTTTGAAGTAATAATAAAGGTTCTCAGCCAAAGCCATGAGTGTCCACAATTTTTCCATTTGGGGTAGAGTTTCCCTCCAGAGCTCTCCTTTCCTGTTAAGTGTTACAGACCAAAACAAGACTTACCAAGAGAGGTTTGGGTAGATTGTTGTTCTCACAAATTTCTGGCAAAGACACTCTGAAGAGCTGTCCTGGCTTCAGAGATGTTGGTGACATGGGCTGGTTGTCCAGGTGGGTGCTCGAGCCCCACCAGAAGGCCCAGTTAATGATAGAGCTTCTTCTTTTAAACATCTTCTGACCTGAATCTAAGGAAGAAGTGAGATTATTAGCAAAACTAATTTAATTCACTTAATCTTATTTCTATAAGATTATAGTATGCTCAGCACCACAGCTCAGCATTTTATAAGGTAAGGAAATGTTAAGTGCTTGGGTTATTCTCCCCCCCTCCCCATTTTGGGGACATCACTGGTCTATGTGCTTGAATTCTGGCACCAAATTTTCAAAGGTGAAAGAAGGGCTCCCCCTTTACTGAACTTACAGTACAAAGCATTTCATACCAACACACAGGCCATTTTAAAGAGGAGACAAAGTGAACAAAAAAGCTGAAGATCAAATTAGACCACAACTCAATAGTGAGAAAAAGAAAGGAAGAAGGAGGAGGAAAAGGAGAGAGAAGGAGAGGGGGAAGGGGAGAAGGAAGAGGAGGAGGAGGAGGAAAAGGGTAGGGAGGAGACCTGGGGGAAGGGGAGGAGGCGTCGCTATGAAGATGCTCTCTGAGAACAAGAAGGCTCTGCTACCTGATGCCCCACTCTGCTGTTGAGCACAGAGGCAGGAAGCTAATGCTCTATGTTCCCCCCTTTCTTTCCAACTGCAGAGTTTTCATGTATTTTTTGGTTCCTGACTTTAAAAAGTATGTTCAAGGCAGCATGGATGGATGAAAACATGAGTGAGACTCGCCCTTGCCACAGTAAAGTTTATAATGGAGAGGGAGGTGACCACAGCAGCTGGAGGGTGAAGGGGGAACCCCAGGAAGGAGCAGACAGACTAGTGGGAGCCCCAACCCAAATAATGGGCATGAATTCTGCCCAAACCTCTGGCTGACCCCCGAAGCCTGCGTTGCATGGGGCAGATGCGAAACAGCTCTTGAGGTGAACGGGCCCCCAGGTGGCGCCCACATAGAGTCTGACTACATTTTTCCCCAGGGACAGTGCATGAAACTGGTCATCACGCTCTGGCTGTGAGGCCCTGACAGCCAACCATGCTGCCAGAGATGGTGCTTTACCCCTCAGCTCTCTCTGACCACGGGGCACGAAGGGGACAATCCCGGTGGGGGGACACTGAGGAGAACATTCTAGGGGGGGACACGAAGGAGATGATTCTGGGGAGGGGACATGAAGGAGATGATTCCAGGGGGAGGGGACACCAAAGGAGACGATTCCGGGAGCGGGGGGGGGTACGGTCGGCAGTGCCCAGTGCTCATTTCAAGCAAGTGTTTCATACTGTTTATTTCCTCAGCATAACCAACTTAAACCAAATACTAAAAAAGGCACATCGTGGGAAGACAATCAAACAGGAAACATTTTACTGAACAGCATCTAGACCATCATCCACCCCTGGCTTCCTCAGGATACAGGAAGTGCATCATAAATGCTCATACACCCAGGTGCAAAGGTCTTTGTTTCAGGAGTCAGGAGCCCAGCTAGACTTCAGATATTTATTTGTGCAAGTGACTTATCCTGCTTCTTCACTTTAACATGAGAACACCAGCTACAGCTCACAGCCTCACCGAGAGAATTAAGTAGGATAATGTTTGAAAAGTGTTATTTTGCCCAGGGCATAGGTCCACAGCAGCCTCAAACAGAGCTGCCAAGACACCAATCTCCTCCCCAGAAAGAGGACCTCCTCCCCACATCCATTGTCCACTTGTTTAACAGCCTTCGGGAAGTGTGTGGACAGGAAGGAATACCAGACTCTGGTTAACTAAAGTACTTTCTTCCTGTCCTGACATCCCCAACTCGCACCATCTTAAAGAACAGGATAGGAAGCTGAGCCCATTCTTAAATTCAGGAGGGGGTTCCTGTGTGCCAGCAATGCCAATCTGTACAAATGTTTGTTGAGTATGTATGTTTACATATGATGAGTAGTTGTACTCAGTCTAGTTTCCTCACATTTAATCTGGTTTCATTATTTCTAAAACTATCAGATTTGATTTTTTTTTTTTTTAGCTTTCATACACTTCTTAGGAAGAATGCTCTATCATAAAGTTATATACCCAGCTATCCTATGAGTGCAGACAGGATAAAGCAGAAATTGAGTCCTGAGCTTTATTATAAATACTTTCAGCTGCAGCCATGTCTTTTACTATGTACAACATTCAATTTTAGAGCTCATGTTCCCTCTGGGACTGAGAGGAAAAAAATCTCATTAAAGTTTACTTTCTTGCAGAGCTTTAATGCACAGCTCTTACTTTCCAAATGTCAAAGACTGGTGGAAAGACATGCAATTGCTATAAAAACTGTAAGGGAGATATAAATGCAGGGCCGGTGGAGTTCAGGAAGGCCTAGCAGCCCAGACAGCCCTGACAAGGTCCAAGCCAGCGTTTCTCCATGCTTCAATTAGGAAGCTGAATATTAAAAAGTATAATTCTCAGAAGTTTGTCCTCATAGATTGTTAAAGAATAATCACAACAAAAAACCCTTTAATGAGAGATTTTAGCAAGATGGTAACATAGGAAGATCCTGAACTCACCTCCTCCCATGCACACACCGTATCTACAGCTACCTATGCGACAGTTTTCTCTGGAAAAAAAACCTAAAAACTGGCAGAGAGACTGTCACATTGGGCAAATGAGAGGCAAGTGGCTAGAAAAGGCTGAGACAATCTCACCACAAACCCCACCCCTTGTGCAACGACCCACAGTTGGGAGGGAACTTAAAATCTCCTCAAAACCTGGACCTTCTCCAGAAGGAGTGAAAGGTTCACACCCCCCAACTTTTAAGGTTTGGCACCTGAGAGACAAGCCCCTAAAACATCTCGCTTTGAAGGCCAAGAGAGCTCACGCCCAGGAGATCTGTGGGCCGTGGTGGACTGGGGAATGCTTCTTAAAGCACTTGTGTGCACACTACCCACCCCAGGGCCCAGGGCAGAAGCAGTTCTTTCCAAATCACTGACTTTATGTTAAAGAGACTCATTTCCTAATTTTAAGGCACTGGCCTGAGGGGCAGGTCTGCTGGGATACCCCCCAGAATATACAATGGGGATAGGGCAGTCTCTTCAAAAGTGATGTGGGTTCATTTCTGGGCTCTCTATTCTGTTCCACTTATCCAGATGTCTGTTCTTGTACCAATACCATGCTGTTTTGATTACTGTAGCTCTGTAGTGTTGTCTGAAGTCTGGGAGGTTTATTCCTCCAGCCTCCTCCTTCTTCTTCAGTAATGCTTTGGCAATTCTAGGTCTTTTGTGATTCCATATAAATTTTACTATGATTTTTTCTAGTGGAAAAATTGGAGAGCAGTAAGTGAAAAATGAAACTGGACCACACCATACACAAAAATTAATTCAAAATGGATCAGATGTGAATATAAGACCTGAAATCATAAAACTCCTAGAAGGAAACATGGGGGTAAATTACTTGACACTGGTTTTAGCAATGATTTTTTTTTTTGCATTTGACAACCAAAAATGAAAAGCAACAAAAGGAAAAATGAAGGAGTACATTAAACTAAAAAGCTTCTGCACAGCAAAGGAACCCGTTCAACAAAATGAAAAATCAACCTACTTCAATAAGTTGATGGGAGAAAGTATTTGCAAATCACATATCTGATAAGAGATTAACGTCTAAAATATATAAAGAACTCACATAACTCAACAGCAAAAAAAAAAAAAAACCCAATTAAAAATGGGCAGAGGATTTGAAGAGACTTTTTCCAAGAAACATATAAAGATGGCAACCAGGCACATGAAAAGATGCTCAACATCACTAATTCTCAGGGAAATGCAAATCAAAACCACAATGAGATAGAAACTCACACCTGTGAGAACGGCTATTATCAACAGGACACAAATGACAAGTGTTGGTGAGGATGTGGGGAAAGGGGACCCTCACGCACTGTTGGTGGGAATGCAACTTGGGGCAGCTGCCATGGTAAACAGCATGGGGGTTTCTCCAAAAAGCAAAAACAGTACAACCATATGACACAGCAATTCCACTGCTGCATACTTATCTAAAGGAAACAAAAACACTACTTTGACATTTAATGACATTTAGTGAACAAGTAATGTCAAGCTACTTTCACACTTTTCTCGCCTTCTAAAGTGAAAACAAGAAGCAAGATCTCCATTCCCATAAAAAAAACTGCAGCAGTTATATTTTCTGAGCTCAAACTACATGTCTAGCAATATTTACCTGCCTCAATGTAAGTGCAAAGGATATTTCTATATTTGAAAATCCTTTAACTGTGCAATTGACCTGTGTAAAGGGGAATTTCATGTTTCAAAAGCCTTTCACTTCTACCTAACTTTCAATTGGAAGTGATTAATCTGCAATAAAATGACATGCCAAAAGGCAAACATCAAAAGAAGGATCTAACAAAATTCTACAAATGTCTCTGAAGAGAGAAATATGCTCGATTAAAATTGTACGCTTGTAGCATGGTATGTCAGTATTTGGCAGTACCTACTTATGTGAAAAGATATTTTCAAAGATGATGAAATACATAAAACCTCACTACAGATCAGAACACTTTCCATTCAATGGTGATAATTGGAATACTAACTTCATACTTCAATTAAGCCAAATGTTATTCCACCAAAATAATCCAATTCCTCTCATTAGCAGATCTGTACTACACAAAATTGTACTCTATTACTATGTATCGAATGTCATCGATAAAAAATTTGTGAAAATTTGTTTTTCCTCTTGTTATTTAAGTACCTGTGTGATACCATCAATTCTGTCTCTTGATCTGCAAATTTTACTATCTGGCCCTTTACAGAAAAAGTCTGTTGAGCCCTGGTCTAAGTCAGTGTTTTCCAAAGCAGCTGTTCATCCAAATCTTGTGTATTAAAAAAATACAAAACTGGTTCACTTGTTAAACTTTCATTTTCACAGGTAGGTTGCCACCATGGGTCTGTAGTCACTCCATTCCCTTAGCGTGAATTGTCTTACAGCTGCAACCAATATCATCCTAACTTCCAACAGAGAGAAACAGAGGACTCACACACAGAGGATGCCTACAGTTTAATTAAGCAAGCTGTTGAGAAAGTTGGGTAAAACTCTTAGGATTCTTCACCCCTGATTATTTTGGTCAAATCAGTTAAAATAAATTTATTTTACTGACAAGAGACCCAGAGAAATCATTTTGAACAACATGCATTGAAAGATTGAAGAGTAAAACACCATTTTCCTCAGCTTAGTTATAAAGGCGACATTCCCTTTGTGTCTTCAATGAGTACCAGCAACAGACCTGTCAATAAAATCATTCATTCAACAAATATTTATTGAGTTCAATTTATATATGCAGATGCTGTTTCAGGTGCTGAAAGCATAGCAGTGAACAAAACAGACTCAACTCTCTGCCTTCATGGAGCTCATGTTTCAGGGGATGGAAAACTGTAATATCTCCATAACCCCCCAAAGATGTGAGTAAACAGCCTTAGAGTTCAAAAACTCACTTTAACTCTGTGGGAGAGAGGAGGACTGGTGCAAATGCTGGGTCAGTTTTTATAGCTGGTGTTGGCAAGATGAAGGAGTCCTGACCAGTGATTTCAATAAAGTATAAAGTTTGAGGCTAGGTCATCAACCAAAAGAGACAGGGCTGGACATGCATGTGTCGGGGGATGAGCATAAAACAGTGGCCACTGTCCATGGGGCATCCCAGTTTGTTCAGGTTTACAAAAGCAGCTCCAAAAATTCAGCATCAATTTTCTGCTATCCCCCCACCCCCACCTCACACTTTTTGGTCTGACACATTTGCTTTCATTTCCATACAATCTTACTTTCAGACTGAGGGTGTAAAGCTGAAACACGGGTTAGGGTAATTAATGATGGTCCTCCTACGTTGAACACCAATTTTTATCACTCTGGAGTCTTTATTATGGGGAGGGTAACAGATGGCTATGTTCCCAGGGAATTCAGATTAGCTTAGCAGACTAAGGAGAGATTTCTGTGGAAATTACCTTCATCTTCACATGATTATCAGTACCAGGATCCAGGTAGGGCACCAGCATCTCCTGACACCCATCACTGACGGCCTTCTTTTAATAATGTGATCATTTAGGGGGAACACACAATGCAATGTATTACAGTACAAAGAAGGCATTGAAGCACCTGCCGCCCTGCCTGGTGCCTTTGACTCTGCAGTGGGCATAAGGCTAAAGGGGGAAGGACAGTTAAGAAAGAAAGAACAGGCTGTACCACAACCAGCTGCTGATTACCCGTCAGTCACCCCCACCGCTGATTTATAAACCCATCTTCTAAAGCTCCATCTTTCCTTTCAAAACACTTAGAAAACTCAAAAGAAATAAAAAATACCTCATCTGGCTGGAAGTTTGGGTCTTTGCCTGTATAAAGGCAAAGAACTTTGAAAACTTTGTTTTCAAGAGTGAAAAATTTTGCTAAAAAAAGGCTCTCATGAAAGAGGGAGAAAACTCACCACCCACTTGTTGGGCCACAGCCAGCCGGCTGGGCTTCAGAATAAATTGGCACTGCTTCTCTTCGGGCAGTTGTCCCATGAGGAAGGGCTCTTGGAGGTTGGAAGGTGTGGGGGAGTCCTTCAACCCCTGCATCAGGAGTGCTGTGTCTTGAAGGTGACTCATTGTAATCCTGTAGGGGAATTCATGTCCTACACAGAGAAAAATCTAAATGTAGACTTTAGGCTGACTGGCACCGTGTCAGTATAAGCATGTGTGCTACAGACTGGAGTGTCCTGCAATTTGCTCCTGGGACTTTTGGTATAAAGAATCCTTTTGTTGACTGAGCGATCGCCATGCACACTCTTACAGTTGGAGACCACTGTGTAATGCAGATGGCCCCAGCAAAGTAGTTTTTTTTTGGGGGGTGGGTGGGTAGAGATGATAAACAAAGAGAAAAAAGTCTTTAAAGAATATCTTGTCTGGGAATGCACAGGTTAGTTTGAGAGTTGCATCATGTTGACTTTTCCTATGTTCACATCTGAGAATACTGAAAGGCATTCTAGTTTCTCCTTTGACACTACCTACCTCTGTAAATCTTCAGCAAATCCTTGACCTCTCTCAGCCTTAAATCCATGATTTAAAATATTTATCCTACCCATCACTCAGTATTATAAGGATCAAATAAGTAAAATTTAGTGGTTGATAGTATTTAAATACAAAGGGCAAATAACTATATATTTCAAAGATCACTATTATTACTATTATTCAATACAAGATATCTACCTGAAAGAAGACATTTTGTACTCTTTATTAGTTATAGACACAATTAGAGTTACTCAAAGGCTGGCTTGTCTGACTTATGCTTCCCTCCCACCACGCCACTCTGAGGCCGTTATTCACAGGCAACAGTTAGAAGGAAGACTGTAGGGTATGAGAGACACAAGAACAAGATTCAAAAAGGAATTTTCAAACTAGAAAAACTAAACCCTGGACATCTGACTGCAATATAAGTTTTTGATCTTTAGTACACTGAGTAATTTCATTTTCTCAATTCTTAAGTACCACTGTGCTGTAGATTTGTTTACTTTTTAAGTACAGAGAGTAAGGTCTCTTCCATTCCAGACTTATCACTGAATCTAATTCAGTGAACTTTTCCTTTTCATCTTGCATAGGCATATAGTGTCAATGTTTCATTGATATTAAGTACTACAGCAACTTTCAGGGACTAAGGCAGAAAAATTAAAAAAGACTTCTACGACAGCAGTAAAACAAAATTGATTTACCAAAATAGCCAGTAGCTAATCCACAACTGAAATTTGCAAGGTGCAGTAAAATATACAATGGAGAATTGCTGCTAAGTAACAACCATGTCCCATATCCTATTTTTTTTTAGTGAGTTAGAAATGAAGCTTCATGTTGTTTTAAGCCTGACAGTTACTATCTACATAGTTTTAATTAAATTAATATATTTTATTAAAACAACTATTTTAAGTACTTATTTGACTTTTCATCACAGCTTTAATTGTTGCTCATTGACTTTTACACAAATGACAACATTAAGAAATAAACTGGAAATGCAAGGAATTTTTTGTCCTCAGCTATGTGCATGATGGCTTGATATAAAAATTGGGAATATACATTTCATAGAAAAGTTTGGATTTAGATTATTCAGATCACTTGAAACCTGAATTACACTGTAGTGATCTCACAGGTAAATGAAAGGATTACATGAGATAACTCATGTGATATGCTTTGCATAATGCTAGGCAGATAGCAAGCATTTAAAAATCATTAACAGAAATCATCATCATCATCAATTTCATCATCTCAAGATTTGCTACAGATGCTGTCCCTTATTTTAATTGCCCTATTTCCATTTCCATACTGAAGGACTTCACTGATCAAGAAATATTTTTGTAGCTAAATGATTTAAATAAGGTGAGATGTGACCTATTTTCCAGTAATTCCTCAAAACAAGTGCTGGGAAATTTGGCTAGAGAAATAGCAAAGTAGTTAGTTGGTAGGGTAGTACCTATTGCTAAATAAGTCAATAAAGATTTTTAGGAATCTAAATGGTTTAATTTCATTTTCTTTTTTGATGCCTAGCAAAGATCTGGGTACAGGGCAGGTGTTAAATACTCACTGATAGATTAAGAGGCATGACTGGATCATAGAAGGTTTTCTATAGAGGCAAACAGTAGGAAAAGGAAAGGAGATTCAAGAACTAAATATGAAAAATAAATATACAGGGAAAATGGAATTCCAGCACTTCTTGCTTTCTCTTAGAAAGAAATTTTTAAAAGGTTTGACAAAAATAGGTCTATTTTTAAAGTGAAAAAAAAAAAAGGAAAATTTACATTTCTCTTCCCCTCTATACCACTAGTTACTTGAATGAAGAGCTATCATTTATCTGCACATAGGACATACTTGATATATGTATTTATTAAATGAATAAATGAATATTACATGGGATTTATTATTTAATAGTATTTAAATTTAGGACCATATGACCAATTCTCTGAGACATTTAGAACTATAATTAAAAGACAATCCATCTTATATTTTCACAGAAACTTACCAATAAGTGGGTATGGTGCCTCCTCTTTGCCAGAATTCACCCAACACTTGTTCTCTTTCTCAGAGCCCTTGGAGATAAAAGAATTAACAATCACTCTCTCACATTTGATAACTGAACAAAGACATATTTTTTGGCATTTCTATGTTTTGCAAAAACATAGGGCCACTATAAATGCTTTCATGGTTCATGGGGGTGATATGGTTTCTGCGGGTGGCAATGCTGATTCCTACAACCCATCTCTCCTCTAACCCCTAACAGAGGACTCAGAAATCTTGCCCTTTTCCCCTAGTGATGACGAGGGATCCATTAACTTCAGTGGAATCAGGCTCTCAGTATTATGGGTAGCCCACAGAATGGGAAATCACATACACGCCCTTTTGTAAAGTAAAAACAACAACAACAACAACAACAACAACAACAACAACAACAACAACAACAACAACAACAACAAAAACCCCAGAAAAACCCAAAACCTTCCTGGTTTACTAAAAGGTTAATTGATCTTATTTAGAGTCCTGACTTCTGTTAGGTCTCTGCACTTGATAGCGAACACTAGAATTAATCTCCAATGTGCCCCTGCAAAGACAACCTTGTTATCCAGAAAACCACAACACTGCTGTGTCTGTGATGAAAAAGTAAAATCTCAAAGGCTGATTATTAACTCAGCTGCTTCTGAGTGGAAAGAAAAGACTGACCAAGGGGCTCTGAGGAGACAGGTAGTTGGCACAGTGTACGCTGGCTTTATTTTGGGCAAGTCCAGTCCTGGGGACAGAAAGGACAAGAATTCTGTCTAGAGAACAGGCCCAGTTGTGGGAAACAATGAAACTGTTCACTAGCAGAATTACAACCCAGTAAAACTAAAAATCCCATTTGAAAGAAATAATACCAAATTATACAGACTTTGCTGTATCCTCTAGAAGAGGATAAAGCAAAAATGTTTAAAATGAAGTCAGAACAGAATGGCAATATTTAATATTCTTGCCTTTATCTTCTGATTAAAAATCATGACCCTGACCTTATAATGAAGGGAATGGGCTAGGAGACTATCCTGCCAAGTCCCCTCCCCTACTTTGTCACTTCCTTTCCTATCCTCTAGTCAAACATTTTTATTGCAAACAGGAAGAGCAATCTAGTAAAAATCCTTTCTTTTCATGTAGGGTAGTGTACACATTAATAATTCCTTAGAGCAGTATAACCAGAGAGACTCAATTCCTAATCCCACACTGAATAGAAATACTTTTGGTGTGATGAGACTGATCACTTATCCAAAAGAAAAGCATAAATAAGAAAATGAGTCATGTCATTAATTAACCTCCCTTCCTTCCCCTCAAGCTACTCACTCTCTTCCAATGTATAATTCTATAGGCTTAGAAATCTATGCAGAGGGGCCTGCTTTACTCAGTGCATATATATTTAATTATACCTTAAATATATTTCTAAATTGAACTAAAATAAATCAGATATCTTATTCTAAATTTTGTTTCTTTCTTAAGGGCTTAACAATAGCAATGTGTACAAGCAAATCAAAATACTTAAGACTATGACATATCTTAAATATATGTCATGTCACATCATAGTAACACCGTGTCTTCGTATATATAGAGAATCTCATGCAAGAAATGGTATTGTCCAAGTGTTTCCTTTAGCATCCATCCTTTTGAAAGTCATTCACTTTAATACAAGGACCCACTGTGTGGTGTTTATACACCGGTAAGGAGGAGATGGGACTCCCCAATGCTCTTTCCCTACCTCATCCTCAAACAATCCAATCTTCTCCACTAACAAAAATGTGGTGTGAGTACTAAAGGTCTTCAAATCCATGATCTAATTCAAAGCTTATTTTTTAATTTACCAGTTCATCAAAGGCACCATCCTTCTTATCCTCTGAACCTGTAGCCAGTGAATGTGGTTTCTAGCTATATATTATTTATGTAAAAATTCTATAGAGTAAATCCTTCAGAATTGCATCCTAAGACTGAATTGAATTTTGGGATAATAAAGAGAATAACAGATAACAAAGATGAACTAAGAGAGGAAACAGGGAAAGAATAGTCATACAATGATAAGTGAGGAATGGGGAAGGAGGTTATTAAGAATCTTATACAACAAACAAACAAAACCCTCAAAAAGAATAAAAAAAAACTACTGTCCCTATTTTCTACATTTTTGGGGACAAAACAGAACTTTAGTATCTCTAGTAATCAGCTGTCTTAAGATGGAAGGGATAATATTTACATGAATCTAAAGTATCAAAGTTTGTTTTTAATTAAGAATGTCTAGCAGAGTAACTTACAGTTACCCCTAGCATTGGTAGGGCCCTGTTGGTAACATCATTTGCAGTATCTGTATTTGTTACTGTCATAGTTTTAGACTGTAGAAAAAAAAAGAAATAGAAAAACACAGCTATAAATAGAGATTTTTAAACAGGTGAACAAATAATTATCATCAAATGATTATCTACAGGCAAATCTTAGTTTAAAGTGTTTAAAGAGTAAAGCACATGGCCTGAGTAGAACACAAAGCCTTGATTATAATATATTTTCATTCTATTATATATGATGCCTTTTAATACAGCATCTCTTTCTCTTAAAATAAAGAATATGTGGCTCACAGAATATAAGACCTTAAGCCAGACAGAAAAAGAATAAAATATTTCAGAGAGGTTACATGAATCACCCTCCCAACCAAAAGAAAAAAAATCAGTGAGGCTGATCATCCAGCCCATGACTACTTCCATAATGCAACATGTTAGTAAAGAAGGGACTGAGCTGGATTAATTCCTATTTCTTCCTGTGTACTGTTTTCACAGTGTGGGTTTTTATTTCTTTGCATAGTAAAAAGCCAGTTTAGGTAAAATCAGAATTAGAACTGGTTACAAAAGACATTTCAAGTTTAGCATTAAAAAGCCCCACTACTTATTGAGCACATCCTCTATGTCAGGCACTGCAGCTACCGAGGTTTTCATTTCTGAAATCTGGAGAGGCCTTAAAGCCAATGAGTCTAGCAAAGAGACTGAACATTTCAGAAAGCTCAGTCCTGTTACCAGCTTTGCCCTTGAACAGGGTATCTGTAACAGCTCTGTGCTAAGCCACAGTGAGAAATGACTATTTAAAAATCCAGTTCACAACAAAGAGAATAACAAGATTCTGAAATATCTATAGAGTTCACTGAATTCCAAGACATTATTTAAATATAAGACAATGCTATGCTATGCTATAAAAAATAAGTATTTACTATAGGTAGGTTCTACAAGTTACAATGATCAGATAAATCAGCAATTAGGGCTGTGTGCCCAACCGGGCTTAAATGGCACAGATAAGGCAGCATAAATGGAAACAAAATGATGTATAAATATGAAGCTAAGTGAAAGCCACTGATAACTCATCACTCATCCTTCTGTTATAGAGCATTTCTCTCTATGAGCCAATTACTTAACATGAAAAATTGCTTAAATTTGTTAACTGATTTCAAATTGTGTTCCTTGCAGCTCCAAGGTTTATGCAGAAGTGTCTCAGAACCCAACAGGGAGAGCTCAGTGTTCACCTTCTACCAGAATGGCAGAGATGTTTTTGCAAACTTGAGATAACTATCATGAAAGGCTTCTGCTTTTTTACTTTAAAGTCTGAAAAGCCTTTCCATTTCATATAAAGAAACACTCAATATAAAATCTTTTGTAAAGTGAAGCATCTATCCTGTAATACTAATAATCACTCGCAATCTATCTGGTTTCTAAGATGATGATTTTTGTTAATATTAGAGACATCTGCTCAAAACAGTAATTATAGGATGTGTATTTTTCCCTGCATGCCTCTCTGGTAGACAAAACAAATGAATTTTAGCAGATAAGATTTCTTTGGCTAGTACACAAAATAAAGACAAAACTGAAAATGTGGCTGTTTTTCCCATATTAGCAGAAGTCACTAACAGGTGGCACAAAACTGAAGGCCAAGTTAATAAAGAACACTCTCGTACACGCAGTCCTGTTTGGGGGAATCACTCTTTCTGGCAGCAGGGCTCCCCAAAAGGAGACTGTTGCCATGAAACAACTTCTGAGAGCAAAGGACAGTGTGTCGCACCATCGTGGACTTCACCAGGGTCTAGTGATAGAACAGAGCACCCAACCCGACCACAAACAATATGATATAAAAATAAAGCTAAGTGAAATCCACTGGTAACTCAACCACTCAAGTTTTTATGGTGTGAGACTGCACAGACCTTCTGTAGCAAAGTAAGAGGGAGAAAAAACACCACCATTTTCCTGCTGGCTTTCGTTCAGTGGTTATGGCAGTTGGTTACATTCAGGACTTTCATGGAAAAATACCTTGAAATTTTTTTTAAACACTTGCAGTGTATGGAAAGTGTGTCCTTGAGAAAGAACTGGTTTTAGAAGAGAAGTGAAAGAAGAGAAAAATTTGAGTATTTCCCTCAAGCAGTGACATCTGGCACTTGTATCAGAACTTTGCATAACTTTTGCCCAAAATATAACTGTTTTGTACTACATACTTGTCCACACACAAAACTACTCTGTGTGATCTGGAGCTCCTGTGATGTGTGACAATCCACAGTATCATGGAAATATTCATGTTTCCATTTTGCTCATCGCTGATAACATCGCGGCACTTTGCTGTATTTCAGTCATCACTTTCCACATAATGACTAGGGCTAAATAGACTGAATTTTTTCTTGACCAATATGATAATAACTGTGAGGAAGAAACATGCTGATCCATTAAAAATACCATCTCTCCCAGCTCATCCATTTATTAATAACCTGAGGGATTCAATCCCTAAAAACTCAAAGAATGGAGAACTTTCCAAAACCACTCTCTCCTTATCTCTACTTAAGTAGTGACAAGTTGGAAGAAAGTTGCTTAATACTAATAGGAAATATCTCCTTATGGAAATGGCTTTACAACAAGCCTCTGCAGCAGCTTTTGGATGGACCCAGAGAAGCACGGACGCCAGAGGAAGGCAAGAGACACTTGACAGGCAATATCCTTCCAAGCGTCAGTGTTCATCACTGTAGTTAATAAGGATTTCTCTTGTTTCATTTTCTCTAGGGTTGCTTCTCACTTATACAAAGATACACATACACCCAGGAAAATGCACTTCCCCACATGGTATTTCTAAATGCCTACCTTCTGTAGAACGTACACAGTCTGTCTGTCTTTCTGTCTACCTGCCTGTCTCTCTTTTTATCCATGGCACTCTGCCTTATGTAGGGACTTGGAACTTAATTTTTTCTGGCTTAGAAACACTTACACAGGTGCAATTCCCAACATCCTTGGTGACGACTCGGAGTGGAATGCTCTTCGGGTAGTCCTTCTCTTTCTCTAGATTGATGTATCTAATCAAATGCAACAACAACCCAAAACAACACAGTCAGATGGATTTTGCTAATGGCTTATTTTCAAATCAATCTATTTTTGCTAATATTTTTCAATATACTTATATGCTGTTTTTTAAAAAACAGATGGAAAGACTCAGCAAAGTCAAATTACATTATGGGTTGGAAGAGCACTTTAAAAATTCTCAGGACATTAGGCATGGGCACAAAAAAGAACAGAGAAGATCCATTCCAAGCGAGGCTTGAGAAGCAGAGTCAGGTTAAGGCACCTCTGGGTGATGTTTTATCGTCAAAGCTTCCCTGCCTTCCCTGGACATGCCCAGAACCTGGCTCATCAGCACAGGAGCATTTATAACATTTTATTAGACCAAACCAAAGCAGTGGCCTTTCCCTTCTCACTGAGCTCTCCAGGGGTGTGTTCATCTTGGTTATCTCCACTGCTTGGAAAGGGGGAGGAGGGAGGAAGGGGGAAGGTCCACGGGAATCAGAGATGGATCTAAATTGACCATTTTAGTCTGTATGCTCAGAGGTAGGGGTAATAATTGAATTCTGAGGTGCTCAGCAGAAAACCCTCCATGTGTGGAAACTTAATACATGCTTTGAGGAAACTGTGAGCAAGTGACAGGTTGGAGACAAAGAAAGAGATGGGAGAGATTATTAACTAAATTCTGTCTAACATGATCCAGACCTCAATGTTCTCCTTCCTAGAAAGTAAGAAATACATGTAATGAGAGAACATTATTTACAGCACATAGTTTGGCATACAGTCTAAACCTCAGATTATTCTGAGGACAAATGAACAATTTCCACTAAGGGGAAGGGGAATAGTCAGGGGCACATCCCTGCAGAGAAGAATTTAATCATTTAACTATACCTGAAAGATTAAAAATATGTATACTGAAAAAATACCTCTGAAGGAGAGAGAGCCATTTGCGCTTTTGTTCTGGAGAACTGCAATGGAAGATAATGGGAGAGAACAATTAAACTCATAGAATACTTATCCTAACAAATTAAGAGCATCAATCCAGACAAAATATCAGCAACCCATTGTTGCTGATGGGGGTGCATGGTACTGCAACCCTGGGCAAATCTGTGCTCTGGAGAACCCAGAAGTGAAAATCTCCATTAGGAAAAACTACACAGTCAGGTTTTAGTTTTTAACGAAAACCTCTTGGAAGGATCCAAGAAAGATCCACTTTCTTACTTTATGGCTTTCTTACAAGTAAAATCCTTATATTGGAAGAATTACTTGCTTTGGAATTCCAACACCTGGCTTCAAAAATATATGCAGGACGTATTATCATGGGCAAATCACTTAACATCTCTAAGCTTTGGTTTCCACATCTGTAAAAGTGGGCTAATTATCTCAAGAGTGTTTTTGTAGTTTTAAGTGCCATGCAAACAGAAAATGTGCTTAATTTGAGATTAAAGAGATTAAGGAGAAATTTGGCATACTGATGGAAATATCTTGGCTCAGAAACCAGTTTGTTGTCAGGAAAGGAAACATTTATTTCTCTCTATATGTGGCAGAACTATAATTCAGTTATTTAGTTCATAGAAAACTTAATTACTGTAATCCTCTGATTAAGATCAACTTATTTACAACTAAATTACTATTGATTAATAATTTTTCTGAAGTCACTGCTGCATTTAATTCTTAAAGTTAAAAATAATTTAAAGTTCATTTCTACATAGTCTTGTTACTCAGTAGCTTTTAAAATCATATTTCTAATCTTCAAGAAGTTGGAAACCTCACTTTCTTGCTCCAGAAAAATACACTTAACAGATATTTGTAACTTGTTTCTAACTCTGTTGTTTAACAATTTTCTCCATGAGCAATCTCCCAGGATTGGTCATCAGAAAGTTCATTATATCTCTTTGCCACTGACCAATTTTCATCTTTCATAGTCCCTTACAATCTTCGATGCCTTCTCCTTTCCCAAACAGAAGATTTTCTAGGTTCATTTATGTTAAATACTGCATTTATTTGGCAAAAAAAATCTATGTTGAAAAAATTAGGTAAGTTTTTCTTTAGACTTGTACCTTTTTCAAAGCAATTAAATAAAACTGTCCTTTTAAACAATCAGTATTGTAAACTTTTGTTATTGACATATAAGGTACACAGAGAGAACTTGTACAATGCTTAATGGTCCAGCTTGAAGAATTTTCACAAATTGAACACACCCTGTTTGACAGGTTCCCAGATTAAGAAACAGAAAACCACCTTAGAAGGTTTCCTTGTATTCCTTTTCAGGCACTAGTTCCTACTATCCTGACTTCTAATAAAACACAATAGTTTTGTTTATTTGGGCACTTTATATAAATATAACCATATAAAATGCAATATTTTATTACCGACTTCTTTTATTTAACATTGTGTTTGTGAGACTTATCCATTTTACTGCATGTGGTTTTAGCTCATTCATCCTCAGTGCTGCATCGTGTTCCATTGTTTGAATATATAGCATACTTTACTTTAAAATAAACAAATTATGAACAAACAAATTAATTCACTGAGATCACTTTGGCAATCTTCTTGCATCTTCCCCTAGCTCTTGCTCTACGCAAGAATTCAGGGCTTTCCTTCCCTAGTAATTCCTAATCTCAGGCATTTTTGTAGAACTAAAAACAAAAGTACTCCCAAATCAAGGTTATTTCAGCGTTTCATAAACACCTAAGATAAGAGCCAGGAGAGAAGCAAGCAGTGTATCTTAGAGAAAGAAAAAGGGGAAGACAGTCTGGGAAGATCCCCTCCAATTTGGAAGGTGATTAAGAGTCTCCCATCTCTGAGAGTTAGCTGGGAATCACGTGTCATTCAGTTGCGGTGCCTAAGGAAACAGAAGACGCTAGAGGAAATGGTTATAAGGAGCAGGTGCAGAGGCTTCTTCCTAGGCACCAAGGCATTAAAAAAATCTTTGTTTTCTCTATTCCTCAGATTGGACAATTTCTATCAATGTACCTTCAAATTCACTGACTCACTTCTCTTTCATTTCCATTCTGCAACTAAGGCTACAGGGGGGATTTTAAAAAATTTAAGATATTACAGCTTTAGATCTAGATTTTTCATTTGGCTTTTACAAATATTTTCTATTTCTCTGCTTAGATTTCCCATCTTTTCATTTATTTTAATTGGCTTCTCCCTTTACCCTCTAAGCATAGTCATAAGAGCTGCTTTAAAGTTCTTTTTTTTTTTTGATTCAAATAATACATATTTTTTTCCTCTGTGAAACTGAGTAGAACTGAGGAGGAATCAAAGAAAGCCTCATATATTAAATTCTTAAATAGATTCTCTGAATTCAAAAGTTAAGGGTTAACGGGAGAGGCACAGGTGGCAGGCCTTGTCCTGACAAACAAAGCCACCACAGTGGTCCTGCAAATTAAGGAGGATGGCAAATCCCTTTCTTCAAAAGAAAAAGTTCTCGAGGGGGAAACATACAAAATACCTAAGTTTCAAAAGCCGAACTCTTCCACACTGTTGCTTCTCTACCCCGGAGTATCGTAAGATAGAGTGATTTAAAGTTAAGTTTTCAATGTTCAGCTTTTTGCAAATATATGCAAATACATTTCTCACGAGCAGTCCTGATTTGGCAATTAACAGCAAGCAATATGCTTGGATTAGAGGTCCAATTTCCACTCAAATGCAAAGTTTCTTCTCTTCCGGCAACAAAGCCATTTGCAGAGATCTGGAAATCGTGAGTTTCCTAAGTGGGAGGAGGTACTGTTCTGGTTCACCTGAAAATATCCCTTCAGATTGGCTGGTGTTTTATAGTCCCCTTTCAAGACCCGGTGTGTGTTGTTGACGACAATGGGGTTGGGATTGCCGTAGTTGGGTGGGTTTGCATAGGGGTCTTAGCCGGGCCGAGCCAGCATGGGGGCGATCTGGGCCATGTCCCTAATCACATCCCTGGGGATATGGCAGGTCCACTTGGAGAGAGCTTCCAGGTTCACGAGTTTGATGACCTGGTCTGTGGATCGCTCAATCTTGGATAGGGAGAAGCACCCCGGCTTGCCAATGAGGTTCTCGTGGTGCAGGACGGCGTCGCTCCAGGCGATGCCGAGGAAGTCGAGGATGAGCTTGAGGGAGGGCCGGGGGTGCAGCACCAGCTGCTCGTAGTACACGAGCAGGCATTTGTCCTTGCCCACCTCCATGCACTGGGCGTACATCACCTCGATGGCCTTGTTCCACTTGGTGAGGCAGTCGCGGTAGCTGCTGAGGTCGAAGCTGGCGATGGTGACCTTGCGGGTGATCATGGAGTGCACAGAGGCCCGGCCGTCCCGCACCACCATCAGGAACTTGGAGTTGGGGAACAGGCGCGACAAGTAGACGGACGACTTGAGCGTGAAGGGGTCCTTGTTGCAGAGGACGTGGGCCGGCTCACCTCCAGGATGAAGGCCTGCGTGGCAGCATCCAGCACCTTTTCTGTCACGCCCGCCTCGTCCAGCCGCAGCTTCTCCCGGCCGGACTTGGACGAGGCCTGGTGCATGGCCAGCACGCGGGGAATGATGCGGGTCTCCTCGCCGCAGCGCACCTCGGGGTGGGCGTCCAGCATGGCGCGCATCAGCGTGGTGCCGCTCCGGGGCACGCCCCCCACGAAGATAAGAGGCAAGGCCTTGCCATAGCGGTACTCCACGTGGTCCGCGCCCACCATCACCAGGTCCTCCTGCTCCGGCTGCATGGTCCCTCGGGGGCCCAGCGGGCCCCCCAGCACCTCCCGTCACCAGGGCCAGGGCGAAGCCAGCTGCCATCAGTGCCCTCAGCACCGACAGGCGCATGCTGGGCCTGGGGCGGGGGGCGTGCTTCAGCCACAGGTCAGAGGGAGGCCCCTGGGGCTCGCATAAGTTTCGCTTGAGACTGATCCTTCATTTGGCTACAGGACTTGAAAACAAAGCACCTGAGTTGCGTTTTTACATTCACTGAGCATGTACTCTGCTCAAGCTTATTCTAGACACCATTTAGCGGGGTCCTCTCCACCACCTCGGGTAGGGATGCCCTGCGCCCAGCAAGCAGCTCAGAGAGAAGCGGCAACTTGCCCAGGACTGCACAGCCAGAGCGGCAGGCCTGGGTCAGAGCAGGCTGAGGCCAAGCTGGTCACTGTCCTTTGACAGGACCCGGCGAGGGCCCTATCTCTGCCACCGGGAGAAAACGGCTCAAAGCGGGCCGGTCAGCTGTGAGTAGGAGACAGCAGAGGCCTGGAGAGCGTCTTGAGAAGCAAAAGCAGGGCAACTTGGCAGAGGGAAAGCAGCTGGGAACCTCCCCTGGGCACACTCATCCCTGGGCTCTAGCCCTCGCAGCTGCTGCCCAAGACTGTCCATCGGCTGAGCCCGTGCGAGGCGCTCCGAGAAAGCGCCGCGCGCGCGTTAACTAGCTGCTCGCCAGCCTCCCCTGCCGGGTGGAGTGGGAGATGCCCGCGCCGGGGGCGGGGCCGCCTGAAGTTCTTTTACGGTAACGCCAACATATGAATTATCTGAGGACTGGCTTTTGTTTATTATCTTTTCCTTTCTAGGTTTTTCATATGTTAAGAAATTTTAGATTGCATTCTGGACATTAGGAATGCTCTGTTTTGGAGACTCTGCGCTTTGTTATATTTGCTAAATACTGTTCATGTTTTTGTTTTAACAGACAACTAACTTAATTAGACTCAAGCTGAAAACTTTATCTCACCTGTGTTGAGCAGCACCTTGGTTCAATTTTTTTAGCCTTAGCTCCAGACTGCTTTAAGTCTGTTCCATGCATGTGCGGTTCAGCCTTCAGCCAGAGGCTGGGACACAGTCTAAACAAAAATTCTAGAGCTTCTCTTCTCTGATACTCTCCTTTTTGAGATTTCCCCCTTCACATTCCTGTGGTGGTGGCTGACCCAGACTCTGTACTTTGGTTCTTGAGCCCAGAAAGACTGCGGCTTTTGGTTGGTTTGGTTTTCCTGCACCACCATGTGCCTGCAGCCTGCCCTCAAGCTAATGCCTTAAAAATGGGAAACTCACCTAAAGTTGCTGCCTCATTCCAAGGTTCATTTCTTCTCCAAAATATGCTAATTTTTGCTCAGTTTTCAGGACCTTCAGGTAGTTTGTTGCTGTTTGTATTTTGCTTAGAGTTTACAATTGTTATCTGTAGAGTGGTCAGTCTGTTGAGACCTCACTCTGCCAAACCAGAGTCTGAACTCCTCAACACTACTTTTTTTAAACAAAAGTAATCTTTTAATTTGGAAATAATTTAAAATTTTCAGAAACACTGCAAAGATAGTACAGAAAGTCTCTATATACCTCACTCCTAGCTTTCGTTTCCTCTACAGGAATCCTGACTGTTCAGATTTCTCCAGTTTTCCCATTAATGTCCTTTTTTCTGTTCAAGGATCCATTCCAGGATACCACATTGCATTCAGTTACCATGTCTCCTTAGTGACTGTTTCTATGTCTTTTCCTTTTTTTTTTTTTTTTTTTTTTTTTGACCTTGACAGTTTTGAGGCTTACTGGTTAGGTAACCCTACAGAACATCCCTCAATTTGAGCATCTCTGATTCTGTTCTCATGATTAGACTGAGGTTACGGTTTGGGGGAGAGATGCTGCAGGAGTGAATTGCTCTTCGAGGGGCAGATATTCACACAACATCACTAGTAATGTTAACTTAACCATTTGGTTAAAGTGCTGTACTTTTCCAGGAATTATAATGTATTGTATAACTTGTTTCTACATTTTCTCTTCTTCTTAAAAAAAAGGTTCATGAAAAAACTACTCAACTAAAGATGTCACGTAGTCCCAGCCCTCACTTGAAATCGCTTCCTTTCAGCTGTAAACTCCAAGGAGAATAAACAATAGGAGATGATAATATCTAGAGAAATCTGTCATGGAAAAGAAGATATGCTGAGAATGATACAAACACATGCTTTCTTCCAAATAAGTTCTTAACATCTTTTGGTAGGCCAGTGGTGCATAACAGAACTTCATGGCATGCTCTTCCTTCATCAGATAATTAATAGCTTAAAAATCTTTACTTCTCTAGCTTTAAGATGATGTCTGAGGGGTTTGATGGTAGTGAGAGAAGCAGCAGAAAGAAAAACATTGTGTGCATGTGATGAAAACCAGCTCTTTCAACATTACACTGGACTTGAGGATGCAGTTGTTCAAAATCACAAGTTAGAGTTCTGGTCGGCTCACCTTGATGTGAAAAGTGCCAATTGAGCATGTTCAGGATGAGAGCACAAAGATTCTCTATTCATACATTCTCCAACTCCATCCCCACCAAGGAGTGAGTCTTAGGAAATGGACTTTCACTCCTTGTATCATGTATTTGCTTTTGATTGTCACATCTCTATAGATGCCAAATCAGAACATGATCTACAACTCAGGAACCACATTATTTCATGACATTAAATTCATTTCTATAATTAATTTTTTTAAGAAAATTTTGGAGTATAAACCAGTTATTCAAACTTAATTGGAGGATTTTATAAAATTTGTTTCAGTAAAGGTCTGCTTCAGTGGTTTGAAAAGCCAAGTTGAAAGCTCAATATATAAAGCAATACCTGACCACAAGGGAAGAGATGTTGGAGAGGGGGTCCTAGAGCTCTGACCACCCCCTTCCTCTTCCACAGTGCTTGAGATGTTTCAGTAGCCCCTTTAGAAATCATCACTCAAACCAAGATAATGATTCCAAGAGTTCTCAGTATCTACCAATATATTTCACATATTTTAATAAAAAGCTCTTTGGGAAAAAATATAAGGCATACAGGAGCCTTCAGTGGGGTGTGTCAAAAGATGAGTTACTGGCTTCAGAACAGATCAATCAGAAGAAAATATTTCCTTTAAAAAAGCAGAATAACAAAACTGGAACAAAATCTGATTAATTTTTTTTCCTTCCACCCTAGACATTCCATAGCTGACGGGATTTCGCAGCAGCCAGCCCACGGACCGGCCGTGGTGCTCACCTGAAAGTGGCCGCCAAGCTCACGGTGGGCCAGCCCAGGACAAAGGATCCCACGGCGCTGGTGCTGCCTTCTCCCACTTCATCCACGCAGCTTGCTGTCCACATGTCACTTTATTTTATTTTATTTTTTATCTTAAGGTTGTTGTTGTATCTAGAAAGATAAAAACCAGACAGGGACTTCTTGTAATTTGGCTTGTTAAATTTTATGACAACTTCTGCACTTGTGATAAAAGGATAGTTTTCACTAATCATGGGCAAAGAACGTCTTATTCACTGTTTTTATCTTCGGTGCCTACCATGGTAAACGGTAACATGGTTGGCTACCTTGGCCCAAAAAGGCCTTTGAGACGTTTGGTGTATTAGTCCAAATGTCTGCATTTATGACAGCAAATAGTCATAAACTTGTGACTTTATTCTTCTGTATTGAGCGTTGCATTTGGATCAGGCCCCCTACTTTTAAACTTGTTGCTGTTACAAAAAATTAATTCATTTACTATTTATAACTTGCATACTTCCAAAAATATTTTAGTGGTTGAACAAAAGAGTAAAAAAAGAAAAAATTATTTTAAAAATATTTATAAAATTTTCACCTTAAGAGCAATAGATACACTAAAAAATATAACCTGGAATTAATTACAGAAATTTATAATGCATTTCCAACTGGGCAGTTTTAAGATTTTCTAATCTTTAGAAGCAAAGATTATTTTAAGTTTCGTTTCTTAAGATTTTGTCCATACCATTTCCCCATATATTTTGACTAAAATTGAAAAACTGTAGCCTAAAAATAGACTCTACACTAAACTGAAAAAAAAAATATTAAGAAGCAATTGATACAATTAATATTTATACCTGGAGACTCAGAAGTTGATCTTCTTTAAGATGGCAATGAAATTGCTTTTTGACAATTTCTACCTAAACCTCCTTAGAACCTTGGTATTGAAACCGTTATATCTCTTGGCCTAGTTCACAGAGTTAATGCTCATAATGAACCCGAGACTTAAATGGAAGGCACTGGGAAGGATTAAGAGGATATTCTGGAAACCTGGGTATTTCCTATCATTCAGAGCCATTTGTGGAAACACCAGAAGCTAAAGCGAATGCCAAGATATTTCACAGGAAAGTACCCCTAAAACTCCGCATGGAATACTTAAAGCTAAAACTCTTCGGCAGGATTTATAGAATGAAAGGCGATTTTGCAGGAACTATATACATGAAGGACAGTCTAGATTCAAAGCCTCATCTACGCTTCCTGTAGGGCACACCACTTAAGTGTAACAGTAAAGTGCTTTGTGGCACAATGGCTTCATTCTATATTTCATTTCAATATTTTTTCATTGCTATGAATCATTAGATTTTTTAAAATGAAACAGACTTAACTGAAGATAAATTTTTTTCTATTAAAAATCTTATTTCTTAATGGCAGCTATTTAGGTAACATAAAACTGACACTATGAATCTTTTGGAAGGAAAAATGTGTTTCCATATCTATTTTCATACATTTTGTGTTTTTTAATGCAGACCTCTCTTTCTATTAGATACTTCAGATACCATGTGGGTGCTTTATGTGTCTATTGATCTGGAAAAAATCCTTCCCTAGATCAGTGAAGTGCCAAGAATATCCATTTCCTTATACAAATAACAAGTGGCTGTCTGAAAGCGTGAAGAATGACTTCCATTCTACTGGTCAGCATCTATTGAACTTACCATTTGCCATTCATTGTTGTAAACAGTTTACACATATTATTTGGTTTACTCCTCAAACACTTTATAGATAAGGAAATGTCATAGGGAGATCAAGTAATTTGTCAAAAGTCAAACTGCTTAACTAGCAGAGCTAGAATCTGAACTTGAGCAGAGTGGACTCAAGCTTACTTATTATGCTCATAACCATTGTGTATCTATAACAAGCCCTCGTTATTGCCATTCTTATAAAGCACCTGCACTGATTTTCTGTCTGGGTGATCTGTCCATTGTAAATGCGGTGTTAAAGTCACCTACTAGTACTGTATTATTGTCAGTTTCTCCCTTTACATCTGCTAATATCTGCTTTATATACTTAGGTGCTCCTGTACTGGGTACATATATGTTAATGAGGGTAATATCCTCTTCTTGTACTGACTCCCTTATTGTAATTCCCTTCTTCGTCTTTGTTCAGCTTTTGTTTTAAAGTCTACTTTGTCTGATATGAGTATTGCTACTCTAGCTTTGTCTTTTCTATGTGCATGAAATATCTTTTTCCACCCCCCCCCCCCACTTTAAGACTGTCTGTGTCTTTGGCTCTGAAGTGAGTCTCTTGTGGGCAGCATGTAGAAGGGTCTTTCTTGTTTTTTAATCCAAATCAGTCTCTCTATATAAATAGATGCCACCCTGTATTTTTTGATGTCAGCATTTTTTCCATTGACATTTAAAGAGTGATTGATAGGTATGCACTCTTATTGCCATTTTTGTTACTTGCTTTCTGGTTGTTTTTGTAGTTCTTCTATCTCTTTTTTTGTGGTTTAATGATTTTCTTTATCAGAATGCTTGTGTTCCTTTCTTTTTAGATTTTGTGTATCTGTTGTAGGTTTTTGATTTGTGGTTACCATGGGGTTTATATATGTTGATCTATATCTACTTGTTTTAAACTGATAGTCATTTAAATTCAAACACATTCTAAAGATCTACATTTTTTCTTCCTTCCCCCACATTTTCTGTTTTTGATGTCATATTTTACAACTTCATGTTTATCCCTTAACTGTTTGTTTTAGTTATAGTTGATTTTTACAATTTTTATCTTTTAATCCTCATACTAGCTTACTTAAGTCCTTATCCACAGACTTTACTATGTATTTTCCTTTACAAGTATGATTTTTCCTGTTCTGTAACTTGTTACTTCCTTTTTTAAATTGAAGTACAGTCAGTTACAATGTGTCAATTTCTGGTGTACAGCACAATGTCCCAGTCATGCATATACACACATACATTCCGCTAACTTTTTACTTCTTGTTGTAGCCTTGTCTTTTCTACTTAGAGAAGACTCTTTAACAAGTTTTAGGGTTGTTAGTTTTGATGAACTCTTAGTTTGCTTGTCTGAGAAGTTCTTTAACTCTCCTTTAATTCTGAGTGACAACTTTGCTGGTAGAGTGTCCTAGATTGTAGGTTTTTATCTCTCAGCACTTTAAATATATCATGCCACTCCATTCTGGTCTGCAAAGTTTCTCCAGAAAAATCAGCTGATAGCCTTAAGGGGGGTTCCCTTAATGTGACTCTATTTTTCTCTTGCTGCCTTTAGAATGCTCTCTTTAACTTTTCCCATTTTAATGTGACATGTCTCGGTGTGGGTCTCTTTGGTATCATTTTGTTTTGGAAGTATCCCATGTGCTTCTTGTACCTGGTTATCTGTCTCCTTCTTCAGTTTGGGAAGTTTTCAGCCATAATTTCCTCAAATACATTTTTGGCCCCATTCTCTCTCCCTTCTCCTTCTAGGATCCTATAATATGAGTATTAGTACTCTTCATGTTGCCCTATAGTTCCCTCTAACTGTCCTTATTTTTTAATTTGTTTTTCTTTATTCATTGGGTGATTCCCATTATCCTGTCTTCAAGATCACTTATACAGTCATCCGTATCACCTACCTGGCTATTAGCTCCTTCTAGTATGTTTTTCATTTCAGTTACTGTATTCTCAAGCTCTGACTGGTGCTTTTTGTATTTTCTAGTTCTTTGTCAAAATTCTCACTTTTTTCATCTACTCTTTTCCCAAGCTCAGGTTAGCATTTTGACTACTAATGCTTTGAGCTTTTATCTGGTATGTTACTTACCTGTTTCATTCATCATTTTTTAGGGTTTTTCTTTGTTTTTTGTTTGAAACAAATTCCTGTCTTTTTATTTTGTCTAACTTTCTCTGTCTCTATGAAATTAGGTAAAACACTTACCTATTTTAGTCTTAAAAGGGTGTCCTTGTATGGGGGCATGCCTATGCAAGTCTGCATATTCTGAGTGGCTTTGGTGGGAGAGCTGGATCTTAATTGAGTGTGGGTCACGTCTTCTCCCAGGATACTCTGCCACCTGTCACCTTGGTGAGAGGTAGGGCTGGAGCTGGAGGGGCTACACCCTGAGCCAGGTGCGAGCTGGAGCTTCTCCTGTGCTCAGTGGCCGTCACCTCCCTACTGGGGGCAGGGTCAGGTCCAAAGGTGCTGGAACAGAAACCCTGAGGGTCAGGTCTGAGCTAGTGCTGTTCCCTCTAAATGTGTACTCTTCCTTCTCCCAGCAGTGGCACCTTTGCCACAGAGGGGAGCAGTGATAGAGTAAGAGGAGTTTGGTGTGGCCGCCTGGTGCAGCTGGGGTGCACACTGGGACAGTCCCCAGCACATCAGTCAGAGCCCCAGACAGCTCCCAATCTGTCGCCTACATGAGTGCCAGTAACAAATGTCCTTGGCTCATTTGATTGCAGTGCTGGGTCTGAGCTGGTTCTCTGTCCACCAAGTGCTCACTCTTCTTGGCAATGCCCTGGTTGGGAGTTGAGCTTGTCAGAGACAATGCCAGGGTGTGCACTGGGTCAGAGCCCTGGGCAGTTTTAATCTGCCTCCTCCACTTGGTTTGAGGAGTAAGCAAGAGTGTGTGCACATTCTTCATGAGTGGACTCAGTTTCTTACAGCCCTCCTACTGGTTTTCAAAGGGACTTGTCTTCTTGGTATTGGCTAGGGTGCCCAATATATGTTTCAAATCACTCGCTCCCCAGGTAAGATCTGCAAGCCCATGAGATCCCCATCTTCTTCTGTGTCCCCTCTTAGGGGTGGGGGCCCTGACCTGATTGCTTCTTCTCCCTTTCTACCTGACTCCTTGAGGATCTTTCTTTGCAGCCTTGGTTGTAGAAAAGTCTTTCTGCCAGTCTCCAGCTTTTCCGTGAGAATTGCTCCACATGTAGCTGTACTTTTGACGTGTTCTCGGGGGTAGGTGAGCTCACCGTCCTCCCACTCCACTCTCTGGATCTCCTCCCCACCCGTGTCTTATCTGTGACACTGCATAACTTAGGTATGAGGATGTGGAGAGTAGAAAAGAGTGCTTACTATTCTCTAGTGACTAACAATCTCTTTGATGAGACTGGATTTGTTAAATGACTCTTACTTTTTAGGATGTTTCATAAACAATGAGAATGGGGGATGCAGCAAGTTGCAACCACTGTTTTCTAGGCTGGATGTTAACTGCATTGGCATTTAGTGTTGCATGAAAAGTGAATTCTTTTGGTTACCTCTACAGTATATTCCAAATAGGTTGGTATCCTTCATGTAACTGCCATTTCCCCAGTTAAGGCCCTCACTATCTCTTATCAGGTCTAGGCCAATAACCTCCTGTCGAGTCTCCCTGCTTCTACTCTTGCCAACCCTCTAATCCATTATCTGTCATAGCCAGAACAATATTTTTTAAATATGAACTAATTAAAACCCTTTGGAATAAAATCCAAACTCCCATCATAGCCTTTATGGTACCTGGTCTCCAACATGGTCCCCAATGACACCTATTTCCTGATATTCATACCCTTGTGTAGTTCCCTCCCAACTGCACCAAGGTTGGTCTCCATGGCCAGCAGCAGACACTGGAAATGATGGTATGCCACTGCTGAAACAGGTTATAAGGCTGCAGCTATTGTTTTGGGTGGTCTTTCCCTTATGTACTCTCTTCCTCACGTTCTTGGATCTTTCACTTTGAGGAGACCTACCTGGAGAAGACCTACAGCCCTGGGCCAACAGCCGCTGAGGACCTGAGGCCTGCCAGCCCCCCTGAGTGAGGTGGGAGGGGGATTCTCTAGCTCCATTTAAGCTCTGACATGACTGTCACCACAGTCAACAGTTTGACTGCAACCTCATGAGAGCCTCTGAGCCAGAACGACCAGCTAAGCCACGCTCAGATTCTTGGCTCAGAGAAAATGTACAAAGACATTCATGCTCATAAGCTGTTGTGTTTTGGGATAATTTGTTTTATGACAATAGACAATTAAAGCAGCCCCCAAAGGTCCTGATAACCTGATCCTTGCCTATTTCCCCTGCATATCATGCTCCAGTGACAGGCTTTCTTTTAACTCCTCCAAAGGGCAAAGCTTTCCCCACCACCTTTGTACCTGCTGCCTCCTCTGCCCATCTTCCTAATATCTGAATGGCTGGTTGTTTTTTATCCTTCATTGATTTTTCCCCCCTTGACTACACCTAACATCTATCCCATATTTCACTTCAACCAGCACCCTATTTTCTTCTCAACACGAAGTACAATTTATAATGTCTGCCCCCACACATTAGAATGAAAGCATCAAGGAAGCAGAGACTGAGAGAGAGAGACTCTACTGACCCCAAGAAATCACTTCGGGTAGTGGGCAGCTGATTCCTCTTGCCATGCAGACCTGCAGAGCTGTGGACTAGGCCTCCAGTAAATGGGATGCTGGCCAGTCGGCTCTCACTGTTCTGTGTTATTGCAGCAAAGTGTGCTGGACCTGACCCAGGCGACCACGCTGACACTACACACTCAGCCCAGAGTGCTGGGTGACTGGAAGCAGGCAGAGTGAATGTTTTACAAGCCAGTTGGACAGCATCTTGATTATGAAGTAACAATGACTGGTGTGATGTAAAATGGTTGGCCAATCAGGCTGAGTTCTACAACATCATGTGTTCTAAGCACAGTATTCATTTCCACCTCTGCACAACGACTCAGAGAAAGGAGTCCTTGTTGATGTGTAAGAATTCAGAGGCCCACAGTGTATAAAAGGAAAGGGAAAGAACATTTGGGCAATCTAGGCTTTTACCTCAGTGTCTTGGGAGAAAATGTCTGGAGTCCAAACGTAATGCTTAGTATTCTAAAAAGTGTTTAAAAGAATAAACTGCTAAAAATAACAATGAAGACAATGTCTACACATAAAAATATGAAAGCAGGGGTCATGTCCATCACAGTCTTCTCTGCATCCCCTGTATTCATAGAGAACATGGCACAGAGTGGCATGAACATGGCAATGAACACCTGTTGAATGAATAAATAACTGAAACACTTTTCAAAACCAAACCAAATCAAACGTAAAACTCACTTCAGATATCAGTTATGGTAACAGAGTCCAGACAGTCTCATAGTAAGCAAAGAACAGAAAGGTTGCCTTTGTCAGTGGAAATGCAATTTTATAACGATAACCAGGGGAGAGTGTATAGAGTATACTCACTTGATTGTGGCCACAACAAACAGGTCATTGAATAGGAAAAGATGCTGCTCCTGACTCTGCAGGCCTCTTCTGAGTTCCACCCAGCCATCAATTAGCAGGGTCCTACTGGAGCACACGAACGATGACAGAAATGCACATGCGTCCACACTAGCAGACAGCCTTTCCCTGCAGCAGATCAAACGCCACAGATCTTTGGTCAGGTGATCAAATATAGACTTTCTACAAAAGTTCTACAAAAATCACAGCTTTGTACTAGTCTTTTTATGACCTACGTTTTCATTTTTGTTGGATAAACACCTCACGGCAAAATTGTTGGGTCACAAAGTAGGTGTAAGTTTAATCTTACAAAAAACTACCAGATAATTTTCTAGAGTGGCTGTATCAATTTATATATTCAACAAGACTGTCGGAGAATTTTAGTTGCTTCACAACCTTGCAAACTTCTTTTTGCTGTGGTTAGCACAGACCAAACGTTAATTAAGTTATTTAAAAAATGTTCTGCAGGGCCGGAGCTGGGGAGGAGCCGGGAAAGGCAGCCCCAGCCCAGAGCGCAGACAGCGGCTGCGCGCAGAGCCAAGCGGGCGGTCGGGGGTCATGCGGGAGAGTGCGCTGGAGCCGGGGCCTGGGGCCTGGGCCCCGGGGCCCGGTGCACGCGGTTGCCGCGGTGACCCGGCTGGAGAAGCTGGCCACCATGCTGGAGGCGCTGCGCGAGCGGCAACGGGGCCTGGGAGGCCCCGTGAGCCGCATCCAGAGTGGCCCGGGTGCGCCGAGTCGCAGCCACGACACCCCGAGCAGCACGCCGGCGCGGCTGCTGGCCAGGGCGGAGCGCTTGGGCGCGTACGCGGGTGCTGCCCAGGAGCGCCGGGAGGCCGACCGCGGGCTGCTGGTGGCGCGCGGGAAGCTCCGCGTTCTGCTCTTCCGGGAGGAGGCAGAACTCCCAGCCAGAGCCTTCCGGAAGGCGTCGGAGCCCTCAGGCCCGGCGGAACAGGCCGAAGCTGGCCCAGAGCAGCCCGAGGCCGAAGTTGAGGAGCGCTCCGACGAGGAGCCCGCGGAGGCCAGGGCGCGGCGGCTGCGGCGGCTGCGGCGGCTGCGGCGCACCGGGTGCAGAAGGTCCAGAGCCTGCGAGGGGCCCTACCGGGCTGTAAAGGCCCTGCTGCGCCGGCACCCACGCCTGTTAAGCCACCTCGCCTTGGGCCTGGCCGGAGCGCTGAGGGCCAGCCCGAAGCCCAGCCTGCGCTGGAGGCCAAGCCAGAGCCAGAACCTCCGCGAGGCACCGAGGAAGATCCTGGGAGACCCGAGGCTGCCGACGCGGCTGTGCTCCAGATAGAAAGTGCGGCCTGAGCTGGTGCCGCTGGCCTCCCCCGTGCCTATGCCTGGTCCCACAGTAAATCTTCCTCTCCGAATGCAGCATTCCCACCCAAATAAGGAGTGAATCCTGCATCCACAACTCAGCTCTGGCTCTCCCTTCCCGGCTTCTTTCAGCCCAGCACCCTCTGAAAGAGAAACAGCCACTCACACCTGCTTGCACTTAACCATCAATAAAAATACTGTCATCCGGAAAAAAAAAGTTCTGCATTTAAAAGCAATCCCAAAGGATTTTAATACATAATAACTCTTTTCCCATCTTACAATAATAGTTTTAAATAAGTAGATTTGATGGTAGTGCTAGGGGAGAATCCACAATGAAAAAAAATCTTTTTTTCCAGTGTGGATTTATCAAGGTACATGTCTTACAGCCTGTCATTTTTAAAGATCTATGTGTAATAAGCATGGCAAGAGATGCCTCATGATTTTAGCAATCTAAGTATTGATTAAAAAAAAAACCCAACACTTAGCAGTCCACAGTAAAAATAAACATCTCAGCTCTCACATAATTTAAAAAGAAAAACGTCTTTTACAGAAGGAAACAAAAACAAATAACTTTTGTGTTTTTTAAAACGACAATCTTAATCAGTGTTTCCTACTTAAAAATGTATTTCTCAATTATGTGACTCTAAAGTGTTTATTTTTATTGAGTGCAATGCAGATAGATGTGTTTTATTTTAGTCTCTTGGAGTATGGAAATGGGGAGGAGGGTAAGATTATAACCTTCTATTTAGCCCCTTAATACAGCCTGATTACGATTTACAACTTATAATTAAGAGCGCTCTAAAATGAGCTAACAAGTACAAGGGGAGTCTAAGAGTCAACCTGCTGCCTGCTTCTTATGTATTAATATTCCATCTTCAAATACGTTTGTGAAGCCATTTCTGAAAGGCAAAAAGCAGTTTTAGGACCTTAATCATTTTTCACTAAAACTAGATGACAGCTTTCATGAGGCTGGGCCACACTAGTGTCCCGATATTTACCCCTGAAGCTCACTGTAACAGTGAGTCCACTGTCAGGTACAGTTTTAGAGGTGGTGTTGCTTCATCTTAAGTCACGAAAGAAAATAAACTAAAATTCAGAATGCTTCTTGGAAATGCCTGTGTTTATAAGGGGGAATCAACTGGTGGCTACTGATGGCTGGGTAGTACCAGTCCCCAGTACTAGGTAGGGTCCTGATAACCTCGAAGCCTAACACGTGGTCCCTGCTCATTCCAAACACCATCTCTTTCATGAAAAATTTCTCTCAATTGAATTCTTGATTGGCATTTCTTACAAATCTAACGCTTACATCCTACCTTGAACCTCTTAAAGTATTCTCATTTAAAATACACTGAGTATAAGATCACCTTATAATAAATTAGTTGTTTGTAATAGTGATCAGGGTTGCCTTTTCTGGGTGGCGGCCATGTGCCAGGCACTGGAGATAGATGTGGTTTCTAGCCTCAGGGAGTTAGCAGTGTGACAAGGGAATCAGACAAGTAAACATCATGATACACCAGTGAGATAAGAGACATAAAAGAAATGCAGGGCGCTGTGGGCACAGAGAAAATCCACTTTGCAGAGGCCCTCATCAACCCCACCAAGTATGTTGGCCTGGTGGACCAGAGCCAAGCAGCTGGCCGTCCTCACTGGGGAGAGTGAGGCTCAGGCTGGCCCAGAGGATGCCAAGAGACCTAGCCTCAGCAGCTGGGGCCCCAGCTGACTCCAAATCTTACACCCAGCCCCCTGGATGTCTCCCTCCGCTGGCCCTCAGGCCCTGCCACCTCTCCCACCAGGGCCTCCATCAGCAGCCCAGGTCAGCGCCACGACCTCATTGCCAGCATCCTCTCAGAGGTGGCCCTGGTCCCACGGGTTGAGCTCCGAGGCCATAAAGCCCT
This sequence comes from Camelus dromedarius, assembly GCF_036321535.1. NCBI lineage: Eukaryota > Metazoa > Chordata > Mammalia > Artiodactyla > Camelidae > Camelus > Camelus dromedarius. The sequence goes on from NC_087471.1 coordinate 13,723,130, forward strand.
GGCGAAGCTCTGGAGCCGGAAGGAGCGAGACCTGTGGGAGCTGTGCAAGCAGCATCAGCGGAAGGCGGACGCCCTCACTCAGCGATTGCTCGATGGCCTGGCCCAAGCTCCGGCCGAGCGCACGTGCCGGCACCGGCCAGGTGTCCTAGGCGGGGAGGACGAGAAGGAGGAGGACGAAGAGGTAAAGCTGTATCAAGAGTTTCAGAAGAAACAGGTGCAGTGTCTGCTGGAGCTGAAGGAAGCCCAGGCGGACGTAGATGCCGAGCGGAGACTGGAGCATCTGAGACAGACTCAGCAGCGGCTCAGAGAGGTCGTCATGGATGCTCACATGACTCAGCTCAAGAGACTGAAGGAGGTGAACAACAGGGAGAAGAAGGAACTGCAGAAGATCCTGGATGGGAAGCACCACAACAGTATCTCAGAGGCCAAGACGAGAGAGAAAAATAAGGAGGCGGAACTGACAGAGATTAACCGGCGGCACATCACTGAGTCAGTCAACTCGATCCGTCGGCTGGAGGAGGCCCAGAAGCAGCGGCATGAATGCCTTGTGGCAAGGCAGCAGCAGGGCCTACAACAGCTGGTGGAAGAGGAGCCCCAGCTGCTGGCCCAGCTGGCCCAGGGATGTCAGAAGCAGCGGGCAAGGCTGCCCCAGGGGATCTGCTGGAGCCTGCTGGGCAAGACACCTGAGAGACTAGGGGACAGGCATCTGGTGGCCTGTGCCAGCAATAGTCACGTGACTGGGAGCAGCGGGCATCTGTCTGGTGCTGACTTGGAGAGCCAAGAGGAGAACATGAATCTCTGAACTGGATGTGAACTCTATGGCCACAGGGCCAGGCTGGGCGCTGGGAGGAGGGCAGGAGGCCAAGACACTGATTTTTTTTTTTTTTAACTTTTTATCTTTAGAAATTTAATTTTTTTAAACTGGGGTGAGCACCCCACATTAACTCCTTCCCTTCACCCTCCTAGGGCCCTGTTAGTCCCCTGCCCCTCCTTCCTGCCCTCACTTCTAAGGAAGGTTCCTGGTGGGTCACTCCGGGCCAGAAGAGCCTCGCCCCCATGACACCTACACCCCAGAGTGGGCGTCATCGCCCTCACTTCCCTGGGGAGCACCGGGTGGGGACCGCGAGCTCTGGGAAGTAGGGGTCACATTCTTTCTCTATCCTTTGAGGATTTTTTTTTTTTTTTACATGAATACAAGTGGATTTCAGGGGGGAAAAAAAGAAACACATTAGAAAGAAAAAGTGAAATAGTAAGCCGTTTATATGGCCCTGAATCAATCTTCATTATTTATCTACAGATGGTTTTTAGCAACGAATGCCTGGCAAGTGACACGTTTTGACAGAATGTGTAACTATGTAACCACACTTTTCTCAAAAGTATGCTTTGAATAGTCTTGTTATAGCTCTTCATAATTTCTGGGGAAATATCAAAATTTTCTATTTTGAGACAACAACTGAAGAAAGGAGAATTTAAAATAAAAGCCAAAATGAAAATAAAATGATATAAAAAATGAAACTCTGAAATAACTACTCTATGTAAAGTCTGTCTTAACCTCATTTGCCAGAAAGTAGCCAGCCATGATAAAACACTCAATGTCTTGAGCTACATATACTTTAGAATTTAGTAGGTTGCTTTGAAAATGGAGTAGTATTTTTAAGAGCTTTAAGTAAATCTTGAGATTAACCAATTTTCAACTAATTAAAATGTTAAAATCATTTTATTTAGAAATGATTGAAAATTATTAGCATAGAACTTTTATTCATACAAAACTAACGTCAAAGATGGTTCAGATTTTCCAAATATCTCATAAGCATGTTACAGTAATTCTCCACATTCTTAACTTTATTAAAATTTCACTATAATTTAAAAATTGTTTTAAAGTTGTGAAATTAGAGTTTTATTTTTCCTTTCACTTAAACTTTTTCAAAGATTGCCCTTGGTAAGTACATAATTCTTACATAATAAAAAAAGTAACTTTATGATAAAAGCATAAAACTGAATGAAGACATATTTAGAGGAATCCTGATAGCTAAAATGCTTAATGAGAAAAAAAAGTACTGAATTTTGGAGGAACAGCTACTAATTAGGAATAACAGTCAGGCCCTGGTTAGAAAACTTCTGAGCACTTTTTAAAGCCAATGAGTGGTACATGTTGCATACACTTGTCTTCTCAATGAACTACATTTCAAACTTCTGTCCACAATGAATAATTAGATATTTTAGACAAAAATACATAGGAATATTTTAACCACTCTACAAGAGAAAAAATAGCTGTATCATAAAATGTGGTGTGATCATGCTTTGCCTTTTTTCTTTTCCTTTTTTTTGCTATAGGCAGATGATTAGTAGGACTAGTAATTATGGTTTCTACTTTAAACTCAAAAAGGAAGTCAAACCTGGGCCCCTGATTCACAAGCAAGCAAAAGAGCACGTGTCTGTTAACAATTCTTCCTGCCTGGATTGTCATATCTTGTTTTAATTTGATTTAGAAATATTTTGAGGTAGCCAGGGGTAATGAAGTATGACAATTATCAGATTATTTTAAAGACTTTTAATATATTTTAAAGCATTAATCTGAAAAAAGTTGCCATTGAATATTTATCCAAGCTATTTTGTGAAGATTAAAACCTATTAAATTCATGTTTATCATGCAAATTGGTCAGTAATATTTACTAAGCTAATATTTGGTAAAGGCTTTTTAAATCACATGATTAAGCAATAACTACATTTACATTCAGTAATTGATCTCATGGTAAATCAGATATTTTGATGTCCTCATGCTCCATACTGTAAAAACAGTTACCTGGCCCCTATTATTCTCCTGAGGAATTTAATTGCACCTCTCATGTTTGAAAAGAAGATGTGACATGATGAAAAACTAATACTTTAGAACTTCGCCTAACTTTATCATAATTTCTGGGCTTTCAGGTTTAATTTAAAGAAGGAAGCCATTTAACTATTGACATATGTTACTAAAAGCAATCTAAAAGTATGAAAAATAATGAAATGTATAATCGGTCTCAAATCTCAGTGTTTCTACCTTTAACAAGGAAGTAAACTGAATAGCTATTTATTACATTCCATCAGCAAAGTTCATTACAATTAATCCTAAATAATCTCCTGTATTTGGGTCAATAATCCTGTGGTAATTCTTGGGACTATATCTAGGTTCCTTCTATAACTAATCAAGATTTGCAGAACAATTCCAAACCCCCATTTTCTTGAAGACCCCAGAGGGGCCCCTGACCAAGTTTGTGAATTAGAATTGGTCTTTGGTAGCATTTAGATAAAGGATTTGCCAGCAATTCCAATCTTAAAACTTTCAATAATAGTGTTGTACTTTTGGCCAATGACAGTGATGATTCAGTACTATTCTCTTACCTAAATGCAAAGCAGGGTATAATTTTTGAGTAAAGCATTGAAAAAGCCCATTGATTCAGTAACCATAGTCTAGCTATATATTTCAACCAGGTATTTTTCTAAACAGTCTTTGTTTTACTTATATGTTGTGCACATATTTTTTTCCTCCCCATATTACAATGCAAGCTCCCTGAAGGCAGAAAGATTTTTATAAATTCCATTCATCGATGAACCTCTAGTATCTAGAACTGGTGCATAGTAGATGCTCAAGAAATATTCCTCAAAAGAAAAACTAAATGGATGAATGAACTTAATAATAGCTCTAATATAATATTAACAATAATAAAGAAAATACATTTCACAAATAAAACATGATTATAATTTTTACCATGGTAAATATTTTAAACAGTATAATGAAGTGAAGAATAATTCCAAACAAAAGAAAAACTGATGGTTTTGTTTTGAACTTTCAAAAACATCACTTTGAAAAAGTGTGGAATCTGAAGATTTATTTGCGTAAGAGATACTTGAAGACATTTGCCAACATTCCCAAAGCATGATAGTTTACAGTGTTAATGTGAAATGGATTTTACTTACAATGTTCAAATTTCTGTAAAGAGTTGTTATACCCATAATGGCAGGAGGCAGAAGTGCATCTAAATTTAGGTAGATATGTTTCATATATATATACATATAGTGGAACTATAAACAATAACATTGATTTCTTTTAAAAGGCAATACAGTCATCTATCACTATACAGTTACATATTGCATAACCATTTTACTTAAAATGTAGACCAATTCAGAATACTAATTTTGGTACCACTTAAAATTGGCAGTGTCTGAAACACAGGTTTTTAAATTGTCAAAATTCACCATTTAACAGCTTCAAAACAATCATTTTTGCATACATAACTGTTTTATGAGGTAATTGCCCATGTTGGATAAAGCCTTGTATATATAGCAACAATTCAATGTGAAAAATATAATATAGCTAATCCAATATTAAACTATAAGAGCTTACTTTCTTTTAAAATATTTTAAGTATGCTACACAATATTACATGCATATGTTAAAAGACATACAATCCAAATTCAGGAAGAAAATGTACATCCAGAAAATCCATTCTTCACTGGAAATCAAATCATGTACACGAGACGTAGTTCATCACAATTAGATCACCCTGTCATTAAATTGCTGGAGATAAATTTTTAAATTAGATGTTTACAATACAAACACATGTCTAAAACATAATTTTATTATTATTTTTTAACAAAACATTTTGCAATATAACAAAAATAAAATGAAATGATTTATATATAAGGACATGCTTCTATAAATCATAACCGTATGTCATCTTTGGAATTATGATAATGGAAATGACATATATTATACATGTAAATTAGTAAATTTATGTAACAGTAATTCTATAATATTAGGTTTGGATTTTATGATGCATCATAATAAAAATTATGTTTTTGAAGGCTTTTTTATTTCAACAATGTATCTGAAGATACTAAACATAATTCATGTAAAGCCATTTATAAAAGTGTACCAAATAAAAATTCACATAAATATTGAATTTGAATTTCATTTTGATTAAAATTTTAGTCTTATGTATATATTTTTAATTATGCTATATTGCTCTGTAATTGTTGTCTAACTCATCACAGAAGTGAAGAATAGAATATGCTACTAGAGATATGAGTGGATGGCCCAAAATGCATACAGCTATACATGTTAAAGATAATTGCGTACTCATAGAAGTAGCCTTTAGATATTTATGTTTGGCATGTTATTTTGTATAAGGAACATATATTATGTTCCATTAATTTTAGTATTTTAAATAAAACATTTGGTAAAGTTTAATTAACAAAATAATTCTACGTGAATAATTTTGTGATATTATACAACAAAGAAAGATGTAACATATTGAACATGAGACTTGCAAAAATATAGAAAACAACATCAAAATGAAATCTAAATGCAACTAATGCATCAATTCTATTTGAGTCATTTAGATATTAGCCTATGTATACAGTTTAGCATTACATAATGTAATTTTTATGTTGTATTTCTTCTTTTATTTAATATTACATCAAACTTAGAGGAAAGAGTCAACAAGTGAGGACTCTTGAAAACTACTTAAAATATGAGGGCTTGAAGAAAAACAAAGCCTCTTCTTTGTTACATGCTACAATTTTCAGCAAGTGTATTATAGTTGGGAAAATAAGTATTTTGCATTTTAAACAGTATAAATTCCAGTATCCTAAATCTGTACAGCTTAGTATTTAATAGTATAATTTGGTGGATGTGTGTATACTATGAATACCCAACTTATACAAGAGACGAATAAACTAAAATAGAAAGTAGCCCTTAAATTGTAGAAAAATATAATTAGTTGTTACCTAAAATAAAATCGTCTCTCTGATTAGAATAAATGGACAAATCCTGAAAAAAATTAGTTTGTATTAAAGAGTATGTCTAGACTGGTCTTACAAAGTTTTTATTTTAAATTAAAATGCTGCATTTATATTGAAACTACATAAAATTGTGGTCTTTAAATATCTAATTAAATAAATATAAGACACTCTTAATCATAAAATGTACCTCTAAGAAAAAAATATTCTACCATTAAACTATGACATGACAAGGCAAAAATGCTGTCACCCGAATCCAGATTTCTGAAGTATTAAAATGTGAAATAAGTTAATCTTGGTAGAGTTTAAAAAGTCAGTAATTCAAGTAACAGATTTTCTATGATCATGAATTAATTAAATAAATTAGGCACATATTAATTTAAAAATAGAACTAAGAATTTAAATTGTCTTTCTGATTTGATTGGCATATTGACATATATTTATATTATATATTTCTACTTAAATTTCTAAGCATTAAATAGGGACACCAAATTTAATCTTTGCAGGTAGATTTGTTATTGCTGATCAGATTAAAGTGATCTTAATGATTTCACATGCAAAGTGAATGAATAAATATTTGCAATCTAAGCTGAGACTGATGATAGCAAGATTTAGTGATATTTCTATTAAATCTGCGCTTACTATGAGTAAATAAATGATTATAAAGCAAACATTTAACAAAATATGTTTTAATGTTAAGATGTTTATATGCAGGAAAAAACTCATATTCTGAATTGTTTTAAATTTTGATTAAACCCACATGTCAAACAACCAAAAATACCTTTATCTAAATGAAATATAGAAAATACCAAGTTTTAGAAAGCGTATGGAGTGCACTGTTGATCAACCATGACAAAACTATACATATATTTATATATATTACATATGATAAGCACACATATATGTTATATATGTTATGACATATATACTATATAGTAAAAATCTATGAATGTTACATGAAATATCTTCACAATTTGTCACAGAATGTGAGAGAATAGACATTTCATTTCTTACTGCTGAAAACAGAATAATCTCATGCCAGGGGGAAAAATGTGTAAGTAGAGGGTTTAAGAGTGTTGCAGATATTCTCCCTCTCTTAAAGAGCCATTTCTTGCTTCACCTAGTTGATTAAAATGAAGTTGCAAAACGAAGCTTCGGCATCTTATCACTCCTTTTCATACATTTTTGGAAGTCTCAACAATGTACGGTGGTGGGTGCTAGGTGTCATTTTGTATTTTAACGTGCCCAACCACAAACACACACACCACTCACAAGAATATATATTTAGGCATCCTTGTCACTGCTCATAAGAATAAGAGAAAGGAATAGGCTGTCCCTCCACACATCTCTAAAACAATCTCCTAGAATCCTGCACTGTGAGACCTCCTTCTGGTAGCAGCTCTTACCCCTTAGTTAAAGTAGAAGCATACATCACCATGGGTCTCCTCCAAACAAATGAATTGCAACTGAACACACATTTGTTTCATTTCCTTCCACACAAAATCCTGTGTCATAGCTGCCCGTTCTTACAGAAGATTTAGAGATGTTGTTAGGAAAAAGTGAAACTATATATCTTTTATTTCAAAGTGTAATAGAAGGAACTCCTTCACTTTCAGAGCCTTGCTATCTCTAATAATTGATATGTATTAGTGACTTTTTGAAAGTAGAAATCATATCTTAAACATGTGTATCTCTCAATTTCCTTTGGATGTTTAATAAGAGGGAAGAATGAATGTACTAATCTTTTATTTCTCAAAAATATAAACATTTTATTTTATGTTTAATTAATATTTGTTGAGTATTAAACACATTTTAAATACAAGAAAGAAATCGTACCTGTCTAGATATATTTAAACAATGTAAAAACATGATCATAATATAATTGTAATTTGTATTGCATGTACTAGAACAGAAGTAAGGAAAAGAGAGGAAGGAACATCTAAGAATACATAAATTACTCCTTCACTTGTGTTTTCTCAAATGAGGGCAGTATTTCCCTTTTCTTCCATTCTCCAACACCCTTTTCTTTCCAAAAAATATTTTATAATTACAATATTTAATATTGTAAGGAGAAGGGAAAGAAGTAATGGAAAAGAACTGGTAGGGTTATCCTTTATACATATCATGGTTGAAAGGAAAAATAAGAGAAGGCTTTATCCTGACCTATGCATCATGTCCCTAAGGCCCGCTTACCCTGACTCTCTCAATGTATTCATGTTTATCCTCTATTTCCTTCTATAAGGGCCTTCTAGTTTGGGGGAGGGCAGTGGGTGCATTTTTTTTTTTAGTAATTTTAAGTGTTCCTCCTTTTTTAACGCCTAAAGTATAAATTATACATAATGCTAGTTTTATATATATTGATAAGATTTTAAGGGAACCAAGGAGCTATCCTCACTTACCCCCGCAGTCTTCTCTCTGTGTGCCCAGATGTTACTAAAAAGACGCTGTTTAGGATTAGGCACTCCCCTCTCAAGACTGTTCTCTTGACAAATCAGACAAATACCTCTTTGGTTGAAAGAATATGCATATTAGAATGGTTGCTTTACTATATAGTTTGAATTAGTTAATTGTAAAGTTTTCTTCTCCTCAAAAGAAAGAATAGGAGCAGTTTGAGAAATGTGTATTTTGGGGAGGAGTGGGAAGCTTGTGGTAAAATCATTGATTGCTCCTTCTTGAGGCATTTATCATAAATTGACATCTGATCCCATGTGATTATTATATATGATTTGGAAGAACTGGGCTCATTATTACCAGGTGGGTGTAAGGGAGTGGTGGGCAGGTAAGAAAGGACTGACCTACTGCAGGAAAGACTCTTATGATGTTGACCATGGAAAGGTTGCTGAGCAATTGGTGGGTATCTGCATTAAATACACTGAAGTAGAGCAGCCTAATCAGAAACTCCAGCCCCCAAAAGCCTAATTTTCCTGCATCAATACTCAATAAAACACTTTTTCTTCTATAGCAGCTAATTAATTAGTAGCAGAAATGATTTTCTTGAAAATAAATACTAATCTTGGCTTTAAAAAGTAATATGTTGAAGAAAAATTAAAAAAAAAAAACCTTTATAAATGGCAAGAACCTTGAGTTTACCATCAAAGGCTACCATTCACTAGAATGGCAAATATATTATATATTGGGGTATTATATATAATTATATGTTGGGGTATTTAAAATATGTATTTCCACATTGAGAGGTAAACCTTTATATTCCTTCATCTAATTACTCTGCCAAGTTCCTTTTCTACAAAGAGTACATTTTATTTCAAAACAATAAGTAAAAAGATTGTCTTTTAATACCATCGATAAAACAAAGATATGAGTCCTTTAGCAATGATCGTTTGAATTTACATTTATATTTGGCTTCAAGCATGTTTTGTTTCTTTAGTTTGATGATGGACATAAACTATTCCAAAATTTATGGGAAATATGTGGAGACATGACTGAGGAGGATCTCAAAAATCATCTCTTTTAACATTGTGACATCTGACCAACTCTCTTTGGCACTTTCTAGAAGTGGAGAGTGTGAAACTCTGGGTGACACCAATCAGAAGGTTAATGAGAACTTCCTTCACTCCTTCCCTGAGGAAGAGACACATTAAGTTTGTGTTTTAAGTGTAAAGAAATTCCATCTCATTTAGAGCAGAAGTTACTTGGAAAAAGAGAAAAAAAATGAGAGTGAAATATGAACAAAGAGATTCAACAGAGTATTTGTGCTTTTACATCTTTGTAGATACCAAAAAAAGAAATTGTTTGTTCATTACAGAGAAAGCAAATGCTATTTACTTAGCGAATCTTTCTGTTCCCCATCCTTTCTAGACCAAATATAGTAATGTTTTTTCCCTTTTCTATGTTTCAGTAGCATTAAAAATATCTGACTATAAAGCTTACTACTTTCCACCTTCCCTCGCCCTTCTATTTTAGCTTCACTAACATGAATTAAATGATTCCTATGCATCAAGCACAAACACACCCATATAAACATGCATATCTATATCTATGCACGTACACCCATCCCTGCCTTGCAAGTAAACAGTCATGGTTTTTTTTTTTAAAATCAGAGCCATGTGATATGTTCAAGGAAGGATATACAAAGAACTGTGAAAGCATGGTTGGAAAGCCCTTAGCTTTACTTCCAAAATGGAAAAGACTTTCTAGTGGGAGAGACATTGGAATTGAGCTTATAGGGTGAGCAGGTTTTGCCTGGTGCATGAGGAATAAAAGAAGATCCCAGTCAGAGGTAATGGCTTAGAAAAAATGTGTGGCAGGAAGAAAGGCAAGACATGCTCAGGCAATTGTAAATTATTTGGTATGGCAGCAATAAAGAGTGATAGGTTTGGTAGGTAAGGACTGATATTTGAAGAGCCAAGAAATATCAACTTAGCTTTAAAACAAGTTTTGGCTAGATACCTCCGCTCAACTCTTCATTTGTGATTCTTCCTTTAAATGTAGGCTCAAGACAGTTTTAGCATTTTGAAACAACAGGCAAACTCATATGTGACAGCTAGTATTTTTCATACTTTATATAATCCAGACTTCTTTTTTGATTAGCGTTAGATACTCCTTTTTTTTCCTTTTTTTAAGATTTCACTTGTTCTCTTGAGAGTAATTATACTTTCCTTGTTTTTAAAGGTAGTTTAAAAATTTTTTTAAAAGCCCCACTTTCCCAAGTATCTCTGCATACGTTTCTTGTCCCCTAAACTTAGCACCCATATGTCCTTAGCACGTAGTTTGTGTCTGCCATAGTCCAGGGGCCTAATGGATAGTTGTGTGATGAGTAAGTAAGTGACTGAATGTATCAATGTGTGAAAGACAGCTTTCACAGCGTTTCCTGTCTCTCCTTCCCCCTCTTAGCTCTCAGTGAGATAAAAATACGAACTAGGGTCAATTACATTACCTCCAGCTGGCAGGTGGAAGAAAAGCAAGGCAAAACCCCACTTTTATTTTAGGCAAAGAAACCAAAAAACTCCCACAAAAACCAAAAAACAAAACCCCCAAACGAAACAAAAGACAAAGTAAAATAAAGCAAGAGGAAAAGCGTGAGGGAAGCAGCTGGAACGGAAACGCAGCCTCGGTCACACCCAGCTCCCCCGCGCCTCACCTGGGCGTCTGCGCGGTGGGCCGCGCTCCCCCGGGGGGTTAATGGAGAAGCAGGCCGGGGGGCGGGCGTGGGCGCGAACTCCCGGCCTTGCCCTGAGAGTGTGTGGCCCTCTCTCCTCCCAGGGGCCCTACAACGGGCGGGGGCAGCCCGAGTGGTCAAGGTGTCTTCCTTCAGGCAAGAGAAAGGGTACATTGACGAGGAGCACCTGACAGGGGCTGGTAGACCTTTGACCTTCAACCAGAACTATGACTGCAGCAAACTGCTTTTGGCCTCATTCACTGGGGAGCTTGCCCAGAGACTTCAAGGGACAGGTAATTGCCTCTGGCAGCCCCTGCTCCTCCACTCCCAGGGCTTCCTCCCAGTCCTTCACATCTCATCGCATGTTCTGACCATGAAATATTCCCAGTGTCCCCCGAGCCAGCTGTTAACCTCCACCCTTTGTCATCTGTGCGCCCTCTATTTCTCTCAACCCCATCTTCACGTCTCCCCTTCAACCCTTTTTCCGACGCTCATCACCCACGACTCCCTCTCTCCCAGTATTTTCCAGTACCAACACCATCCATCGTGTTCCCCCTAAAGTTCACCCCGCACTTTCAAATACTTAAGTCTGCTTCCTGGCTTGGATATCGCCATTCATGTGAGTTACAGATCCCTGACTTCCGGCACCACCTCGAGTGTCTGGTCACCTCCACCGGGCAGGGCTGGTAGGGCCCTCCCCTCTTTGCACATCCTAGAGCCATGTTTAACCCTTTCCTCCTCTCACTGTGCTTTCCACTACGGTTGTCTCTCCCTCTCACAGGTGTGACTGTGAACTCTGGGGACCCTGGCGTTGTGTACACGGAGATCATGAAGATTCTCTTGGTTATATCGTTTCATCTTCTGGCTCCTCAGCTTCTTCTTTAAGGTGGGTGGGGAGGAGCTGGCTCTGCCTGAAGGGGTTGGGGCAGGGGGTCTGCTGCTCAGTGTGTTCCTTCAGGCAACAACCTGCCTGGCTTTTATTCCTCCTCCTCCTCCCCCACCCCTGTGTCTCCGCAGAACAGCAAACAGGGTGCAGTCCCAGTGCTCTACCTGAGCTTGGCAAAGGAGCTAGATGGCATTTCTGGAAAACATTTTAGCAGTTCCGGTGTGATAACTCTTGCCCCTAAAGCTGCCAGAGATCCTCACGTGGCCCAAAGCCTCTGGGATACTTCAGCCCGACTAACAAATCTAGACAAGATAGACTGACCTCTGTGACCCCTGCCCTGACTCGCCGCCTTCCCCCTGACTCCCAGCCCTCACTCGGATTTTGCCTTCTGCTTGTCAGTTCCAAGGAACAATCAGTCACCTTGTTGGGTGTAATGACCACTTCCTCTTCCTGTTGGCTCCACGCATGAAAGCTCAGCTTAGCCTGGGGACAGCTCCAGCTTCTACTTTATAGCCATTTCTCAGATGGAAGTGTTCATCTCTTGGGCACTAGGATCTCCAAACCTACCGAGCCCTGTGTTGTGGTGACGGGGGAGTAAAGGTCCTTCCGGTGGTCTATTAGGGTTCCTGGCTTTGGGGGAGGCAGCACCACATAGTGTCCTCTGGCCCAAGGCATATACCACACGGCTGCAGGACAGCACCCCAGCTGCACAGGATGTTGTCTCCCAGCTGGTACAGTAACTGCCCAGGTAATGTATCAGACCAGCTGCTCCTGGATGCTGAGTCATGTGATAAGGCAGATGAATTCTCAGAGAGCCCACTGCTTCTTTTCTGGGGTCTTTGTTCATCAACAGGTTTTCATTTTGTTTTGTTTTGTTTTTTATGGTGGTGCTGGGGATTGAACCTAGGGCCTCGTGCATGCTAAGCATGCTCTCTGCCACTGAGCTGTACCCTCCCCCTCATCAACATAAATTTTGGAATCAGTTTTTCAAATTTCACAGAAACAAATCCTTTAGGGATTTTGCTACATCTACTTGGCAGGATTGACGTTTTTATGATAATGTGTTGTCCTAAAAATGAACAAGGTGTACTTATATCTATTGAAATCTTATTAATACCTTCATAAAATTTCAAATAATTTTATCCATAAAGATCGTGCATACGTCTTACTATAATTCCTTGCTTTTTATGCTACTGCACATGGTATTTTAAAATTCATATATTAACCATATATCAAACAACTTTATTAAGGTTTCTAATTCTAATAAGTTATCTGTAGATTCTTTTGGTTTTTCCACATAGAACATCACACCATCTAGGGATAATAACAGATTTCTTTCTTCCCTTTCAACTATTATAAATCTTGTTTCTTTTCCCAGACCTTAATTGATTTTCTAGTATTAAACCAAACTTGCTTTTAAACCAACTTGGTCAGAGTATTACTTTCATATACATTGCTAAATTTAGTATGCTCGTGTTTTGGTTTGGAACTTTTTACTGTGTTCGTAAATGAGACTGGCCTATACTGCCCTTTCCCTTACTTGTATTGCCATTGTCTGGTTTTGCTGTCATGGATATGTTCATTTTATAAAATGAATTTGGGATTTGTGTTCATCCAGGGACATCATATGAGAAGCAAATGTCAATAAATTGATAGGGGACATAGCTATGAGGGAAACTGGGGAAGAAGCTGGGAGAAGCTGGGAAAAGCTGGGAGAAGCTGGGAGACCCACCAGACTGTGAGACAAGTCTGACCCTGAGTGAAGGAGAGGAGGCTGGGAATGAGCTTCTTAGGGTGCGGTGTGGTAATTTTTCCATTTTAAACCTCCCTCTCTTGTTTTGAAAGTATACCATCTATTTCTGCTCTTTATTGGTTAGTCTAAAAATTTTAACCTGCATGTTTAGTTTAACAGTGTCTTTAATCAATATCTTTATTTTTCTTTTAAACAATACATAGATCTTAGAATTCTTCAACATTAATCATTCCCTTTGAAGCTGTATACTTTTGTAACCCAATAATTTAATTATATTATTTCATTAATTTCACAAATCAGGTATTTTGTTATTCTCAATAGCTGATATTTGCGTCGACTTACCCATGTGTTTCATATTTCCTCTGCTCGCTCTTCTTTTTTATGTCTCAGATCTTCTGTCTGGGATTATTTTCCTTCCATCTTGAAGTATATGCTTTAGAGGTTCCTTTGATGGGGATTCGTGGGAGACAGACTTCTAGGTGGCTCCCAAGGTCCCCGCCCCCTTGTGTGCACATTCTCCACAGTCTCCTCCTCCTGAGTGTGCAGAGACTCCTGAACACGATGGCAGTGCACTCCTGCGATTATGTTATGTATCTGGTAAAGGGGTTTGCTGATGTAGTGAGAGCCAGAACCATTTGGCTGTGTGTGTGTGTGTGTGTGTGTGTGTGTGTGTGTGTGTGTGTGTGTGTGAATGAACAATATTTTTTCATGTCTACCATAGTTATCTTCAACTCTTTCTGTTACATGTTTCTGTGTTTGAGTTCCTCAAAGCTTTCCAAGGTTTGTGTCATTCATTAATTTATTCATTAAATAAATAAGCCATTTGCAGCAACATGGATGGACCTGGAGATCATCATTCTAAGTGAAGTAAGCTAGAAAGAGAAAGAAAAATACTATATGATATCACTCGTATGTGGAATCTAAAAAAAAGAAAAAAGGGTACGCTAATGAACTCATCTACATAACAGAAACAGACTCTAAGAGATAGTAAACAATCTTAGGGTTACGGAAGTGGATGGAAGGGGGTTAGAAGCGATAAATTTGGGAGTCTGAGATTTGCAAATGATAGCCACTATATATAAAAATGGGTAAGAAACAGATTTCTTCTATATAGCACAGGGAACTATATTCAATATCTTGTAATAACCTTTAGTGAAAAAGAATATGAAAACAAATATATGTATATATATGCATGACTGGGACATTATGCTGTATGCCAGAAATTGATACAGTATAATTGACTATACTTCAATAATTTAAAAAAAGTATCAGTTGTAACAAAATGAAGATGAATCTGTGCTCTTGACCCACAATAAAATGCCCATCAATTCTTTTAATAAATAAATAAATAAATAAATAAATAAATAAATAAATAAATAAATAAATAAATGTATGTGTTTGTGGCGTGTCAGCTGATCAAGACATCGTTCTATATGTTAGTGTCCTACAGTGATGGATAAAATAGACAAGCATCCACGAAGTCAAGTGGTCTGTATTCTAGCGGAGTGAGAGGCATAATAAACACAAATATGTTGTAAGATTCCATAGGCGTGAGTGCTGTGGACACAAAAGAAGCAAGAAAGGAAAGAGGGAGTGCCGTGATGAGGGGCTGGGGTTGAAATTTTAAATAGGTTGGCCAGGTAAAGACTCAAGAAACCAGTTGACTTTGAGTTAATGAAAGGGAAGGCGATTTTGGGTAGACCAGACCTAATCAGGTGAGCCCTTTAAAAGGGTTCAGGCTTCCTCAGAAGTCAGAGAGTCTCCTGTTCACCTTGAAGAAGCACACTGCCCCGTTGTGGAGCAGCCACGGGGCCTCTGGTAGTCGAGGCTTCAGTTCTGCGGTTGCAAGGAGCAGAATTTTGTCAATAACCGGTGAGCTTGGAAGAGGACTAGGAGCCCAGGTGAGACTGCAGCCCTGAACAACGCCTGGATTTCAGCCTGGTGAGATCCTGAGCAGAGGACCTAGCTAACCTACCCAGACTGCCAACCCATAGAAACTGTGAGACAGTGCATGTTTTCTTTTAAGCCACTGAGGTTGTAATCATTTCTTATCCAGAAACAGGTCACAAATACAGCATCTAGTAACAGCAAACTCCTTCAGTTTTATTTGTGTGAAAATGTCTTTATTTCACCCTCATTTTTTAAGAATCATTTTGCTGGAAAAGGTTGACAGTTATTGTCTCTTATTCTGTTGAAGATAGTATTTTTCACCTCTGGCTTTCATCATTGCTGTTGAGAAATCGGATACTAATCTAACAGTTACTTTGTGGTGAATCTGCTCTCTTGTTCCTTCTCTATACTTTAAACCCCCTTTTCTGTTGTTAAAAATAAATGAAACATATTCATTTTATATACTGTAACATTCCAATATCAGTAATCTTTGCAGGTGTGAATAGTTTATGGCAGCTTCTTTCTTTGTGTGTTTAGTGACTTTGTGCCCTCATGGTGCTTGGAGGTGTAGCTCTAGAAATGATTAGATTCCTAGGATTAAGCTACTTTCCCCAGAGGAGTTTATGTTTAGTTTGGCCAGGTTTCCAGGAGTGCTGTACTGACTTGGATCACCTTAACTTACATTTTTGTCTTGGAATTTTTGGGCCACTCACATGGTATACATTCTGCCCCCAAATCTGTGTGAATACAAACTTATTATTTAGAATTATAAGTGAGGATTCCCCCACCCCCACCCTGCTACAGCCAGAACTAAGGATGAGGTGGGCTTCTACCCTCACCGTTTCCCTCTGCAGGGCCTTTTTTCTGTGTGAAGTTCACTCTGTGGGGGGAGTTACTCTTTGAGAAGCCAGGCTTTACGTGTATGGGGAATAGTTTCTCATGCCAACCTTCTCTACTCAACCCCAGATTTTGTCTCCTGCCCCTGTTTATGGCCTTGTAAACCCTGGTTTCAGGCCACCAGGGGCTGGCTTCACAAATGCTGGCTCTAGCTGTCACCTGTGCCTTGGGAATCATTATTTCATATCTTCTCTCCCTTCTGAGGCTTTCCCTTCCTTTCCCACCAGTTCATTCAGACAACACAAATAAACAGGTGTGTGTGTGTGTGTGTGTGTGTGTGTGTGAGAAACGTTGCATCCAGCGTTTATGGTTGCGCTGCATCAGGGGCAGTCTCTGTGATACTTAGTCCTCTGCGGTGCCAGAAATGGGAGCGTCCAATGTTTGTCTTCCTTTCTCCTTCCTTCTCTCTTTCTTTCTTTTGCATTTGGATGATCAATTGTCCCGGCACTATTTGTTGAATAGTGTGTCCTTTCCACACTGATTAATAATGTAAATTTTGTCACATCAGAATTTCACGTGTATTCAACTGGAAACATAAAGAGGGAACCACAGCAGGACGGCAGGAGGGGCGTGCTCGTGGTATAATTGGGCCCCATACCCCTGGGTGGGCGACCCACAAGCTGAAGATTTGTTGAGTCTCAGAGACCCTCCCACAGGCGTGAGAGCTCTAAGCCCCATGTCAGGCTCCCCAGCCTGGGGTTCTGGCATTGGGAGGAGTATGAGACCCCGGGATATCTGGCTTTGAAGGCCAGTGGGGCTTAACCCCAGGAGCCCACAGAAGTGGGGAAAACAGTTCATTCTCTTGGGAAGCATACACAGAATCTTGCATCTACTAGGTCCAAGGGCAGAGTCAGTGATTTTGAAGTGGGAGGAAAGGGGACAGGGCACAGCCATTGGAGGAATTACATAGCAATTGAGGACAGGACAAGATGGCAGAAGATTTGACTTCCAGTTGACCTTGAGCCTCATGGTGCACCCACACATGCTGTGACAGTTCCCAGGCTGACCATGTAAGGTCAAAAAGTGGGTGGGGGCATTTCCTGGAAAACCTTGACCGTCCCCCAGAGTAGTTGGAATAATCGTCCTGCTCATTAGTATACGAAATAACCAAGCCCAGAAAACCTAACAACTCCGCACCTCGTGGATGCGCTCACTCTCTCTCTCTTGCCTTCTGATGTGGCCCACATTCTGCCTATGGAGTGTGTATCTCCTAAGCTGTTTTCCCTTCTGAGTCAGAGTGTCCACACCCTGCCTATGGAGTGTGTGTGTCTCTAAATAAACCTGCCTTCACTTTGCCATGCTTTGCTCTTGAATTCTGTCCTGCACGAGGCAAGAACCTATTCTCGCCCAACAATTTCATAGGAACCTGGGTCAGAACTGTTTGCTTGTTTTAGAAGTTCTCCTGAGGATGTAGGGGGTGGCTGTGGCTTATGCTGAGGACATAAAAGCTGGTGATGGACATTCCCGGAGTGTTCATCCACATGAGCTCTCCTGGAGGCTGACATCTTGATTGTGTCATTGGCACCAAGACTTAGCCCCACCCAACAGCCTGTAGGCTTAAGGGCTGGGAAGCCTCAGGCCAAACAACTTACTGGGTGGGAACACAGCCCCACCCATCAGCAGACCTCCCTTTCCACAAACACCTCTAGACAGCACCCTACCCACCAGAGGTCCAGGACCAAGCTTCACCCAGCAGTGGGCAGGCCCCAGCTCCTCCCGCCAGGAACCCTGCATAAGCCTCTAGTCCAGCCTCATCCACCAGGGGGCAAATATCAAAAGTAAGAAAATAACAACCCCAAAGCCTGTGGAAGGAATGCACAAACAGGCCAGACTCTACACTGGGACGGGCTGGACCCTGGACCTTGGGTGACAAGAGAGGAGTGTGCTGCTGGGACACATAGGACCTCTCCCAGAGGGCCAGTTCTCCAAGGTCAAGAAATGTAACTAACCTACCTAAAAATACAAATAGAAAGACAGACAATATGAGGCGGCAGAGGAATATCTCCCAGGCAAAGGCACAGGATAAAATCCCAGAAGAAGTAACTGATGAGGAGACAGGCAATTTGTGTGAGAAAGAGTTTAAAGTAATGATGGCCAAGATGCTCAGAGAACTCAAGAGTACAGATGCACAGAGGGAAGTTCTTAGCAGAGTTGGAAAATATAAAGAACACCCAAACAGAGTTGAAGAATAAAATCACTGAAACGAATAACACTCTAGAAGGAACCAAGAATAGACTAAATTTGGCAAAAGAATGGATCAGTGGGCTAGAAGACAGATTAGTGGAAATCACTACTGCAGAACAGAAAAAAGAAAAAAGAATGAAAAGAAATGAGAATAGTTTAAGAGAACTCTGGGACAGCATGAAGCACCCTAATATTTGCATTATAGGGGTCCCAGAAAGAGAAGAGAGAGAGAAATGACTGGAGAAAATTTTTGAAGAGATAATAACCGAAAACTTCCCTAACTTCAGAAAGGAAACAGTCACTCAAATCAAGGAAGCTCAGAGAATTCCACACAGGATCAACCCAAAGAGGAACACACCAAGGCACATAGTAATCAAATTGACAAAAATTAAAGATAAAGAGAAAATACTAAAATTATCAAGAGAAAAGCAGCAAATAATATCCAAGGGAACTCCTATAAAGTTACCAGCTGATTTTTCAGCAGAAACTCTACAGGCCATAAGGGAGTGGCATGATATAAAGTGATGAAAGGGGAAAACTTACAACTGAGAATATTCTATCCAGCAAGGCTCTCGTTCAGATTTGATGGAGAAATCAAAAGCCTCATAGATAAACAAAAGCAAAAAGAATTCAGCACCACCAAACCAGTTTTACATATGTTAAAGCTTTTAAAGAACTTCACTAGTCATCAAACCATAAGAAAAAAGAACAAAAAGAAGAAAGAGGGAAAAAAGAACTACAACAGATTGCTTTAGCAATTTGGGGTCTTTCATGGTCCCATATAAATTTTATAATTATTTGTTCTAGTTCTATGGAAAATGTCATATTTTGATAGGGGTTGCATGGACTATGAAGTTTGCTTTGGTGATATGGTCATTTTAATAGTGTTGGTTCTTTCAATCCATGAGCACAAGATCTCTTTCCATTTCTTTGTATCATCTTCTGTTTCCTTCATCAATGTTTTATAATTATCAGAGTATAGGTAACCTTCGTGGTTGAGTTTATTTTTAAGTATTTTGTTGTTTTTGATGCAATGGAAATGTTTATGCCAATTACAAAATTCTGATTTTTGAAGTGAGGAAAAAAATGAACGAAGAGCCACAAATGGCAAAATATCCTTTTTTGTGGGTGAGTTGTGTTCCATTGCATATATATATATTGCATCTTCTTTATCCATTCATCTATTGATGGGCACTTAGGATGCTTCCATATCTTGGCAATTATAAATAATGCTGCCATTAATAGCAGAGTGTATGTATCTTTTTGAAGTAATGTTTTTGTTTTTCTCACATATATACCCAGGAGTGGATATATGAGCCATATGGTGGTTTTATTTTTAGATTTTTGAGAAACTTCCATATTGTTCTCCATAGTGGCTGCACCAATTTACATTCCCACCAACAGTGTACAAGGGTCCCCTTTTCTCCACATCCTTGCCAACATTTGTTATTTGTGATCTTTTTGATAATAGCCATTCTGACAGGGTGAGATGATACCGCATTGTGATTTCAATTTGCATTTCCCTGACATTAGTGATGCTGAGCAACTTTACATGTTCCTATGGGCCGCCTGCATTTCCGCTTTTGGAAAAATGTCTATTCAGTTCTTCTGCCCATATTTTAAATGGGTTGGTTTTTGTTTGTTTGTTTTTTAATTGAAGTACAGTTGATTCAAAGTATTGTATTAGCTTCTGGTGTGCAGCACGGATGGACTTGGAGGGCATTATGCTTAGTGAAATAAGTCAGACAAAGATAAATACTACTTCACTTACATGTGGAATCTGAAAAAATACAACTAGTGACTATAACAGAAAAGAAACACTCACAGATGTAGAGAAGGAACTAGTTAGTGGTTACCAGTGGGGAGAGGGGAGGGGGAGGGGCAGGATGGAGGTGGAGGATTAAGAGGTACAAACTATCAGGTATAAAATAAGCTACAAGGATTTGTTGTACAACATGGGGAATAGAGCCCATATTTTATAATCACTATAAATGATGTATAATTTTTAAAAATCGTGAATCACTATATTATATCCCTATAACATATCATACATCAACTATACTTCAATTTTAAAAACATAACATTATAAAATATATACTTTTTTTTTTAAAAACCCTCTACCTAAGAAGGAGGAGGGTATAGTTCAGTGACAGAGCGCTTGCATGCACGAGGTCCTAGGTTCAATCCCCAGCACCTCCATTAAGTAAACAAACAAACAAACCTAATTACCTCTTTACCCCTCTGAAAAAAAAATTTTTTAATATAATATCCAAAGAAGGGCTGCTTCCCTGGCGCCCCTGGCGCCCTTGGCTTGAAGCCGCCACCTGAGGTGGCGCCTGCAGTGAGCCGCCCGGCCTGAGGGGGGCGCCTTCGTTGGCGCAGGCGCAGGCGCTGGCCAAGAATTGGACACTCTGGGGGGCCGGTCTCTTGACTGTGAGAAGAAAGGGGATCTGTGCACTTCTCACGCCTCGAGGTAGGGGAATGGCTGAGGGCGGCGGGCGGCTGTGGGCAGCGCCTGGCGGGATGGGCTGGGTCGGAGGTCGGGCCTGCCTTCAGGCAGGTGTTGGCGGCCCGGGGGCAGCTGCCGGGGCGGGACTGACGCCCAGAGGCCCGAGTCCAGCGCGGTCCGGTCCGCCCTGCGCCAGGTCTCTGAGGGCAGGGCGGGCAGGCGTGTCTCCTCCGCCGCCTCTCGTGGGCCTGGGGGCGGGCGCCCTGCCGAGGGCCAGGACACTTGAGGAGGAGGGGCCCATGAGAATATATTAACTTTCTGTGAAGTCAGAAGAAACCAGTGAATCCTTAGGGTCGAAGAAAAGGTTTAGGTGTTTGGAAGAGGGGTGTTATTTTATTTTATTTATTTATTTATTTTGATGGAGGAACTGGGGATTGAACCCAGGACCTGGCGCATGCTAGCTAAGCATGGTCTCTACCACTGAGCTATGCCCCACCCTCCAAGAAGATCTTTTAATTGTTTTTCTTTTAAGTGAGGAAGGGGCCCATGAAAGCAAAAGTGCTTAGGATCCATGATTTTTTTTTTATTGGGGGAGGTAATTAGGTTTATTCATTTAGTATTTTTTTAAGGTTGTTTGAGGGGGTAATTAGGTTTATTTACTTATTTATTTTATTTTTTTAATGGAGGTACTGGGGATTGAACCCAAGACCTCATCCATGCTAAGCATGTGCTCTACCACTGAGCTATAACCTCTACCCCAGGTTTACTCGTTTACTTTTATTTTTATAGGAGGTACTGGGGATTGAAATCTGACCCTCTTTCATGCTAACCATGCGCTCTATCACTTGAGCTGTCCCCTCCCCCCTAGGATCCATGAAATTTTTAACGTGGCCCTGTGAGAGGGCAAACCATTGAATCATTTATCATATGCAAAATGTCCTAAGGGCGATAAAAAGCATTGTATAGGCTCTGTTATAGGGGCATGTAAAGGGACCCTACCCTCTTCAGACCTAAAGTCTGATACCTAAAGCATGAGTAAGGTTAAGGAAGGGAATACTCTGCAAAGACTATCCGGGGTCAGGATCCAAGGCAAAAGGCTGACAGCCTTTGCTGAGCTGAAAGGCAAGCCAGGGGCAGATGGGGTGGTGTAGGGAAGGGAATTGGCCAGGTAGGGCGTGGCATGAGGCTGGACGTTTGGGAAGGAGACACGTGCAGAATTTTGGAGCCAAGGTAAGGACTTCAGGTTTTGTTCCAAGTGTATTTAGAAGCCATTGAAGGGTTTTGGGTAAGGGAGTAACTATACCTTTTGGGGGTTCAAGGCCCAGATTTAACCAATTTACAGGAGGACACCAATAAATGAGCATTCTTGGCATAAGAATCTAGGATCAGAAATAGTCAGATGCTGCTTAGTACTATGCATCAGATGCATTAACTGATCATGTTTGAGGGGATAAGGAAGAGGGTTGCTTCTTATCTCATTGAAAGAACAGTCTTGGAATTGCATGTAAGTGTGGGATCTAAAAATGACCATGCAAGCTGAAACCATTCAAAGTCATCTTAATAGTCAATGGGAACAATTACATTTGTTTTGGAATCTCTCAAAATTGTCAAAATGTTAAAAAAAAAACTCTCTTACTGTCAGTTATAAGTGTACAGGGAAATGAAAAATGGTAGAACTAGTATCTGTTTAGTGCACTGTCATTGAAAATATTAGAAACTTGAGAAAGTGTTTTCTTTGTAAAAAAAATTAATCAAGAATAGTTTGAGCAGCCCTTGTGCTTGCTTTCGTCTCATGGTGTAACTTGTAGAGCAGGTGTCTTTCTTACGCCTTTTACCAAATTGTTCTATTCCTTTCTAAAAGTCTGGATCAACTTCCAGCATTTTATCCTTTGCACTTTCAATTTTGTAAAGTATCTCCCAGAGTTCCCTTAACATGAAGTGTTTTTGCCAGTGGCGCTTCTTCTGGGGCAGCTTTATACTTTGTGTCACAACCACTTTGCTCACTTGTGTTGCTAAGTTCACCTTTACTAAATTCCTCTTTTGCTCATCAAAAGTCTGTTAAACAGCGTTGCTGTCAGTGTTCTCACAGTCAGCTCTTTCTTCTGTGATTCCATCTAAAGTCAACTCTCACTTTCAGTGTTACCACTCACTGTTTCTTTGCTCCATGTTCATCTTTGTTGGCCAATTCCCTCTTTCAGTTATCTATTTTTGTAAGACGTCGGTGTGGTTTTATCACTAGGAAACTAGTGATCACTAGGAGGTAATTAAAACAAATATGCTCTGCCGTCTGTACAGAGACTGAGTAAGAGCTCTGCAGTGACCAGTCACCAGCAAACTTTGAAAGAGGTGACATGATTGATCACTGATCATGATGTGCATGTGTTATTTATGGAGCGACTGGTGGGCTGAAGAGCTGACTGTGGCTTGCACTTTTATGTAATTATGAGTAATATTCCTTGGTAACTGAAATTAGAACTGTGTTGATGGGGGAGTGATGTTAATTAACTGAACTATCATAACTGAAATTTGTATATCTTGGAAGCATGTAAAATTAGAACTGCCTGTACTCTAAAATGACAGAAGTTTCAGATGTGAGGGAAGATGGACAGGGAGAACAGAATCCCATTCTACATCAAATAAGGTCTCTGTCTGGGTACCTGTTTGTCTATGTGACTCTGTGTGTCAGCCTCAAACTCAGCATTACAATGATCTCATGCACTTAGTTTAAAAGTACAGTTAAAAGGTATTTATGATATGTGCTTTCTTGGTAAATATATATTACTCATTGATTTGAATTTCTGGTTCAAGATTACTTCCAATAGGTTAGCATATTCATTTACTTCTTTGCTCAGCTGTACACAGCACACAATTGGAGCTCAGTAAAAAACTGTTGAATGAACAAATGCTGACTTCCACTATCCAAAAACGGAAAGTTTGAAAGGAAATAACTTCACAGATTCATTTTGAGAAACACATCTATCTATGTACTCTTAGATCATTTTTAAAAATCCCAAGTTCCGAAGTGTTTCTGAAAATTATCTTGAATATCTTTCTTTCGGACCTAGGGGAGATCAAAGAAGCTTTTATTTTCCCTGAATTCTTTAGCTAAAAAACAATTGTGCAGAATCATTTCAGTTCCCAGAGGTGGGGTTGTGTTTTTTTTTTAATTTAAAAAATATATTCTTGTATGATTGTCCAGTGTTCTTTTTGAAATATTTTTATTGTTAAATATAACATATTAGAGAAAATTTCATAAACTATGAACACGTAGTTTAATAATTATAAAGTGAGTACCCATTGTAACCACAATAAAGATCAAGAAATAGAACATTGCTGACATCCCACAACCTCCCCTTTTGTCCTTTCTAATCATGCCCTCCTTGCTTTTCAGAGAAAATCACTACACTAATTTTTGTCATAATCATCCCCTTGCTCTTGAAAAATAGTTTTAGCATTATGTACACATCCCTAAACAATATAGTTGCTTATCTTTAAAATCTATGTAGATAGAATCATACTATATATTTCTTTGTGTCTTGCTGCTTTTATTCAATATTCTATTTCTTAGAGCCATCCACATTGCATGTAACTAGTCATTCATTTTCCTCGCTGTGTGAATACAGAATTTATCCATTCTAATGTTGATTGAAATTTGCATTGTTTGCAGTCTAGGGTAATTGTGAACAAGACTATTAATAAATAGTCTTTTTGCTGCTATGATCTGACTTTGTTCATGCATCCTAATACATGTCATTATTCACAGATTAATGATTGTGAACATAAAGTCCAAAAGAATCTATAGATAAGTTATTATAACTAATAAGACAGTGTAGCAATGTTGTTAAATACAAAATCATTATATAAAAATCAATTTTATTTCTATGCTTTAGCAACAAAACAAAAAATGAAATGTAAAAAGATGCCATTAAGCATTTAAAAAATAGCAGATCTCTAAAAATAAAATTTAGTGAAAGATAAGGAGAGCCTTGGGGAAAATTATAAAACAATATGTTCTTTTAGATTTTCTATATAAATATCATATCATCTGCACGACAGTTTCATTTCTTCTATTGTAACCCCTTTTGTTTTCTTTTTATTTCTTGCCTTATCGCTAACTGCACTACTGTGTAGATTAGAAGTGACGATAGTGGGCTCTTGTCTTGGATGGAAAACTTTCAGCATCACCATTAAAAATGATATTTGCTCTAGACTTTTGTAAACATATTTGATCAGATTATATCTACCATCTCTTCCTAATATATTAAGATTGTTTCTTTATCAGGCATAAATGTTGAGTTTTTCTCCATTTTTGATCATATGATTTTTTAACGTGATGGATTACAGTGACGGTCTCTAAAGCCATGTCAACCTTATGTTCTTGAGATAAACCCAAGTTGGTCATGATGTGTTATTCTTTTTATAATATTGCTGTTTTTCAATTTGCTTATACTTTCTTTAGGATTTTTACATCTCAATTCATAAATGAGACTGTCCTATAATTTTTTATTGTAATACTTTTATCTGATTTTGGTATCAAAGGTTATGCTAAACTAGTAAAAATTAAATGAGTCTTGTGCCCTCTCCTATTTTCTGAAAGAATTTGTTGAAGATTGAAATTCTTGATCTTTGAGAATAGCATGAAACTCATCAGTGGAATCACGTAGCCCTACAGATACTTTTGGGGAACATATTTGACTACCAATTAAATGTTTTCAGTGGTTAGAGACTATTTAGGTATTTTAATCTTCTTTTTGATTTAGTATTGGTTAAATATCTTTTTTCTAGCAATTTGTCCATTTTATTAAACTTACTGGTATAAAGCTGTTCATTATGTCCTCTTGTAACCCTTTCCATGTTTGGGCGTCTGTAACGGTGTTCCCGTCTCACTGCTGATGCTTGTTCTGTGTTCCCATTTGTTCTCCTTTCCAAAATCTGAGCCCTGGGGATAAGTGTAAGTAGGCAGTAAACAAAGAAGGCAAGGGTGTCAGAGGTAGAGAAGACAGCATGAGCAAATGCACTGAAATGAATGGTATATTTGGTTTTGTTTCACTGAAAAGTTTGAAGTGAGGAATGGGTCTTGAATGGGTCCTGAAAGGGGAAAATGTGGTTATATTTTCATTTTTAAGAATTACTATGCACCATATATATGTAAATTTAAAAACGTGTGCAGTTATAAAAAAAGAAATGAGCTATCAAGCCATGAAAGACGTGGAAGAAACTTAAAAGACATATTAGTAAATGAAAGAAGCCAGTCTGAAAAGGCGACAAACTGTATGGTTTCAACCAAATGACATTCTGGGAAGGGGACAGCTACAGAAACAATAAAAAGATCATGGTTTCCAGGGATTTGGGGAGAGGGAGGGAGGGAGGGAGGAATAAATAAATGTAGCACAAGGGATTTTTAGGGCAATGAAATTATTCTGCGTGATACTATAGTGGTGGCTATATGTCATTATGCATTTGTCAAAATCCATAGAATGTACAACATCAAGAGTGAACCCTAATGTAAATTATGGACTTCGGTTGATAATAATGTGCCCATGTTGGTTCATCGATTGTACCAAATATGCCACACTGATGAGGGATGTTGAGGCTAAGGGAGTATATATGTGTGGGTGGGGAGCGATACATGGGAACTTTGTATTTTCTGCTCAGTTCTGCTGTGAACCTGAAACTGCTCTAAAAAATAAAGTCTATTAATAAAAAAAAAAAAAGAATTACTATGTCCCAAATAAACACTGTGCTAAGCTCTGATAAATACAGTTGACAAGACAGGTCCTCCATCCTTGGGAAGCTCACAGTACAGTGGCAGAGGCAGTCTTAGAAACAAATTACAATACAGTACAATAAATGCTAATAAAGATCAGATTCTATAAAGGCAGATAGCTTTCTTTGAGACTGAAGTTTGAGTTTTTGATTAGTTCCATTCAACATCTCTAAGCATTCTCAGCCTTACATTATAGGCAAACATCTAGGTCCCTTGGGAGCTGTTGAGATGGGATAGCCTAGACTAAAAATAGACTTACCATGTGACCCAGTAATCCCGCTCCTGGGCATATATCTGGAAGGAACCCTACTTCAAAATGACACCTGCACCTCAGTATTCATAGCAGCACTATGTACAATAGCCAAGACATGGAAACAGCCTAAATGCCTATCAGCAGATGACTGGATAAAGAAGTTGTGGTATATTTATACAATGGGATACTATTCAGCCATTAAAAATGACAACATAATGCCATTTGCAGCAATATGGATGTCCCTGGAGAATGTCATTCTAAGTGAAGTAAGCCAAATATAGAAAGAAAAATACCATATGAGATCGCTTATATGTGCAACCTGAAAAAACAAAAGAAGACAAATGAACTTAAATATAAAACAGAAACAGACTCATAGATATAGAGACATACAGACTTGTGGTTGCCAGTGGGGAGGCGGGTGGGAAGGAATAGACTGGGAGTTTGAGATTTGTAGATACTGAAAGGTATATATAGAATAGATAAACAAGTTTATGCTGTATAGCATAGGGAAATATATTAAAGATCTTGTAGCTCACGGTGAAAAAGAATATGAAAATGAATATATGTATATTCATGTATGACAAAAATTGTGCTGTCCACCAGAAATTGACACAACATTGTAAACTGACTATAACTCAATAAAAAAAAAGAAAGAAAAGTGGGGGGGGGGATGGAATAGCCTAGAGAAGCTTGCATTAGTACCTAGAGAAGCTTTCTAGACTTAGTCACCTAGACCTGTGTTCATTGTTTCAACAGAGTATATAATGTAATTCAGGTTTATGAAAGCCAGCGATTTCTCTTTTCTACCCTGTAGGTGTAGAGAATATCCAGGTGTGGCTACAATTCCACATCTGGTGGGCTGCCATGTATCATGGGCAAACTACTGGCAAAGGGCCCTCTCATTGCATGCAGATTTACCAGCAACCTCCAAGGCTTCTCATCGTGCACATCACTCTCCCATCCTGGGCTGACATCTGTTCCAACCTCTGTGAGGCTCTGTAGAACTTCTTCTCACTGGCCTGCAGCTTGGTAGGCCCCAGCCGCATGTCCCTCTTCAGCTTATACATGGTACAAAATCAGCATGAGTGCATCCTCCCCTTTGTGGTGAGTATATCTGTATTTGTTCATATTCTCCTGAAAGCAGACGTGAGGTTTCTGGAGCAGCAGTTTCTTGAGAGATTTCTTACAGCAATAACTGTGCCCGTTCCCCATCTCCAATACCCCACAGGCACCACAATGAGAGCCTGATGTCATCCTATATATTGGGGGGGGATTACTGCAGAAGAGGAACCCCAAAATTACTAATACGGGAGTTTGAATCGGCCACATATTATCCCCTCCACTCCTGAGAGAGTGGAAGAAACCTTGGCATTTACAGTCTTTTGGAATGTAAGGAACTGACCTCTTCCGTCCCCCTTTGAAATGCAAACACAGGGAAATAAATCTCTTAAATTTCTTCAGAGGTCTCTGGCTATTCAATCACCCTTTAATTTCCAAGACTTGTCCTTTAACCCAGTTTGAGATTTTTTTTTCTCTCAGAAAGCCCTAACTGTGCAGCAACATTAAAATATTTTTTCTACAGTTGCATGCAGGACTCAAGTGAAACTCCTCGTAGGGTTTCAGAAAGCAAAGGCTGGGCCGGGGCCCAATGCTTTTGCAAAGCTCCCTCACATGTAGACAGCTGTTGCTTTTCTTCCTCAAACTAATGTAAATCTTCACTCTCCCCCTTTACCACGTTCAGAGTCACAGAGATGGGAAAGACTTCAGAGGTCCTGGTACATCCTCTTCCTGAAGCAGCCTTGCTGCTGGGATAGTCAGAAAGGACTTACAGAGAGCCAGACCTTTGATTCCTACCTAGTGTGCACGTGACCTCCTCCCTCATAGTGTCCATGGAAGCTGTGCGGAGGCCTGGACTCCCCGCACCCCATCCAACATAACAAGGTATCTCTCACCCCCACCTCCTTTTTAAGGTAATGTCGGAGGAGGCAGAGTGGAGGCCATGTGGGGAGTGGCAGTGAGGTAGGCACCTTTTTACCTCCAAGGCAGGGTGATGTCAGTGAAGTTCTAGTGAAAAGCTAGGACTGTTAGGACTTTTTTCCTACTGGAAATCCTGGTGGTAATAAAGCTTCCCTACTCCCAGGGTGTCAATGGGCCCCATATGAAAAACTTGAACTTCCATCCCCACCCAGAAGTAACAGCGTACCCTCCCTCCTGGGATATAATCAGAAGTCAAATAGAGGCACACCCCGACCTGGGCATAATTATGTGGAAACCTTACTTCCCCCTCTGGCACAGTGTTAAACTAGGCCTGCTAAAGCGTAAGATTTAAACAAGATCCAGAGTCTTATAGCATAATACCCAAAATGTCTAGAATACAATTTAAAAAAAAACACTTATGATTATTAAGAACCAGGAAAATCTCAACTTGAATGAAAAGACAACACAGACACAGATGTTAGAATTACCTGAAAAGGATTTTGAAGCAGCCATCATAAAAATGCTCCAGCAAACAGTTATAAACAAACATGCTTAGAACAAATGGAAAAATATAAGGTCTCATCAAAGAAATAGAAGTGTAAAGAAAAACAAAATAGAAATTTTAGAACTGAAAAATTAAAAACAAAAATCTTCCATGGATAGAATCAACTGCACAATGAAATTGACACCTTCTATAGTGGGCAACTTGGTGACAGTATCAAAATTTACACACCCTTTAACCTAGCAAGTCTGCTTTTAGAAATTTATCCTACAGATATGTTTTCATATGTGCAAAAATGATTTAAGGTTATTTGTTTCAGCATTGTTTGCAGTAGCAAAAGATTGGAAGTAACCTGCTATCAATCAAAAGGGAATTGGTTAAATAAACTTACGTTCCATCTCTTCATGGAATACTATGTAGCCATAAAAACCAATGCTTTTTATCTATTGAGTGAAATAATTGCCCAATATACTATGCAAAAAATCAAGAAGAGAGTATCATAATCTCTTCTATTTTGGTAAGAAGAAAGATAAAGTTTACTATTTATATTTTCTTTCACATAAAGAAATACCTCTGGAAAGATACCTAAGAAACTAGTAATATCGATTGCCTCTAGGAACCTACCAGTTAGCTGAAGAATTAGAATAGAAAGGTGACTTTTTCTACATAACATGTAACCTCTGAATTTTGAATTCTGAATGCTTGCTGAATAAGAGGAGAAAAAATCAGAATGAAAGTTTGAGCAGGGAGGGTATAGCTCAAGTGGTAGAGCACATGCTTAGCATGCACAGGGTCTTGGGTTCAATCCCCAGTACCCCCTCTAAAAATAAGTAAATAAACTGAATTACCTCCCCCCACCAAAAAAATAAATAAAAATAAATTTTTTTTTAAAAAAAATGAAATTTTGGAAGCTATAATACAGGTGAAAAGTAATCATTGATTTAACAGTCCCAAGAATGCTAAATCTCAAGTCAATACTGGGGAAACCCAAGGAAGAAAGCAATTTAAACCACCTGGTTCTCAAAAGGCTTAGGATTGGCAAAATCAACTTGTAGAGGTAAGAATGCAGGACGAGCTAAAAGTAGAATGATGTTGAACTTCTGTTTAAAAAGAAACTTGACCTCTAGATCTCTCTTTTCTACTCCAAAAGCAACAGACTTATTCATCACCTTAGATGGAATATCTGAATATGCCCCATACCAATGGACCCCTAGAAATTTCACTGAAGTAGAAGGCTCCTGAATTTTAGTCCAGTTGGTTTCCTACCCTCTGGCATGCAAATGTCTTGCCAGTAAGTCTAAAGTAGTTGCTAAAGTAGTTTGCTCACTAGGTCCAATCACCATGTCATTAATGTAATAGACCAGTGTGATAGCGTATGGAAGGGAGCAGCAATCAAACTCCCTGTGAACTGAATTATGGAGAACTGATATGCCCCTGAGGTAGGACAGTGAGGGTGTATTGCTGGCCTTGAAGCTGAAAGCAAACTGCTTCTGTGGGGTGTTATAGACAGGAATGGAGAAGCATTTTCCAGATCCACAACTGCATACCAGGTACTGGGAGATGTGTTAATTTGCTCAAGCAATGAAGCCACATCTGGTACAGCAACTGCAGTTGGAGTCACCACCTAGTGTAATAATCCACTGTCAGTCTCCAAGATCCTTCTGTCTTCTGCACAGGCCAGATAGGTGAGTTAAAGGGGGGTGTGGTAGAAATCACCACACCTGCATCTCTCAAGTCCTTGATGGTGGTACTGATTTCTGCAATTCCTCCAGGAAGGCACTGTTACTTTTATTATTTTCCCAAGTGGAGGCAGTTCTAGGAGCTTCCACTTGGCCTTTCCCACCGTAATTGCCCTCACTCCACGGGTCAGGAAACCAGTGTGGGGATTCTGCTACCTGTTAGGTATGTCTATTCCAATTTTGCATTCTAAAACTGAGGAAATGGCCACAGGGTGCATTTGGGGAACAACTGGACCTGATCTAAACCTTCGTTGATTAGATCAGGGGTCTAAATCTGACCTCCATTAGCCCCCTACCCTGACTAGTGGGCAATAATGTTTGGGATCTCCTGGAATTAGTGTCAGTTCAGAGCCAGTGTCCCATAGACCCTGCAAGATCTGATCATTCCCTTTTCCTCGATATATAGTTACCCTGGTAAAAGGCTGTAGGTCCCTTTGGGGAAGGCTGGGAGAAAGACTAACAGCGTAAATTTTTGGTAATGTACTGGGGTCCTTCCCCAAGGGAGCCCCACATCCCCTTCATTCAAGGTTTTCTGGGTCTGTAAGTTGGCTGAAGTCTGGGAACTGATTTAGGTCAACCAGAGCTTTCTAAAAAGGGGAACTAATTAAACAAATATTAGATCTCAATTTTTCCTCCGTTTCTCTTAACATGTTTATTTGTATTTTCTGTATCTTTGGCTCTCTGGGCTGTGTTCTATGGTACTTTTTTAGTTTTATTCCCCAGTTCAATAATTGTCTTTTTAGTGGTGTTTAATCTATCAGTTAACCCATTGAAGTTTTTTTAATTGCTATATTTTAATTTCTAGAAATTCTCTTTGATCATTTTCAAATCTTTCTGGTCCTTTTTTGATAGCTTTTTAATTCTTTGTTCATGGTTTTGATACCCTCTTTTATTTCTTTAAACATCTTAAAGATATATATATGTAATATACATATGTTATTCAAATAATGTCAGAAATTTTAACTCGACACTTATTCAAAATACATATATGCTTAGGAAATGTAACATTGATCTAGAGTCTAATTAAATCAGATTACTTACTGAAAACAAGTTTTTGTGGAGGAGGGTGAGGAGAACCAGGAGGTTTACATGTTGTTTCCTTGACCTGACTGCAGACTAAGCCAAGCATCTCTTCTTTACTGGAGTGACTGATCCTGAGGAGTAGATTAGGTTGGACCTTATCAGTTCTAAAATGATTAACCATTTCTGGCAAAACATCACTCTTGAATAGAGAAGCTCCCAGTGCCTAGACTGACTAAGAAATGAAGATAATGTTTAAGAGCAATGCTGCTAGGGCTCCAATTTGCCTAAACTACCCCAAAGTAAAATTAAGCAGTCACAACTAAATGGAGTGGGGGAGGGTATAGCTCAGTGGTAGAGTGCATGCCTAACATACGTAAGGCCCTGGGTTCAATCCCCAGTACCTCTATCAAAGATAAATAAATAAGACCTAATTACCCCCCCAAAAAATACAAAAAAAATTTTTAATTGTGTTTAAAAAATGTCCCTCTCTAACTTTTGTAATATTCCTTGTTCTTAAGTTTACATTGTCTGATATTAATATAGTGACTCCAGCTTGCTTTTTGTTTGTATTTGCACAGGATATATTTCCCTATTCTTCCACTTTTAACCTGTGTCTTTAAATTAAAAATGAGTTATCCAATTTGAAAAAAACAAAAACTAACAGTCACAACTGAACCTTCCTTTGGGTGAGTAAATATGTAAAACACGTTCTTTCCTTTTTCTAGTAACTCCACATAATCAAAGCCTTTGACTGCAGATTTTCCTTCCTCTGGTCTAGTGCCTAAAACATAATAGGCATTCTGTAGATCTTGGTCAAATAAACAGATTTTCAGGGAGGCAAAAGTACTCCTGAGGAGTAATTGATCATGAAGTTAGACAGTTAATCTGAAACCTAGGTCACTAAAGATTTGCATCTTTGGTTGGTATTTTCTCTGCAGCAAGTGAAAGGGAACTTTGCGAGGCTGCAGGCCTGCATCTCAGAACTCCGCTTATTGCAAAGAGAAGGTTGTTTCAGACCACAAGGCATTTCTCTGCAGCTGGCAGTAGAGGATGGGCTCCAGCAGCTCAAACAGTACAGCAGACACGTGACCACAGGTGCAGCTCTGACCTACACTTCCCTGGAGGTAAGAGATGCTGCCCTCAGGACTCTAAGCCGTCTTCCCATCAGTCCATCATTGTTAGTCATCCTTATCCTGTTCTCTGTTTGATACACATTGAAGGTCATGACAGATACTCCATTGGGTGCATGACTGACTCTGAGTTCTGATAACATCAGGCATCAAACAAATGAGTTTAAAGAATTATGCTTTCATTTGCATCCTTCTTCATCAATTAGAAGTGTCTAAGTACAAAAGAGAATTGCTTATATTTAATACTTGCCTTCCGGAGTTTCGAGTTCAACCTGGATCCTGGTTGAGCAAGGAGAGAAATCTACATGGAGGCACCACCGTGAGAAAACAGCATATAGGATCTCTGATACTTAGTGAGTGGAATTTAAGGACTCTATTTCCTTTGTTTCCTAGTGAAATCAAAGCACTTTAAGCAGGAGAAATACTGCAAGTGATTCATTCAACCCTAAAAATACTAAAATACACTGATGGCCTCTCACTGGTAACTTTCTGGGGTAGGCTCAGCCTGTTTGGAAGGGTCCTGTGATGATCTGCCCACCAGACCTCTCCCACCAGAATCTGTCAAATGAAATTTGATTTGCAAGTTACGATTAAATCCTCTTCTTTGCCGTAAAGACAATAGCCACTACCACAGATTTCTGCAGGGTTTCTGTCCTTCACTCTGTACATCAGGAAAAGTAGCCATGTGATTCTTTGATTTATTTCCAGATTACTGTTCTGACTTCACAGCCTGGAAAAGAGGTGGTCAAACAATTGGAGGAAGGACTGAAAGATACAGACCTAGTCAGGGTCAGGAGGCTTCAGGTGGTTGAGATCACAAAGGGAGTCCTTGGCTGTATGGACTCAGCATCCCCTGTTGAAGAGCCCAGCAGCGATGGTAAGAATTAAAGGAAAAGGTAAAAAGAATAGCAGAGGTTTTAATGAGCAGTCTTTTACAGGTTAGGAAGATTATTTTCCATGGCATTTTTATGTCATGAAATGAAATGAAGCCAACATACTTCACTGTGGTTCAGACAGGTGTTTCTAGGTGTGAAGTGTTGAATTTTTTAATCATATTTTTAATTTCAGAAACAATGTATGTTCATGTAATATTATAGATATAAAAAAGTAAAAATTCCTTCCTCCTCTAATCACTTTTTTTTATTTAAATATAGTCAGTTGACAATGTTGTGTCAATTTCTGGTGGACAGCACAATGATTCAGTCATACATGAATACACATGTATTCATTTTCATATTCTTTTTTACCTTAAGCTACTACAAGATATTGAATATTGTTTATCTATTTTATGTATACCAGTCAGTGTCTGCAAATCTCGAACTCCCAATTTATCCCCTCCCACTCCCTTCTCCCCTGGTAACCATAATTTTGTTTTCTATCTCTGTGAGTCTGTTTGTGTTTTATATATAAGTTCATCTGTGTTTTTTTAATCGCTTTTAAGATATTGGGGTATCCCTCTTAATGTCCCATTAGACAGAGAGAGAGATTGAGAGAGCGATAAAGAGATAGAAGTATTTTAACAAGATCATGACATACATAATATTCTATAATCCTCTTTGTATGTTGGACAGCTGTCTGTGTTAGTATCTATAGACCTGTCTCATTTTCTGCTGGCTGCATGATCTTTTTTACTGTGTGGTTGGACCAGTTTCTTTATTTAATTGCTTATTGATGAACAGTTTGGTTTATTACATTTTCTAGTAAAACCAATGCTGTATGAACAGACTTCTCTGTAGGGCTGTCTTCACGGGCTTATGACCAGTGCAGTCACACAGGGCCTTGTATTCAGAAAGGCCCTATACTTAGGATTGAATGCTCTTTGGTTACTTTCTCGGAGTTCTTAATAATTTTATCTTTGAATTTGTGTTTTGTAAGTGAAGTTTGATGGAACAATGGAGCATGTGCCAGAGGATTATAGATTTGGTTTACATGTGCCCCGCCTCCTGTATCTTCCCCACTTCCTCAGAATAGGTTCTCAATCACCAGCTTCCCGGCCCTGAGGTCCCAAGCCTGCCTACCCCCACCCAGTGATCACTGGCACCCAAGTCCCTGCCAATAAATCCTACGTAAGTCATCAATAATCCTACACCTTCTAGAAGAGAAAATACTCAAACTGAGTCTTGAAGAACAAATAGGAACTAACCAACTGGAGGAAGAGGAAAAGGGCACTCAAAAAGGAGACCCAGAGGCATGAGAAAGCCAGATAAATCAACTTTCAGAGACATGCCCATGGTTCCCTATGACAGGAGCCTAGCAGCAAAAGTGAGGCTATAAAGGCAGGCAAGGGTTAGATCAAGAAAGGCCATCTATGCCCTAGTTCTAAGACATTTGGGTTGCATTCTAAAGCAATGGGAATTTATGAAAAGATTTTCATCACGAAGTCAAGTAGACATTCCCAAATTATGGAGTTTTAAAGGTTTCTTATCACTTAGATGTGACATCTAAAAGAAATGATACAAATGAACTTATTTACAAAACAGAAATAGACTCAGACATAGAAAACAAACTTACAGTCACCAACGGAGAAAAGGGAGAGGAGTAAATTTGGAATTTGGGATTAACAGATACACACTACTATATATAAAATAGACAAACTGTATAGCACAGGGAACTATATTCAATGTCTTGTAATAACCTATAATGGAAAAGAATCTGAAAAAGAATACATATGCATAACTGAATCACTTTGCTGCACACCTGAAATGTGAATCAACTATACTTCAATTTTTTTAAACTTTTTAAATAATCTCCTTAAAATGTAATCAATAAAATAAAGGTTTTAATTTGTCCAACATTCAAGTTACAGATCACTCTCCAGCAGTTCCTTCTGGCCACATTGGCCTTCTCCAAGGTTCTGTACACGTGGAGGTGCCCACTATTCTTATACTATTGAATACCTCACTCTTCCCTTCACCCCCTAATGATGTCAGGGGTTGGTAACCAACAATGTATTTCCCATCAGATTCTGACATGTGGATTGTTCCAGCATCATGGACCACTGCCATTTTTCTGATGGGGGGAGGGTCACCAGCCTTGCTGTTTGGTGTATGAGCTCTGTCACCTACTACATACACACTGCTTTCCTCAAATCAGTCTCCTCACTGACTATCCTTTTGTCTCTGTTCCTCCACTTGTACTCTTTTCCCCTGAATTCCCTCTTCTTTCCTTTGAATTCCTTCCGCTATCCTCTTCCAGCCAAACCCTCCCCATCCTTTAAGCCCTAATTCAGGTTTGTGACTACTGTATTGATTTTCCTCTCCTTAGAACAACCACATCGCTTGTGATCTGCACTGCACAATTTAGTGCTTAATTATATACCATATAGAATTGTTCACCATTGCTTTACTGTGTAATCATTTTGTCTTCTCACCTAAACTGTAAGCTACTTGATATCTTTTCTATCTGCATTGAACATTAGGCATTAAGCCCTGGGATTACGAATTTGTCTTACTCACTTCTGTGTCCCACTGTATCCTAGATTTTCAATAGATATTTGTTGAATGAATTGATGACAGTGATACCTGTAGAGTCTGTTCCTGATCTGTCCAGCATCCCCTTTCTCTAGTAACACCTCTACTTTCCTGGTCCCAGCATGGTCCATAACCCAGGTGAAGCAGTCATAGCTCTCCAGGCCACCAATCAGAGTCCTTCCCAGTGGGTTCTCAAACTGAATCTGTGAGAGAGAGGCTCTTTTTATTTCTCTTTGGCCATGGATAAATCTGGCTGGACTATGTCCTTTTCTCCCTTCAGTGACTGTACCCAGAAAGTACTGTATCTTTAATGGCACAGAGCTCAGAGTACTTTGAGGGTACCTGCTGTCTTTATTTAAAATACTCAGAGGCTAGCACTGTTTATTATTGTATTATTTATTTTTATCTTGGTGGGGGGTTGTAATTAGATTTATTTATTTTTAGAGGAGGTACTGGGGATTGAACCCAGGACCTCGTGTATGCATGTGCTCTACCACTAGAGCTATACCCTTCCCCTCTGAGGCTAGCACTGTTTAGAAGAGCTTTACAATGCAGGAAACCAGCTTTCTATCTTGTGTCCCTGCTAATGATTCTTCCAGGAACTACCTGTTTGCTTATAAATAATACATTATCCCATAAGTTGCTTGTAGTTCCTCTTTGTGGGTAAAGTGTGTGTATGGTTCATAGTTTGAAATCTTCCCAATTTGCCTCTGCTTTCCTCATGGTTAATTCCTTTATTCCATTAATGTTTTACTTTATCTGGTGTCCTTATCAAGAGATTAGCAAGAGCAACTTTTCTCATTCTCAGAAGGTTGAGGGCTCTGGAAGTTGGTTGCCAGAGCCTAAATCCCATTTCTATTACTTCCTACCTATGTCATTTCAGAGAAGGTACTTAGCCTGTCTAAACTGTCTAAGCCTTAGTGATTAATTCCTGCCCCATGCAGTAGTTGTGGGGATTAAATGAGATCATGTATGTTAATTACTTAGTGTATAATAAATGCTTAGTGAAAGTTAGCTATCCTTAGTATTGATTTTTTTTAATTTTTGTGTATGGATGGCTTAATATTTCTGAGATTTGTCATTAATGGCCAGGCCCCAAGTGGACTGTGAGTCACCTGAGGATAAGACTTTTACATCTTTGTGTCACCAGGATATATCATTCTGCTTGGCACATAGTAGATTCTTGAAAGAGTAAATAAATGAATGATTGGAAAAAATCAAATGATTTGTGAGAGATGGTGGTCACTCTAACATCAACTCAGATAGTTAGGGACATATCTCAAACACCTATAGCTTCCCTTCGTAGCCCATGGATATCATGAATTGATTCAAACACTTCTTGAATCTATTTTTAACTTTTTAACTATGGTGAGATGATCATCAATTAAATAAAAATTGTCTACATGCCACTTTTCAAAGAAAGAAACAGATTACAAGGAAATGTTGATATTACAGATCAGTTTAAAAAGGAATTATGAGAATATGTCCAGCTGGTCTAAATTCTGCCTTCTTTCGTTCAGCCCTGCACAGTGAGAACTAGTTATAAAGATGACTCGGAGACTGCAAGATCCAGAATAGCTGAAGAAAAAGTGAACTTAAAAATTAAGAAGGTAGACTTATCTTTTAGAAAGTTCTTGAACAAGGTCTAAAATGAAAGGATTAACTTTGTTTTTCAATTTTTTAATTGAAGTATAGTCAGTTACAGTGTGTCAATTTCTAGTGTACAGCGTAACATCCCAGTCATACACATATATACATACATTTGTTTTCATATTCTTTTTTCATTAAAGGTTATTACAAGATATTGAATATAGTTCCCTGTGCTCTACAGAAGAAATTTGTTTTTTATCTATTTTTATATATAGTGGCTAACATTTGCAAATCTCAAACTCCCAAGTTTATCCCTTCCCACCCTCTTTCCCCCAGTAGCAAAAAGGTTGTTTACTAAGTCTGCCAAGTCTGTTTCTGTTCTGTAGATGAGTTCATTAGTGTCCTCTTTTTTTCTTTTTCTTTTTTTTCAGATTCCACACATGAATATCATATGATATTTTTCTTTCTCTTTCTGGCTTACTTCACATAGAATGATGATCTCCAGGTCCATCCATGTTGCTGCAAATGGCATTATTTTATTCTTTTTTATTTCTGAGTAGTACTCCATTGTGTAAATATACCACAACTTCTTTATCCGATCAATCCTAGATGGTTTTACAG
The DNA here is from genome assembly GCF_036321535.1 of Camelus dromedarius. NCBI lineage: Eukaryota > Metazoa > Chordata > Mammalia > Artiodactyla > Camelidae > Camelus > Camelus dromedarius. The sequence goes on from NC_087471.1 coordinate 13,762,157, forward strand.
TCAAATTCTGTCAAACTTTCAAGGAACAGATCATGCCAGTCTTATACAAACTCTTCTAGACGTTAAAAAAGAAAAAAAGAGAAAAAGAAAAAAGAAAACAACCCCCTCAAGTCATGGTAGAAAACCAGGCAAAAACAATGTAAGGAAAGAAAATGGCAGGCCTGTCCACTCATGAAAATAGATAAAACAATCTAAAATAATCTAGTCATATATAAAAAGAGAATACAGAATTGACCAAATTGGATTTACCTCAGGAATGCGAGGTGATTTTTGCATTAGAAATATATAAACTTAACCATGGAGGTGAAAAAAAAGCCCATACTCTGAAAACTATGAGAAAATATGAGGGAAATTAAGGATGATACAAATAAATGGAAAGATACCCTGTGTTCATGGATTGGAAGAATTAATATTGTTAAAATATCCCTACTATCCAAAGCAATCTACAGATTTAATGCAACCCCTAAAAGTACCCATGACATTTTTCACAGAACTAGAACAAATAATTTTAAAATTTGTATGGAACTACAAAGACCCTAAATGGCCAAGGCAATCTTGAGAAAAAAGAAAAAAGCTTCAGGTATCTTGCTCCCTAACTTCGGACTATATTATGAAGGTACAGTAATTTAAAAAAAAAAGTATGGTACTGGCACAAAAACAGATACATAAATCAGTGGAACAGAATAGAGAACCCAGAAATAAACCTATGCACTTAAAGTCAATTAATCTATGATAAAGGAAACAAAAATACACAATGGAGAAAAGACAGTCTCTTCAATAGTGGTGTTGGGAAAACAGCACAGCCATGTATAAAAGAATGAAATTAAAACATTTTTCTCACACTGTATACAAAAATAAACTCAAAATGGATTAACAACTTAATTGTAAGACCAAAAGCCATAAAACTCCTAGAAGAAAATAGAGGCAGAACACCTTTTGACATAAATCATAGCAACATTTTTTTTAGATCTGTCTCCTAAGGCAATGAAAACAAAAGCAAAAATAAACAAACAAGACTTAATTAAACTTAAAAGCTATTGCACAGTGAAAGAAATCATCAGCAAAACAAAAAGACAACCTACTGAATGGGAGAAGATATTTGCAAATGATATGTCTAATAAGGGATCATTATCCAAAATATATAAAGGGCTCACACGACTCAATATCAAAAAAACAAATAATTCTATTAAAAAAGTGGACAGACGACCTGAGTAGACATTTTCCCAAAGAAGACATACAGATGGCCAACAGGCACATAAAAAGATGTTTAACATCACTAATCATCAGGGAAATGCAAATCAAAACCACAGTGAGATTGCACCTCACACCTGTCAGAATGGCTATCATCAAAAAGACAACAAGTAATAAATGTCGGTGAGGATGTGGAGAAAAGGAAACTCTAGTACACTGTTGGTGGGAATATAAATTGGTTCAGCCATTATGGAAACAGGATGGAAGTTCCTAAAAAAATTGAAAATAGACCTACCATATGATCCAGTAGTTCCACTCCTGAGTATATATCTGAAGAAAACGAAGACACTATAATTTGAAAAGATAGTGCACCCCAATGTTAGTAACAGCATTATTTACAACAGCCAAGATATGGAAGCAACTTAAGTGTCCATCAATAGATGAGTAGATAAAGGCGATGTAGTGTATGAAAATACAATGGAATATTACTCAGCCATAAAAAAGAATGAAATTTTGCCATTTGCACATAAGGCATGGACCTGAAGGGTATTATGCTTAGTGGAGTAAGTCAGACAAAGACAAATCCTGTATGTTATCATTTATGAGGAGAATCTAAAAAATAAAATGAATGAATATAATAAAACAGAAATAGGCTCACAGATGCAAAGAACAAACTAGTGGTTATCAGTGGGTAGAGGGCTTGGGGGAGGGGCAAGATAGGGGAAAGGAAAGTTTGTAAAAGTTACAAACTACTATGTATAAAATAAATAAGATAAGCACAGGGAATATAACCAATATTTTATAATAAAGTTAAATGGCATATAATCTATAAAAATACTGAATCACTATATTGTGCACCTGAAACTAATGTAACATCATAAATCAACTATAGTAAAAAAAGAGATGTATAACTTACCACATCAACAGATCAAAAGTTAAAAATCATATTACCTTAATAAATACAGAAAAACATACGATAAAATGAACATCCATTCATATTTAAAAGAAAAATCTTAGTAAGCTAGGAATAGAAAATAACTTCCATAACTTGGCAAAATGTTTCAACCAAAAACCTACAATACGATTTTTACTGGTGGAATGTTAGAAAGATTGCCTTCAAAAGTCAGGAATAAGACACGTATATCCCATCACCACTTTGGTTCAACATAGTTGTTCTAGTCTAATAGTTAAGAAAAATACTTAAGGGTATGAAGATTGGAAAGAAAGAAGCAAGACTGTCTTTATTTGAAACATATTTGACTGGCTACATTAATAACCAAAAGAGTCTATGGAAAAATTATTACAATTAGTAAGAATTTAACAAGGTGGCTGGATATAAGATCAAGATACAAAAGTCAATAGCATTTCTATAATTAGAAAGAAACTCTTAGAAAATTCAATTTTTAAAGAAATACCTTTTACATACCCTCCTCCAAAAAAAGAAAAAGAAAAACATTTAGGGAGGGAGGGTATAGCTCAGCTATAGGGTGTGTGCTTAACATGCACGAGGTCCTGGGTTCAATTCCCCAGTACCTCCATTTAAATAAATAAGCCTAATTACCACCCCCCCAAAAAACCAAAGAAATACCTTTTATAATAACAAAAAGTAGAGCATTTAGAAATAAATCTTAACAAAAGATGCATAGAATAGTTATTGGGAAAAGTTTAAAATTTTACTGATGTACTTTAAAGAAGATATAATTAAATGGAGCATGTTAATGGAGAGAAACATTCAAAATCAGAAAGAGTCCATTCTTCCCAAAATGATCTATCAAATGCAATTTCAATCAAAATGCTATCAGAGTTTTTTTGATGAACTTGACAAGCTGATCCTAATGTATATAATAGAGGCTAAGATATATATTAAGGCTAAGGTTTGCCCTATCAGATATTAAGGTGATTATAAGGCTATTCTAATTAAGATAGTATTATATTGACACAGAGGTAGATTGTCCAGTCTAGGACAGCTGAGAGAGACCAGGGACAAACAGACATGTTACATGAAAACTTGATGTGCGGCTGAGCCAACATGGCAGAGCAGTGGGAAAGGATGGATCTAGTCAGTAACTCATACTGGAACTACCAGTATTCCACGTGAGAAAAATGATATTTGATCCCTGCTGCGTGCCATTTACAAAAATACATTTTAAATGGTTTAAGGACTTAAATATAAAAGCCTCTAAAACTTTAAAACTTTTACAAGAAAATATAGGAGAAAATTTTTATCACCAAAGGTAGAGAGGAGAAGGAATAAAGTTTGCTAAGCATAAAACAAAAGATTGGTAACTATGAATACTTTAAAATTAAGAATTTCTGGGGCAGTCTACCCAAGCAATAGAAATAAAAGCAGGAATAAACAAATGGGACCTAATTAAACTTACAAGCTTCCTCACAGCAAAGGAAACCATAAGTAAAACAAAACAACAACCTACGGAATGGGAGAAAATTTTTGCAAATGAAACTGACAAAGGTTTGATCTCCAGAATATATAAGCAGCTCATACAACTTAATAAGAAGAAAACAAACAACCCAATCCCAAAATGGGCAGAAGACCTAAACAAGCAATTCTCCAAGGAAAAAATACAAATGATCGATAGGCACATGAAAAAAATGCTCAATATCACTAATTATCAGAGAAATGCAAATCAAAACTACAATGAGGTATCACCTCACACCAGTCAGAATGGCCACCATTCAAAAGTCCACAAATGACAAATTCTGGAGAGGCTGTGGAGAAAAGGGAACCCTCCTTCACTGCTGGTGGGAATGCAGTTTGGTGCAGCCACTGTGGAAAACAGTATGGAGATTCCTCAAAAGACTATGAATAGACTTACTATATGACCCAGAAGGAATACTACTTCAAAAAGATACCTGCACTCCAATGTTCATAGCAGCACTATTTACAATAGCCAAGACATGGAAACAGCCTAAATGTCCATCAACAGATGACTGGATAAAGAAGTTTTGGTATATTTATACAATGGAATACTATTCAGCCATAAAAAAGACAACATAACCCCATTTGCAGCAACTTGGATGTCCCTGGAGAATGTCATTCTAAGTGAAGTAAGCCAGAAAGAGAAAGAAAAATACCATATGAGATCGCTCATATGAGGAATCTGAAAAACAAAACAAAACATAAATACAAAACAAACAGACTCATAGACATAGAATACAAACTTGTGGTTGTCAAGGGGGAGGGGAGTGGGAAGGGATAGAGTTCAAAATTTGTCGATACTGACAGGCATATGTAGAATAGATAAACAAGATTATACTGTATAGCACAGGGAAATATATACGAGATCTTGTGGTAGATCACAGCGAAAAAAAATGGGACAATGGATATATGTATGTTCATGTATAACTGAAAAATTGTGCTCTACACTAGAATTTGACACAACAGTGTAAATTGACTGTAACTCAATAAAAAATGTTTTAAAAAAAGAATTTCTGTTCATCAAAAGACACCATAAAGAAAGTGATAAGACAAATCATAACTGTATTTACAACTTGTATGACCAATAAAAAGAATGAGTTGGTGTCCAGAATAAGGAATATAGGAATGCCTGAAACTCAGTTTTTTTTAAAAAGACGACCTAATTTTGAAATCAATGAAAGATCTGAACAGGCACTTCACAGAAGAGGAACTCTTATGGCAAATAAACAGAAGAAAAATTCTCATTCTTATTAATAATCAGGGAAATACAAATTAAAACAGTGATAGCCCATTTTTATGCCCACTAGTTTGCAAAAAATTAAGAAGTCTCACTATAGTGTTGGCAGTAGCAGAGCATGGAAATTCTTATACAGTGTCAGAAAGAATGTAAATTGGTTCACAACTTATCATTTTGTTGTAAAGTAACATTCACAATACAGTACAATTCAGCAATTCCATTCCTAGGAGAATGTCGCCAGAAAAATTTTTCAAATGTGCACCTGGAGACATACAAGAATTTGAATATTGACATGATTCAAAAAGCCAAAAATTAGATGGAGAGCTCAAATATCCATTGAATGACATATGAATAAATATTATAAGTTATATTCACAAAGTGGAATATCATAGTTATAAAAATGAATGAACCAGAGCTATATATACAATGTAGATGAATCTTCAGTAATAAGAAAAAAGCAGATAACAAGGATATTCACAAGATACCTCTTTATAAAGCTCAAGCAAAACTAAAATAGTAAAGTGTTTGTTTAAAATAATAAAACTGCTTTTAAAAGGAATGATTTCTAAAAATTTAGTGTGGCAAGATTTCCCTTAGAGAAGGTCAGGGCAGAGCATACACATATCTTAGTAGCATTGATGATCTGTTTCTTAAGTTGAGTAAAGGATTCATGAGAGTTCATTCTGCTCTTAAGCTTCATGGCTTACATATATGTTGCATGTAATTTATTTGCATATAATAAAAATTTTATAATAGCATTCCAAAGAATGGCTAAGTAATAAATATGCCAAAACTAAAACGGCCACTGTGATCAATGCACTTTGGCTTCCAGAGGACATATGTCCAGGTTGACAGCAGACTGCACTCACTGGGTATGTAAGTCTTTCAACCAGTTACAAATCATCCTAATGATGCTGTCAACCAGGCTCCATTTCTCAGCCTTGTACACAGGGATATCAGGTTCCCTTTCTAAGTGCTCACAAACCATCTGTTTAATATTTCCTCCTAGTCTTTGTCAGGGATCGATGTCAAGCTCTTTTGGAAAGGTATTTTATCCATATGTGTTCTCAGGAAACACCAAATGTTAACAACTCAAACACAGAAGATAAAGATTCATTGTCTCCCAAAGGATTCCAGGAAAAGAAGAAAAAAGAAAAAAAACCAAAAAACAAAACAACCTTTTCTATGATTCATGCTTGTCAGACTCCACATATTGATTTTTCCCCTTTCAGTGTCTTCGAAAGTGACCAGGAAATGCAGCTATTCATTGAGTTTGTCTTTGAAAACTGCATTAAAGTCCTACCCCTGTGGCATTAAGACTAAATTAGAACCCCTACTGTATTTACTATCTAAAGACTTTTAACACAGAGAGACATTTGTTTATTTCATTAACAGAAGCCATGGTCTCAGAAAAATGACAACTCTTCCCTTTTTAAAAATTGAACTAAAGAATTTTTTTAGACTATAGTAGAAAATCAATTTGAAAATCAGATTTAAAAATTTTTTTCCTCACCAACTCTTTTGAGGAATAATTTGCCTATTGTAAGTTGCATCCAAAGTGTACAATTCAATGAGTTTTGACAGTTGTGTATGCCCACAAATCATCACCACAGTCGAGATACACAACCCTTCCACCAACCCTAAGAGATTCCTCTAGCCCCTTCACACCCCACGCCTCCCTCCGTCCTTGGTATATGCCACCTATCTGCTTTGCCCGTAGATTAGTTAGCATTTTATATAAAAGGGATCGTATAAATTGTATGTACTTCTTTTGTATCTGACTTTCTTCATTCAAATTTAAGATTCATCCATGTTGTTTATATCAGTAAATAATTGTTAGTTTCTTTTTATGCCATATATTATTTGACCATTCTCCTGTTAATGGACATTTCAGTTGTTCCCAGTGTTTGACTGTTGTGACTAAAGCTGTACAAACATCTGTACACAAATCTTTGTATGGACATATGTTTTTATTTCTCATGGGTCTTACTGTGTTTATCGTTAATCCTTTCCCATTTACTTTCAACCTATTTGTGTCTTTATACTTAAAGTGTATCTCTTACAGACAGCATGTAATTGGGTCTTGCTTTTTATCCATTCGGTTCATCTCTGCCCCTTATGGAGCATTAACATTTATCAGAAGTATTGCTGTGGTTGGATTTAGGTCATTCTGTTTTTTGTTTGTGCTCATCTTTTCCCTGCTTGCCTGATTTCTTTTAGATTATTAAACATTTTCTGAATTCTATTTCAATTTATCAATTGTCATTTAGCTACATTTCTTTGCATTGTTTTTTAGTGGCTTCTCTAGGGATTACATTAACCAGTCTTAACTTACATTTAGAGTCAATATAGTACACTTCACATAAAATGTAGAAACCTCAGGACTACAGTTCTTTACATAAAATATAGAAATCTTGAAGGGATTAAAATATATTTTTAAACTTTGTTGCAGCCTACTTAGAATTAGTATAGAACCATGTCATGTAAAATACAGAAACTTTGCACTAGGTCCATTTATCCCCCACCCCACCACACACAACATTGTCTTTTTTTTTGTAGTTGTCATGTGTATTACATCTTAACAAGACAGTGTTATAAATTTTTGCTTTAAACAATCATGTGTATGTTTTAAAAACTAAGAGAAAAATAGACTTTTATATTTATTATTTCCAGTGTTCTTCGTTCATTCCTAAAGATCCAGCCAACTTTCCTTTGGGTATCATTTCCTTCAGCTCAGAGAACTTAGTACTTCTTGTAGCATGGTTCTTGTAATGACAAATGCTCTTAGCCATTATTTATCTGAAAATGTATATTTCACTTTCACTCTTGAAGGATGTTTTTCTTGTATGTAGATGTATGGGTTGACAGGATTCTTTCTTCTTTCAGCACATGAAATGTGTTGCTCCACTGTCTTCCAGCCTTCCATGGTTGCTCAATAAAAGTCACAGTCCTTAAATCACTTTCCCCTTTATGTAAAGGATCATTTTTCTGGATGCTTTCAAGAATTTTCTCTTTATGTTTGTTTTTCAGCAGTTTTACAATAATGTGACTAAGCACAGATTTCTTGTTTGGGCTTCACTGAGCTTCTTTAATCTGTACATTTATATCCATAACCCAGTTTGGGAAATTTGCTGCCATTATATCCTCAAATATTTTTTTCTGTCTTTTCACTCTCTGGGACTCCAATTACCTACATGTTAAACTTTTTAAAATAGTTCCACAGTTCCCCAAGGCTCTGTGGTTTTCTGCTTGTTTGTTTGGTTTTGTCCAAACTTTTTTCTTTTTATTCTTCAGATTAGATGATCTCTGTTGATCTACCTTTAAATTCACTGACTCTCACCTCTCATCTCCATTATGCTTTTAAGCTCATGTGGTGAATTTTTTGTTCAGATGTTGTATTTTTCAGTTCTAAAATTTCCATTTGGTACTTTTTTATATTTTCTATTTCTCTGTTGATATTTCTTATCTTTTCATTTATTGTGAACATATTTTCCATTCCTTATTGAGCATAATTTTAATTATGCTGCTTTGAAGTCCTTGTCTGGTGACTCTAACATCTATCTTTGTTATCTTAGGGTCTTTGCATCTATTGATCATATTTTCATTTGAAACTGAGTCATATTTTCTGACTCTTTGTATGCCAAAAGCTTTTGCATTGTATTTTGTGAATATTATGTTGTATAGACCCTGGATTCTATTATACTGCTCTGTAAAGTGTTTTGTTTTAGCAGACAATTAACTTTGTTAGACTCAACCTGCAACATTGTGTAGGCCCCTCACTCAAATCTCAGTTCCATTCTTGAAGCCTAAACTATGAGCTGCTTTCAGTTTGTCCCACCCAGGGTCAGCTAGGTGCCTGGACTGTTTAAACACATAATTTAAGGCTCTCTGGCTTTGGCTTTTTCCAGGGGCTCTGGTTGCCCTAGGCTTCTTCCCCTGGTAATGCCAGTGAAAGACAGAGGCCTGACTGTTGAAATTGTAGCTGTCCCTGCACTCCTGTGATGGAGGCCACCCTCAAAGCCAAGGTGCAAAAAATGGGGAACTTATTCCTTGCTGGTGACTCACTTCAAATTTTAGCTTTTCTCGCAAATCTTTGTTCAGTCTCCAGAGCCCTTGGGTAGTTGTTTTGTTTTGTTTTTTACTACTATCCTGAGTTTCTAGCTATGATTTACAGGAAGATCAGTCTGTTAGGCAGTGGGACCTAACCAGATTGGAAGGCCCTTATTTACTCTTGATCAGTTTACTGCTTTCTTTTTGCCTCCTCTTCCGTCTTCTGTTCAAGTCAATAGGCTCAAGTTCTTCATCATTTCCCTCTGTGTCTTTAGGAGATTATGACTTAAAAGTTCTTCTTATTAAATCTCAATTTTTCTTTCCTCCTCTTCTGTCCCCCTCATCTACTGTTCTTGGGTCTTGCACAGTTGTTTCTGAGCAAGCTTTGTCTGCTCTGACTATTTGGGCTAGTTGTTAACATCCTGTATTCACAGGCCTAATAGTACTGATTGTAGACTGGCCCAGGGAGGCTAAGATATGATTTCATAGTTTCCATAGTGGTTCTTGACATTTTGAGAATCTGATAAAAACTAAGGGCCTATCCCCTCCCCCCCCACACACACCAAAATATGCCTATACACACACAGATGAAATTATATACAATTTCAGGGGTTCCCAGAACCCCTGAAGCCCATCCATGACACCCAAAGACAGGTGACATGATGGTCATTTGGAAAGAAATAGGTCTGGACTATAGGTGAAGACTGTGGAACTGGGGAGGATGTGCAGGACCGGCCAGGAGCACCATCTTCCTGGGCCTCTCCTTTAGACAATATATGTCAAGAGAGAAATACAGCCATTGTATATGTGTGTGTGAAAGAGTCAAATTCTCCCATATTAAGTACACTTCAATTTTGTAGCCATGTTTTAGGGTTGACCTCTGAGACGGGCTGCTTTAGGCATGACCTTATTTTCAATCATTTGGCTTTCTTAGTCTTTTCCATTATTGTGGCCCTTCCAGAAAAGCTTAAAAAGAGCTCAGTGAAGGGTATCACTGCTTGTGGCCACAGGGGGGCAGGGTAGGCCTGAAGTCTGAATGTGATTGCTGGCAGCCAGCTAGACTGCAACAGACTAGGCCTTCCTCACTTGTCACGAACGCTCAGATACTCAGAGCCAGCTGCACCTCCACGCCAGTAGCCAGTAACCTTTCTAGTTGGTACCCTCAGGGTAACCAGTCTCACTGACTGCCCTGCTCACCAGTCAGTGTGCGAGCTGTTCTTCAAACACTGGAAAAGTGAGACGTCCCCGCCCCTCCCCCCTAGTTTAGCACATTCCGTTGTATTTGTGAGGAACACAGTACTAGGTGTTGGTGCTCTTATATATGTTGATGGCGAGGGAGGAAGTCACCAAGATAAGTAATCGGAAGAAAATGAGTTCCAAAAAAGGAAAGCACATTCTTTTCCTTTAAGAGCAAATCGTTTTGTTGATGACAGAAACGGAAGAAAATGCCATTTGTTGGACGACATGCCATTCATAGCGAATTAGCTCACGTCTTATGCTTCCTACAACTATGAAATAGGTTGTACCATCTCCACTCTGCCCCAAGTCACATAGCTAACAACTTTCAAGCCGCAATTCAATCCCTGGTCTTTCCACTTCATTCCACCACCCTTCATAAACTCACGACAAGATAAGAAAGCCCTTCAGAAGAAACAAAGTAACAAGTGTCATTTGAATTGCCCACATAGAGGGCACAGATACCCAGGGGGTGCTGATTAAAGCCAAAGAAGGGGGTAGGGATGTAATTAAGCATAACTTCCTGGACAGAGTCAGTTCTGAGTTGAATTCTGGAGGAGCTGAGGCCGTGGATTGACAAGGGTAATAAAAGCACTGAGGAAGGAAGGAAGTCACATGGCAAGGAGGCTAACTTGGTTGAAGCAGAAGAGTTACAGGAAAAAGTAATGAGAGCTGAGGAGCAGGGAGCAGCTGTTTAACTCAACAGGCATTTGCCGAGCTTCAGCACTGCTGAGCTGGGGGCCTGGGGTGGGAGCATAGGCTCTCAGCAGGTGGAGATGGGGGGAAAGGTCTGAGCCACCACGGAACGAGGGGAAATGGGGGGTTTTGAGGAATAAGGAGTAGCAAGTGGTACAGGATGAGTGAAGGGAAGAAAGAAGATGACAGTAGGAAGGCGGTGTGTGCACTTTAGCAAAGGAAGGATCTGACAAAGCCATGTTTCAGAGAAACTGACTGGTAAGAAGGATCGGAGGGGAAGAAATGGCATTTGATGGAATAGCCAAGAGGCCACTGCCATAACTCAGGCACAAGGAAATGAAGGCCTGGACCAGGGACAAAGAAAACACAAAAGAAGTTCTCTGTCAAGAGTGTTTTGGCTTACACATTAGTCCTTAGCTTGTATACTGTGACTGTCCCTGAGAAGGTCCCTGCAAAAGTGAGGACTCAAATCTGAAGCACCTGCATGGCAATTCCCTGAGAATTTTTTCAAAGGAAGAAGCTCTGTTCTTTGGCTCTTCCAAGAACCTGTAGGTTAAGAAGTTGGAAAGAACTCCACACCATATACAAAAATAAACTCAAAATGGATTAAAGACTTAAATGCAAGACATGAAACTGTAAACCTTCTAGAAGAAAGCATAGGCAGTAAGCTCTTTGATACCAGTCTTGGCAATATTTTTTTGGATATGTCGCCTCAGGCAAGGGAAACAGATGCAAAACTAAATGGGACTACATCTGAAAAGCTTTTGCACGGTGAAGGGAACTACCAACAAAATGAAAAGGCCACCACCCCCTGAATGGGAGAAGATACCTGCAAATGACATATCTGATAAGCAGTTAAATCCAAAATATACCAAGAACCTATAAAAACTCATCATCAAAAACGAAACAACCTGAGTTTAAAAACAGGGCCTAAGTGGACATTTTTCTAAAGAAGACACACAGAGGGTCAACAGGCACATGAAAAGATGCTCAGCCTCACTAATCATCAAGGAGATGCAAATCAAAACCACAGTCAGCTCACACCTGTCTGGACAGTCAGTTCACACCTGTCGGGACAGCTATTATCAAAAAGGCAGTCGCAAGTATTGCCAAGGACGTGGAGAAAAAGGAACCCATGGGAATGTAAATAGGTGCAGCCACTCTGGAAAACAGTATAGAGGGTCCTCCAAAAATTAAAACAGAGCTACCATATGATCCAGCAATTCCACTCCTGTGCGTTTATCTGAAGAAAACAAAAACACTAATGTGAAAAGATACATGAACCCTTATGTTCATTGTAGCATTATTTACAGTAGCCAGGATATGGAAGCAAGTGCCCATCAATAGATGAGTGGATAAAGAAGATGTGGTGTATATATATATACAACAGAATACTACACTGCCATAGAAAAAAAAGAATGAAATCTTGCCCTTTGCAGCAACATGGATGGATCTAGAAGTTTTAGTCTAAGTGAAATAAGTCAGACAGAGAAAGACAAGTAATGTTAGATTTCACTTATATGTGGAATCTAAAAAAAACAAAACACACAAACTAACTGAACAGAAACAGAGTCACAGAGAACAAACAGGTGGTTGCCACAGAGGAGGAAAGTAGGGCGAGGAGAGACGTAGGTGAGGTAAAGCAAGAGGTACAAGCTTTCAGTTACAAAATAAATGGGCCACAGGTATGAAATGTACAGTGTGGGGAAACTAGTCAATAATCATGTAGTATCTTTGGTGCCGGATGATAACTAGTCTTATCATGATGTTCATTTTGAGAGGTATAGAAATATTAAATCACTGCAGCGTGTGCCAGGAACTAACATTTAGTTATACTGCACTAAATAGCAACAGGTCATTACACTTCAAAAGCAAATTCACAGAAAAGAGATCAGATTTGTGGTTACCAGAAGTGGGGGCGTGAGGGGGAATTGAAGGAAGGTAGTCCAAAGGTACAAACTTCCAGTTATACGATAAATAACTACTAGTAAATATATTAGTAATATATAGTAAACGTATATAGTCCATAACTATTTACTGTAAGATAAATAACTACATACTAATGCACAGCATGATAAATGTAATTAACACTGCTGTACATTACATATAAAAGTTGTTATAGACTAAATCCTGAGTTCTTACCACAAAGAAAAATTGTCTTCTATTTCTTTAACTTTGTGTCTATATGAGATGATGGATGTTCACTAACTTATTGTGGTAATCATTTCATGCTGTATGTAAGTCATATCATTATGCTGTACATCTTAAACTTATGTGCTATATGTTAACTATATCTCAATAAAACTGAAAGGAAAAAAAGAAGTTGACAAGAACTTTAGCAACAGTGGTGGAGTGTCTGCGGGAAAGATTGGCAGTTTCCTTCACAGAGGCACTGTGTTTCAGGATTGGTTCTTCAGCTTTGCAGGATGAAAAAGCTGATTTTGTAAGCATCACCTTCTCAAGCTCAAGACTGAAGCATAAGCCAGAATATTTTAGAAGGAGAACCATACATAGCCACTGTCATCACCAAGAAGACCAGAAACCTGACAAACACACCCTGCCGTGGGGATGCATGGAGCCAGCACGCCCTCCCCTCTGAGCCCCTCTTGGACGGCACTGCCAGCGTGTGCTGCTGTGGCTCCCTTCCTCTGGGCTCCATTTCTGGCCAATCCTCCTCCCTTCTAGTGCTCACATTCATTCTTTGGATAAGCCAGGACCATCCACAGGCTCCAGCCAAATCTTGCTCTGGTCAGTAAGCCATCCTCCTTTCTTACTGTGACTGTGTTTCATTGGCCTTATCACTCTGTATTAATTTTATCATTTGTCCATCTGAGGAAAACCCTCTTTTTCTCATTTCCAGATTCTTAATGGGAGATAACTTTGCTATTGTCCTCACAGAATGCCTATGGTAGGGGTCTCTAATCGTCTACCCTTTCCCTGGGGAGAAAAAAAGAAACAATTATTTCTCTTCAAAATTCTGCTTGGACTCAAAGCAGTATTAACCTCTCTGCGTTTTGAGATCCTTTGCTCAGTTTCATTTCTTTAGTTCTGTGTCTGCGTCCTTATGCTTTAATGACTATCTTGCCTCCCTGAGAAGCAGCTGTCCAGTCAGTCCCATACTTGTTACTCAGGGTTGAACTCCAGGCTCAGAAAAATTACTTCTTGTTTTGCCTGTGACAAAAGATGATTCACACTATTAAGAAGAACATTTCTCTCCACTTACGAGGAATGTTCCTTTGACAATGACCTCATGTTTATCACTGTAGTGCTTGAAAACTTGGTGGGGCAGATGAAAGTTTAAGGAGGAATGGTCAAGAAAAACGTTGCTTGGGGGAGGGTATAGCTCAAGTAGTAGAGCACATGCTTAGCATGCACAGGGTCTTGGGTTCAATCCTCAGGACTGCCTAAAAATAAATAAATAGATAAACCCAATACCCCCCCAAAAATGTTTTTAAATAATAATGTTGTTTTATAAACTCTGTAAGTGCAAAGAGTATCATATATTTTTGTACAGTATTTCATCTTCTGTGTGATACATAATTACTATTAGTCCGTGTTGGAATAAGTGAAATGACTAGTTACCTAATAAATTCTTGTGACTATTCACAAAAGATGGTAGAGTTTTAGTAATACTAGTCGAAGAGAAAGGCATTTGGTGCCCCTTATCAGCCACAGAATAAGTCGTGAAATGTGACATGAAGTCATCTAAGTCTCGCCACACCTCCCCTGTGTGGGTGCCAACACTTTGGACTGAAGCCCTTTGTCCCTTGTGGAGAGCATGCCACCTCTGCAGACTTGTCCTCAGGAATGTCGTTCTAGAAATAAACCAGCTTTCTCCCCAGGATCCGTGAGTCATACATAGAAGTTAATTCATTGGAGCAACTGACTTTTCTTAGGCCCTTTGTAGAAGTATTTCAGAGAGTCCCTCATGGTGAGGCAAAAAAAAAGTCGGGTTCCTCCTCGGTTTCCTTCCAGATCTTGTCTCATTTCCTGTCTCTCACCTTATATTTGGCTTTTACTGACAAACTTTACCTTCACACCCAGACTCCAATTCCTGAGCTAGTGTTGCCCGAGGAAGGAAGTAGGCTAGCAAAGGCTACCTACCTACCTAGTTTCATTCATTCAGGTTTGGAGTCAAATCGCACTCCACCAGGCCACCCCTGTCTTCTTGGCTGCTGACCACACTTGTGCAATTTAGTAAGTCAGCGGCAAACTTGTATCGTC
The DNA here is from genome assembly GCF_036321535.1 of Camelus dromedarius. Taxonomy (NCBI): domain Eukaryota; kingdom Metazoa; phylum Chordata; class Mammalia; order Artiodactyla; family Camelidae; genus Camelus; species Camelus dromedarius. The sequence continues at coordinate 13,777,228 of NC_087471.1, forward strand.
TGTATCAGAAGGTGGAGCTCGGGAATTCATCTTTTTCTTTTTCTATGAGTCTTTTTAAAATTTAATTTTTATAACAGCAGTAATAGTTGAATACATTTTCACTGTGAAACAACAACATAAAACTGAAGGCCCCCTTGTTAATTGTCTTTAATTTGCATTGCTATATTATTTGGGGGATGTTTTTGTACTCTAAAGTGGGGTTTTTTTGCTAATATTTTTTAAATTTATTGAGCTATATAGTCAGTTTACAATTTTGCATCAATTTCTGGTGTACAGCACAATTCTTCAGTCATACATGAACACACATATATTCATTTTCATATTCTTTTTCACCATGAGCTACTACAAGATATTGAATATATTTCTGTGTGCTATACAGTATAAACTTATCTATTTTATATATACCAGTCAGTATCTACAAATCTCAAACTCCCATTTTATCCCTTCCCAGCCTCCTCTCCACTGGCAACCACAAGTCTGTATTCTATGTCTGAGTCTGTTTCTGTAAAATGTTTTTTACATGTTTTCTGTAGAATGTCTTACTCCTGTCCGCTATTAACACTTTGATTGTAGCCTTCCAGAGCTTTGTAAAAGGCATTTCCATACATATGTATGTACTCAGGCCAATAGTTTTATTTTTCTATAAATAGGCTCATACTATACATCTTGTTCTAGAACTTTCTTTATTCACATACTATCTCCTGACTCTCCACGTCAGTACATTTAGCTTTACTTTGTTTGTTAACGATAGCTTAATACTCCATCATTTGTGCCATAATTTATTTCAACATTCCCCTAATGATGGGCATTTGATTTGCTTCCTGTTTGGAGTTTTGATTATCTGTTATTATTACAATGCTGTACCGGACGCCTTCGCATGAGTCTGTGTGTGTGCTATCCAAGAATGTCTCTAGGCTGGATATCTAGAGGTGAAAGTTGATGGGTACAAAAGATGGGTGCATTTAAATTTTTATATTTTTCAAAATTTACAATTAAACAATCAAACACTTTAACCACTGTGTCCCTTTCTTCTGCAGAGAATTCTGTCTTGGGAACTGACATTGACCTTCAGACTGTAGACAACGATGTTGTCAGCATGGAGATGTTCTTCAAAGCCTGGCTACATAACAGTGGAACAGACCAAGAACACGTCCACCTTCTTCTTCCTTCACGGTGTCTCAGCAACATTTCCAGAGCCAGAGATAATCCAAGTACACACCCCCACAAAAGACGTATTACATAGATTATGGTTATCCCGGTCTACAATTAGGGCTCTAGATTGGTAGATCCCCAGAATACAGAGTAGTTGAAGTTTAGGGGTTGGAGGAGGATTGGATGAGGCTGTCCAGTGTCGGCATTGAGGAGTAAGAAGAGTATTTCTAAAAAGTGACCACAGTTACAAAACTGAACTTAATTAAGCCCAGACAGCAAGGGCTAGTTAGTTTCAGCGTAAAGACTGAAATACCCCAATAACAGGGCATCAGCTACACTGCATGAGCGTGCAATGAGTCCTATATTTTCTCAGTCTTTCACTTTTGATGCAGCAGACATTATCGACATTATAATTAGAGGTAAGGTGGTACCTCGGCAATATCAACAGGGCCCGTGAGGAGAGGAAAAGAACCAAAGGTAAATGGAGATTAAATTGAGGACTTTTCAACAGGGAGACACCAAACTGAGGGGAACCGAAGCACCTGCAGAGGCAAAGCCCGAGGCCAGCGAGGTCCTGGCTGTTGCTCTGGCTGGCAGTGATGCTTAGTTCAGGTCCCACTAGACCATAGGACAAAGCCATTTCTAGAGTTCACCCCCTTTCGTGGTCGGCTTAGGACCTGAGTGTCCAGGCCTGCAAATGGGCCCATCAGTATAGTCAGCCACACTGAGCCTGGAAAAGTTGATGCCTTAGGGCCCAAGCTCCAAAGAGAAGACTTAAATTGTGTCTTCCCCTTTAGGAGGGGGCGCTCAATGAGAAAAAGGGGTATAGACTTCCACCCCCAAAGGAAAGACATATCTTGGTGCTTGCTTTCTGGGGATAGCCTTCTGGCTCTTTCTCTCCCTCCCTCCCCACCCCCACCCTTCACCCCACCCCACCGTTGCCCCACTTTCAATCTAGGGCCCCGGATGCATTTAGCAACTTAACCTTGATTTTACTGTCTTCAAGGCCAATAGTACCAATTGCTCCTAGTCGCATCCTCTGGAATTCACTTATCTATTTTCTTCCAGCCACTGTGTTAATTCCTTTCCCTGCATTATCCCATTTAAGCTTCATAACAACATGAGACAGGTACTGTAATCATATGTCATTGAATCTAAGATGCTATTAAGTAAAAGATACACCATTATTTTATGTACCACTAAGAAAGAAAAACGCTGCCAATTAAATGTGACACAGTGCTTTTTTATCACTTATAAATACATTTTATCCTTACTGAGTGAGTAGAGTAGTAAGGTAAAGATTATCTGCCCGGTCAATGGTGATTAAGAGATACATACAGAGATGTTAGTTAGAAAAAGGAAGTCTTAAAAACCAATAAATGTAATATTACCCCAGTTTTACAGAGAAAATTGAAACTTAGAGAAATTAAACATTTCCCCCAGGGCTGCACAGAAAATTAATAGCCAAGCCAGAATTCAAAGCCAGTCAACTCCAGAACCCATTCTTAACCCCTAGGACTAGAAATCTATATTTTGTGCATTTGACTACTCTTCAGTCCAGAGGACATTCATCAAACTCAGGTCGGTCACCTCCAGAGCCTGGGTCCTTACCAGCTACACAGCCTGCCTCGTGCTGGACAATTTTGAACCAAGAGTCTGCCTCCTGCTGGGCACTTATCTCATTAGGAGGGCTGGGGCCATCAACAGCCAGGAACTCCTGCAGCTAGCCACCTTCCACTGTTGCATGGCATTTGCCCATGGTACTGTTGAGAATTTCTTTGCTTTGCCCTCTCTTTTTCCATGGCTTTCAGCACCAGCCAGAGCCAGAATGTTTATCTGCAGTCATTTTTCAGAAATCCACAGGTCTTCAGGGTGGGTGGTAGAACTTAGATCTGGACTTTTCTGCCCAGGAGGTCTTCACTGGAATCCAGATGCTCAGGCACAGGTGGAATGAGGTCCAGGGAAGCAGGCCTCCTCTGGGGTGCGTGGGACCCACCCGTGAGTTTATACGAGCACAATAAAGACCATACTATAGCCATCCATTGTTCAAAAAAACTGATGCACAATGGATTTCTAGAAATGTGACTCCCCACAGGAAAAACATAACAAAATACAACAAAACCCCTGGAGTCTCCTACTTTAGAATCTTTTGAGGACTGCTCCTCAGATGTTCACTTTGACTTCTCCTTACAAGGGTCTCCATCCAACACTACCTGCTTCTGTAGCTGCCTCAGGCCCTTCACCTGCTCTCTAGGGACTTCCCTCAGAGGCCTCTTTCTGACAGAGTGCACAGTCTGCCCCACATGAGCGTCTTGTGTTACCTCTTTGAGTTTGGGACCTGCCACCTCTGCACATGGGTTCTGGGTGGTGAGAAGCATACGTGGTTCTAGACTCATGCCCTGCCTGCTAAAACATCTTTCCCAGCTTTGGGGACACTGCTGAGATTAGAGTTCCAGGAGTTCTCAGCCCTAGCTGCAGGAAGAATCACATGAGGAACTTTTAAAAACACCAAAATCAGCTCCAGCCCCAGAGATCCCTGTTTCGTTGTTGTGAGTAGGGCCCAGACCTCAGTACCTTTGACAAGCCCACTAGGTGATTCTTACTGCAAGCAGAGTTGAGAACCTCAGCCAGATGAACACAGCTGTCTGGTTCTAAAGCCCAGGGACCCAACAACCGAGAAGTCAGGCACAGAGGAAATGAGGGGCAGCTGGAGTCCTAGGCAGAGCCCCTCCTGCTGACTGCCACACCAAGAGCCAAGAGCTGTCTCACCCCGAATTCATGTCTAGGTCTGATTGCTGCTCCCAGGAGGGCCAGCAAGAGCTGACATCTATTCTGACATCCTATTTTTTCCCCTACATTATTTCTACTTCTATTTTTACTTCATGTTGCACTTACTACAGTCATTTCATAAATCACTGACATCAACCTCTAGCCTTCTCGCAAGTACTCAACTTTCATACATTCCTAGTTTGTTAATAGTATTCAAACCTGATACATATTTTATTAAAGACCTTCGTAGTATCAAGGATTCAAGCCTAGCACAACAGACCATCATACACAGTGATGTGAGTACACCTGTTGGAGCTGAAGCTTAATACAAGAGTATAAATCCTCCGTGAATAACCCACACATAGTTGAAGCCCCCCCAGAACTACTTACCGTCTGTTGCCACGGTGATGCTCCAAGGCCTAGAAGTTTCCATTCATTTGGGGAATTAAACCTAAGCTATTTCAGGAACTTACCCCTCCCTTCCCCCTCCCTCCGAATGTCCCTAGAAGTGCTCACGCAGAAACAGTAGCTATCAGCTGACCGCCTGACTTCTGCTTCTCTGCTCTTCCTTCGTCTAACCTGAAGTCTTGCCAAAGCTGAGCCACAGGGAAGCAGCAGAGGCAAAATTTCCTTCTGTGATTACCAGAAGGCCCTGCCTGTTGCAGTGTTAGCTGCCTCTACCGCGGAGGACACGTGTTCCTCCCAGACTCCATCACAAGCCAGATATTTCACCATGAGCTGCTCAGCCAGCCCAGAAGTAAAACACATAAGAATCATGTCGGACCCAGAAAATAAGTCTCCTATTGTGTAGAGCAATACTGTTCCAGACCTGCTCTGCCTTCCCAAACCAGTTGTACTTTCCTCTCTCCCCTCCCAGTCGCTACTTGCCTGGTGAGGGCAGAATGTGTGGCAGGTGTTCTCTCTTAACCGTATATATAGCCTGAGGTTACCTGGGACAGTCTCTCCCCCAGTACTGCTTTTCATTGCAGTGTGCCTGAAATGTGATCTCCAAGAGCGACTTCTCAGCCCGTCCCTGCTCCCTGGCACAGCTGGCGGCTCCCTGCGAATGGATGACCCAAAAGGAGACTTCAGCACACTCTACCAGATGGCTTCCCAGTTGTCAGCGTCTCGTTACAAGCTCCGGGTGATCAAGTATGTTCCAGTCCGTGCAAATGCTTATTCTTATGGGTTCCAGAGCTAGGAAGTCCAGAGATAGAGGGCATCCCCAGGTGGCGGGCAATAGGAAGTCAGTTCCAAAGCAGCAATGGCGGGTATGGGTATGAAGGAGCAAGGTCAGTCTGCTCAGTGTGTGGAGTTGAATGAGGAGATGGTGGGAGATGTGCCTCAGTAGGACATTCTGAGGTCTGGATGAGGACTGAAAATCCAGAAAGTCTCTGAATGCAGAGAAAAACAAGATCAGCAGAAAGATGTTTATCCACTGAGTAAGTGCTATTGAGCACCTGCTTTGTTTGGACATCAGGACAGAGGTCTGACCCTCAAGGAGCAAGTGGTACATGAGAGCTACCCCACCTTCCCATTTCTTTAAGGACTAGAATTCCTGCTTCCAAGAGAATAAATGCCAGGGCGGAATTAGCAAGGATGGCAAAGACCGCTTTCACTGTTTCCTAGATCCTATCACATGCCCATGTACAGGTATCTGAGTAAGCCTGACCATGAATGCTGCTGGGGAACCTTCTTAAATGCATCCTTTTCTGAAATGCATCTTCTGTCAGCATTTTGCCACAAAAGAGCCAGGTCTGGGACGCAGATGGTTAACATACTGCTGTGTAATACGGTTGCTGCAGCAGGAGTGAATGGAACAGAATGAGCTCAGGAGAGGCAGCACCCGTCAGAGCCACCTCATGATGGCTGCGCCATTTAACAGGCTCGGAGACCCTGCTGTGGGCCAGAGACCTTGCCAGGTGCTGTCCATACTAAGCTGAGTAATTCACAGGCCCCAACCTAAAGGACTTCACAATAGGGTCTTAGACTTAAGCTGAATTTAAGTGGATCTGGGTCAAGGTTCTGGATATCACTGAGGAGACTTTCACTGCCATTGTCTTTTCCCAGGGCTCTGAAATCCAGTGGGGTCTGCGAATCACTGACATACGGACTCCCATTCATCCTCAGACCCACCAGCTGTTGGCAGCTGGACTGGGATGAGCTGGAGACAAACCAGCAGCATTTCCATGCTCTGTGTCACAGCCTGCTGGTGAGTACCCATGTCACCAGGTGAGGAAGAGGGCGAGTGTTAAAGCACCACAGAAAAGCAGCTAAATCAAGCCTGCCCTGATCCCAAACCTGCCCCAGTCCACAAGAGGACAGGAAAACTGGACGTCCTCTGAAACGTGGACTAAATATGAGTTGCCTTTGTTGGTTTCACGCTACCGTGAATAATTCCTGAATTCAGTTATATGACACTAAACTTGAAAATCCCTAATTTTGTATATTTAAATGGCAACCAGAAATTTTCCATGAGTAACTATATTTTAAACCCTATTTTCTTCCTATCATCGTGCTGGACATTATGGTTTATTTCAGTGACGGGCACTTGGGCCAGACGTTGTGCCAAGCCCTAGATAGTCAGTCTCTTACGATACACATTATCTACGGTCTCAAGAAATTTACTCTTTAATGGCAGAGGTGGGATTAAACATGTATATTCTTAATCGTGAGAAGTTTATGAAGGAAAAGAAGAGGCTGCTATAAAAAAGTGAAGGTGACATTGAAACTGAGATCTGCCAGGTGAAATGGGAATTAGAAAGGTGAAGGGCGGCAAGAAGAGCATCCCAGGTGCCGAGAAGGGCATGTGCAAAGACCCCGAGTCTGGAAAGAGCTGGTCCTTGAATCTAGAATGGGGAGGGCTGCTTGACGCTCATGTCTGACATCGGCCCTGGATGGTAGAGTTTCTTGCTGATCTTGACCTTGTATCCAAGTCAGCTCTTCCCTCGGTACATGTTTAATACCCTGTGCTTATCTTTGACTTAAACCCCTGTTTACATGTGGTTCTCACTTGTAGCATCTGAGGTGAGAACAAGTTTGTGAAAGAGAAATCCGTTGGCTTGATGCGAACCCGGGAGACCCCGAGTCTCTAGATCTGTGCAGGGTATTAACGTGTAAGAGCCGCCGATTCCAGGATTTCTCTAGAAGCTGCAGGAGTCCTGAAACATTGTCATTTCTGTCTCGCCGGCCTGACGGGCTTGGGAAGGTCCGAGCCTTACGACCCACTTTCCTTTCTTACCCGATGTTTTCCCGCCAGGACACCGAGGGTTGTTACTTGCCTTGAGTTGGAAAACAGTTTACATTCACACATGTAAATTTATTCATCCTGTTAATTTATGTAAGGTTTTTGTATGCAATTCTCAATTCTTTAAGAGATGACAAACAGATTTTGGTTTCTATTGTCATGTGAGAACATGAGGCCTCAGCAACATGTCATTATGAGGAAATAAGAGTGCTGCAGTAAATAGATCGGGGAAAAAAAAGAATGGGGAGGATTCTGGGGAGGGTATGGCTCAAGTGACAGAGCACACGCTTAACATGCATGACATTCTGTATTCGATCCCCAGTACTTCCCCTAAGAATAAATAAATAAATAAGTGAACCTAATTACCTCCCCCCACCAAAAAAAAATTTCTAAAAAAAATAATAAAAAATTAAAAAAGAATGGAAGGACCATTGTGACTGAAACAAAAAAAAAAGCCAGGAAAGAGAGCCAAAAGATGGGGAGCCAAAAGTGAGCAGGGGTCGAATCACACAAAGCTTTGTAGGCCACATTAAGGACTATTGGACATTAAGTACAGAAAGAAATCGTTAGAAAGGACATCATCCATTTAAGTTTTGAAGCTAGTAATTGTGCCAGTATTTGGAAATGAACTTTCAGACGCAAGAATGAAAACAAGAAAAATGAGGTAGGAGGGCACTTACAGGAGTCTAGGCAAGAGATGGTTGTGGCTTAGACTTGGATGTGGGAAGTCAAGATGAGAAAAGTAAAACACACATTTTAGAGAAAGAACTTGATGAAGGATTGGATGGTAGGGAGTGAGGAAGAGGAACGTATCAAATAATGGCCTGATTTCTGATTTAGCATTTCCTGAAATGGAAAAACTAAAAGAGCTTATACATGAAACAGAAAATTTACACTCCATTTAGCAGTGTATTAAAACACAAATGTTTATTAAAAATTTTTTTAATTAAAAAATATAAAAAATTAAAAATAAAAAATAAATAAAGCACAAATGTTTAAATGCAAAATAAAACACCTGCAAATACAGTCCAAAGACTGTATGAGTGCTAACTGGGTGTGGAATAACAGTTTGACCCGGTAGGATATGGGAGATCAGGACAGCACGGTAATGCATGTCTTTCACTATCAGAAACAGACTTCTTTTTTCCTGTTTCAAAGCCCACACTCCCTTTTAGCCCACAGTCCGCCCACTGAGTTCCTGTTTCCTATCTGAAGAACACGCATCTGTCTTTGCAGAGCAGAGACCATAGATACCTCCTCACTGCTAAAGCCCAGCAGCTCCATTTCCTATGCCCAATTCTGCCTAATTCCTCAGGGTCTTGGGGAGCCCCTCGGGAGAAATTTCTCTCAGGGGACTTCAGTACATTTTTAATTTATTTTTTCATTGAAGTATAGTCAGTTTGCAATGTTGTGTCAAAAAATATGGAACGCTTCACGAATCTGCCTGTCATCCTTGCTCAGGGGCCATGCTAATCTTCTCTGTGTCATTTCCATTTTAGTGCACGCACTGCTGAAGTAAGCACCAGTACATTCTTATAGTACGTGATATTTTAAACACATGCATTTTAATACACTGCTAGATGGAGTGTAAATTTTCTGGAAAATGGCACCCTTCAACACTTCAATTCCAATGTTGGGAATATAACAGCCCAAGAAAACCATCAGAAATGGGAGCAAAGGTCTATGTACCAGCATGCTTATCTCAGTGTTATTTACAATGGTAAAAAAAAAAAAAAAAAAAAAAAAAATTGGAGGGTATGGTTAAATAGAGAAGTGGTGAAATTGAAATAGGGGAAAGGTAAAGGGAACAATAATTCAGCCAAACAATGAATACTGTGTAGCCATAATAGTTCACACTAAGGATGGGCAAGAGTATTCTCTTCCGTCTGGCTTATGTTAGGTAAGATCAGAGTCTCTCTGCCTCTGAACTCGGGGTCTGAGAATCTAGTTATTTATTCAACAAGTATTTACTGAGCACTGTGTGCCAGGTACTGTGCTAGGGGCCAGAGAGACCTCTTCTTGATCACTCCTCTCGTGTGGAAACTCACAAGCTGTAGCTGAGCCATCACTAATAGATAACCCATTTTTTGTAGCACTTACTAAGCGCTAGTCACTCAACCAAGCTCTTTGAGTACTTTACCTCATTTAATCCTCAAGATAATTATGTGAGATAGAGATGGTTGTCCCCATTTTTACAGATGAAGAAGACTGAAGTCTGGAGAAATCAAGTAACTTACAAAAGGTTACACAGCCACTGAAGTGGGCAAGTCAGAATTTGAGTGCAATTCAGTTGACTGTATTAATTCGTGCTTTGAACTCCTTGGCTAAATGCCCTTCTCCAGGTGTAGCCAGGTAAACACAGGCCACCACAGTGAGGGTCATTCTCCCTCCACGTACCACCCCATGCGTCTGTACTTCCCTGGGCTCGAATTCACTTAAACTGATACTAGGTACTTGCTTCTTACCCGTCTTGTGCTACTGTCCTCTCTACTCTGTGTTTGTTCCACCTCATTCAGATCCAAGACCAACACTCCTTTTCAGGGAAAGGGAGAAGCAAAATGGTGTTTGAATGGCTCTTCCTTCTTGCTTCTCGCATGACATCTCCAAGCACCAACATTATGGAGGGAAGCATTCTTCACAAGCTTCTGCTCATTCATTCAACAACAAATATTTTTGGAGTCCTTACTATGTGACAAGACTTATTTAGAGACCTTCTTGGTCCTGTTACTACAAGTTTTCAGCACTTCATTAACTCCCTCCTTGGTTTTGTACTCTTTCCTACACCTTTGTCATATGTCATCAGCTCCCCGCTTGAATCTCTTGACTTCTGTTCCTCTTCATGATGGTGTGATGTTCCCCTGCAGCTAAGTTCTCATTCTGACTTCTGTCTTTCTGTTAATAGCAGCACCGCCATTGTCTGCTCACCCAGGCTTGAAACCTCAGTGACTTTCAGCCTCCTTGGCCTTTACACCCACTTCATCACTAAGTCATATCAGTTTGTTTCTTATGATGTGAGTTGTAACTGTCCTTTCCTTCCCATCCCCACTGCTTGTTCTCACCAAGACTTCTTCAGTAAACTCCTAACTGGCTTCCCTATCTCTGATCGCTCCCTCTTCTGACTTGCACTGCGCATTAGACCAGATTAACCCTGCTGGAGCATCCCCCATCACATACTGTTCTGTGACGCCAGAACTCCATGACTCAAGGCTTGCCTGCTCTAACCCCATAGCATCTATTGTGTATGTTTTGCCCTCTTCATTTTTATTATCACTCTCCTAGTTCAAGCCCCTTTTTACCTCTTTCCTTTAATACTGCGATAATCTCGTAATTTGTCTTAGTCTCTTTAGTGTTTCCCCTTCCCAATCCACTTTCCATACTGCCACAGGACTAATCCTCTTGAAACACAGCACTGAACCTGCCACTCTTCAGCTTAAACCTATTTTGTGACTTACTATTAATTATACTTTAAAGTCTATATTCCTTACTCAGGTATTCAAATTCCAGCCTTATCTCCCATTATTTCCCTCCCTGTAACATACAGTCCATCCAAATTAACATACAAACTTTAAATCGCCCTGTCTTTGAACTTACGTTCAACTTGGCCTTTGTCCTATCTCCATCTGTTCAAATCCCACCCTGTTCTGAAAGACTCAGCTCAGATGGGGCTTCTGCAATGAGGCCTTCCTGGATGCCTATATTTATCATTAGACCTTTGTATGTTCTATTTCTTTTGAGAGAAAAGCATATTTTAATTAGTTTTTTAAATATGTATCCTATGATTTGAGTTAAAGTCTATGATATGAATTTGACTACCCAGATTCCGGGATAACCTGGTTGCCTTTTCCTAGAGTTTCTACCATGTCTCCATTTTACCAGCTAATTCCTCCACCTTAGTCAAATTTAGGTTTAGAGTAGAAATTCTCCCTTTGTTATCTCTCTTTCTGGGGAGTCAAGGCAAGGCAGTTTTCTAATCTGTCTTGATAAAGTATAATTTGTATTGTTCATGAAAAGCATCAGCTTCAGGCTTAGATGGCCCTAGGTCCTGACAGCTTCACTATTTCCCAATTGTGTGAACTTTAGGCAACATACCTAACCTCTCTAAGCATCAGTGTATTTATCTATTTGTAACCCTAACAAATCTAGTGGCTCCATGTGGTTTAGTCTCTGCATAAATAATGTATACAGAAGCACTACCTAAGTGACAAAAAGTAATTTTTAGCACATGAAAAAATGCTCAATATCACTAATTATCAGAGAAATGCAAATCAAAACTACAATGAGGTATCATCTCACACCAGTCAGAATGGCCATCATTCAAAAGTCCACAAGTGACAAATGCTGGAGAGGCTGTGGAGAAAAGGGAGCCCTCCTACACTGCTGGTGGGAATGCAGGTTGGTGCAGCCACTGTGGAAAACAGCTTGGAGATTCCTCAAAAGACTAGGAATAGACTTACTGTGTGACCTAGGAATCCCGCTCCTGGGCATATATCCAGAAGGAACCCTACTTCAGAATGACACTTGCACCCCAGTGTTCATAGCAGCACTATTTACAATAGCCAAGACATGGAAACAGCCTAAATGTCCATCGACAGATGACTGGATAAAGAAAATGTGGTATATTTATACAATGGAATACTACTCAGCCGTAAAAACCGACAACATAACGCTGTCTGCAGCAACATGGATGCTCCTGGAGAATGTCATTCTAAGTGAAGTAAGCCAGAAAGAGAAAGAAAAATACCATATGAGATCGCTCATATATGGAATCTAAAACAAAACAAAACAAAACAAAACATAAATATAAAACAGAAACAGACTCATAGACATAGAATACAAACTTGTGGTTGCCAAGGGGGTGGGGGTGGGAAGGGACAGACTAGGATTTCAAAACATAGAATAGATAAACAAGATTATACTGCATAGTACAGGGAAATATACACAAGATCTTGTGGTAGCTCACAGAGAAAAAAATGTGACAATGAATACATGTATGTTCATGTATAACTGAAAAATTGTGCTCTATGCTGGAATTTGACACAACATTGTAAAATGACTATAAAAAATATTTTTTAAAAAGTAATTTTTAAATTAACTTATATGTGCTTTCAAAGAACACCAAAGAGGAAGTGGTCTTTACCCACAATGATAGATCTCAAATTTTCTTTCTCCCCTCCTCAATTATATCTAACCTGAGATGTTCCAAGAGCCTTTCGCACACACACGCACACAGAAACTAAAACTCTTTCTACATCCCCACTCCAGGGACACCTCTGTCCTCTTCTCTCTCATAGACTGACTGAGCCTCTCTGACACAGTCCCCTCCCTCTGAGGTCCTGTCTCTCTCTGCCTGTATAAAGTATCCAAGAACAGAACCACAAAGCTTCTCCTTTCATGAGTAGATGTGGAGTGGGAGGGAAAGCAAAAAGGGAGATGTGTGACACACACGTATTAGTGACCCTTGTCCCTCTCACGTGTGAAATAGAGACGGTAAAATATACCTCGTGTGGTTTTTAAAATGATTAAGTACTATTGCGTGCGTAAAGCACCTAGCGTATGTCTGGCATGTGATTTGGACATAGTGGTTGGTTAGTAGGTCTGCAAATTCCATCTGTTGCTTTTTTATGGGTTCTAATTCTCTGGAGAAATTCTCCATATTTTCATCTATTTTCTTGAACAAATTAATCATAGTTATTTTAAGGTACTTACCTGCTAACCTCAACACCTGGATCGCCTGTGGCCTTGTGTCTATTCTTTTTCTTCATTTGGTTTTCAGACATGTTGGTCCTGTCTTTTGGTGCACCTGGTAATATTTTAATGAAAGATGCTGATTGTGCCTAAATGAATTGTAGAGGCTCCAGTTGGTGTTGGCTTCCTCTGGAGAGGGTTCATCCTGCCCTGCATGAAGCAGATAGAATGTTGGCAGATCACCCTTTTCCACCCAGGAGCTGTGCTGAGCCAAGACTGGACTGCAGTCCTGCTAAGGCTCAGTCTGCCCCTGGGTTGCTCCTGGCCCTGTGCATTGTGAGCGTCCCCTTCCCTTGAACGATCCCAACTCTAACCACTCTGTCCCAAGTCTGCTAGAACACTCCACTCCCAGAGGCTTTCTCTTTGGGTGTTTTTGCCCCCCTGCTCGATGCAGCCCCAGTATTTGGCAAATGTGCTGAGTGAGAAATCAGCCTGAGCACCCACCCCAGCCCTGCCAAGTCTCCACCAAAAGATTTGCTAGTTTTTTCTGTCCCCTTGCAAGTGCCTTAGCAGGTGCAAATCCTAGATTCTCAGTTCCCACCCCGACTCCCTCCAACTCAGAATCCACATACGCCCTCAGGACAAAAGAGGTTTCATTAACTCTCTCATCTCTCTGAGACTCAGCTACCTCTCCTTTTCATCGTCTCAGCACCTTCTCCCTGCATTCAGACAAATGGTGTCTATATTATTCAGTGTTTCTGGTTGTTCTAGGCAGGAGAACCAGTCTTCCTCTGGCCATTCCAACCCACTCAGATGTAGAAGTAGATGCTCGTTAAATGTTCATTTATTTATTCCCCCTTTGCATCCTTTATCTGACCAGACAGCCTATAGTACATTTTCTGGTTCACCCTCAGTTAGTTGGCTTGGCTCCACCACGTTCTCATTTTCAGGTTCCTGCATCTCCCTACAAATATAAGCATAGCTCAGCTCATTCAGTGCTATCTCTTCCTCCACCCTCCTTTCAGAGCAGTTCTTCTGAACAGAGTGCACACTGCCGTAATTAAATTCAAAGCGACAGCCCCACCAGACCTCATCAGCTCTAAATGTCTTGTGCCCTCTCAAAATGCACTTTAAGAAACTGCAGCCTTAAATGTCATTCCATTCTCTGGTTTTTCACTTGAAAATTGAAAGTTGGATTTTTATGTCCTCCTCACAGATGATTTTGTTTTATATAAGTATTTTATATTTCAATTCCCTTTCCTCAGAAGAGTATCACTTTATCAGATAGGCAAGGCTCTTGATAATCCCATTTTCCTAGTCTTTTCCTGAAAAATATGTGGTATCTACCCATTTCTATAAATTTCACTTTTAGTTCAATCCAGATCACAAGAGAGCCATGTATTTTAACTGCATTCTTCAAATTTTCATAGACGTTTATGTAAGAATAATTAAATGATTTCAAATTTAACAAACATTATCTAATAATTATTAAATTTTAAAAGTTAACACTTCATGGTGCTTACTGTGTGCCTGGAACAGTTCTAAACACTTCATGAACGTTAATTTATATTATCTCCATAACCATCCTATAAGGTAGGAATTATCTCTGTTTTACAGATGAGGTGGTTGAGGCCCAGAGAGGATAAGTACTTTCCCAAGATCACACAGCTAGTAATGGTAGAGCCAGGATTTAACCCAGAAAGATTGGCTGTAGGACCCAACTCTTAACTACTCTATAGCCATAAGAAATTCATGATCGTATTGACTGCAGGAGCTCTCTGAGATACATTCACTGCTCAGTAAGGACCCACAAGATAGCTTTTTCCAGACTTTATGTCTGGAAAAGCGGTGGGACTCCCTTCCAGGAAAAGTGGGTGGCTTACATTTTTATGATCTTGTCTAATCTTGGCTCTATTATTGCCCTACCCTTATTTTTCCTTTGCCTGGATCACCTAAGCCCCCTAATTATTTTATATTTTTTTGTTGTTGCATTTTTCTAAACTTGGATAACTACTTTCTGGAATGTGGTAAGGAATTATATGTATATGTAATTTTTCCAAGTATGTATTAGATGAATTTATTCATCACCAGGAAAACATCATTTCAATTACCAAATCATCCTGCTTGGTCTCAGTTATGTAGCGAGTGACTCACTTTCCACATCCTCATTTCTCCTACAAAGTCATGTCTGTGTGAACTAGAAAAAGAAATGAAAATACCACCTAGGTCTTTCGATTTCCTACTTAAAATGTCAGAGTCTCTGGACACACATTCCAGAGATTTACGGGCCATGTCTGCCCTAATTGGCCACAGAACTGACAGAATTCAAGCCAAGATGTGTCCAGCAGGAGTCTGAGTATACAGGCAATGACCTGGTTGGGCTGTAAATGGGTGGGGAAATGGAAAGTCCTTGGTTATATTAGGCAAATATTCAAGAGCAAGAATCCAAGCTGAGAGTGGGGTGATGGCAGGTCAGGAGACTTTAAAAAAATGATCAGAATGAAGTTAGAATGTACAGCCTGAAGGGCATATAGACAGGGGTTAGGAAAGCAGGAGGGCAGCGGGCTTCCTGTAAGCTAGCCTTGTCTGTTTCCCTTGCTGCATCTCTCACCACGCCCCTTCCATCCTCCACTCCAGCCACACTAATAAATTAGTAAATGTTTCCCAAATATGTTAAACTGTTTCATACTTCCACACTTTGTTTCATGCTGTTCTCTTCGCCTTCCCTCTATCCACCTGACTAATTTCCAGTTTTTCCAGATTCTGCTTAAATACCTTCACTATGAAGTTTTTCCTGCTTCCATCACAGCCTGCCTGCCCCTACTCATCATTTTTGCCCCTTTCCCACCCATGTACCTATTGCCGTATTTATTTTGACCTTCACAGAACTGATAAGCGGTATGAGTATGCACCTAGCTCTGTAAGAAATGTCACATCGTTATATTTTTCTAAACCAAATTTTTAAAATATTAGTCCCCAAGCACTAGGATGGTGAAACACTCAGTATCTTTTTGAGTGCCTCTCTAGGGTCATACTCAGAATCCTAGTGGGGCTAACAGTCCAAAAAATGTGGCAAATGGCCCTTTGGTCTTCAGTACACCTCCAGTCCATCACTGAGTAGAAGTAACAGGGGCAGACATCTTTGTCTTGCTCCTAATCTTAGGGAGAAATCACCCAGTCTTTGACCACCACCTGTAGGCTTTTTTAGAGGCCTTTGTTAGGTTCGGGAAGTTCCACTCTAATCCTAGTTTTTTTTAACGTTTTTAACCATGAATTTTATCAAATGCTTTTTCTGCATCTATTGAGATGATTATATAGTTTTGTCCTTTATTCTATTAATGCAGTGTATCACATTGCTCGATTTTTGGATATTAAACCAACCTTGTATTCCTAGGATAAATCCCACTTGTAGTGTGTAATTCTTTTTATACATTGCTGGATTTGGTTGGCTGGTATGTTGCTGAGAATTTTTACATCTATATTCATAAGGGGTATTGGTCTGTAATTTTCTTTTCTTGTGATGTCTTTGTCTGGTTTAATATCAGGGTAATACTGGCCTCATAGATGAGTTGCAAAGTTTTCCTTCATCTTCTATTTTTTGGGAAGAATTTGTTAAAGATTAATGTTATTTTTTTTAAAGGTTTGATAGAATTCTACAGTGAAACTATCTGGGCCTTGACTTTTTTGGTGGAAAATTTTCTGATTGCTAATTCTATATCCTTACTTGTGCAAAAAGAAGTTAATATAGCAACCCTGAGATTCCTTTCCTTAGAAATTCCTGCTTGCAAGATGGACCCTTGGCTGGCATCTGGAAATTTGGATTTAGGGAGTGTTCCCCACCATTCCCTAAATAATGAGTGCCTAAACTGTGCAAAAATATGTGCTGACAACTGCTTTTCTTCTAGGAGTCTAGAATTTTGGTATGTACTAGTTACAGGGTGCCTACATGACCAGCCCTCCCAAAATGTTGGGCACTGAGTCTGTAATGACTTCTCCTGGGAGGCAGCATTTTACAGATGCTGTCACAATTCAATGCTAGAGGAATTAAGTACATTCTGTGTGACTCATAGGTAGAGGACTCTTAGAAGCTCGCACCTTGTTTCCTATGCTGATTTTCCCTTGTACCCTTTTGCTGTAATTAGTCATATTTATGAGTATGACTATATGTTGAGTCCTGCTATTCCTCTCAGTGAATCACTGAACCTGGGAGTGGTTGTGGGGACCCCTGACACAGAATTATCCAGACTTTCTATTTTCTTTTGAATCAGTCTCAGCAGTTTGTGCCTTTCTAGGAATATGTCCATTTCATCTAAGTTACCTAATTTGTTATCACATAATTGTTTATAATATTCCCTTATAATCCTTTTAATTTCTGTTAGGTGAGTAGTGATGCCCCCTCTTTTATTTTGATTTTAGTAACTTGGGTATTTGCTCTTTTTGCTTTGATCAGTCTAGCTAAAAGTTTGTTGATTTAATTGATCTTTTCAAAGAATCAACTTTTGGTTCCACTGATTTTCTCTATTATCTTTCTATTGTATATTTCACTTCTTTCTAATCCAGTATTTATTTTTTAATGGTGGTACTGGGGATTGAACCCAGGACCTTGTGCATGCTAAGCACTCACTCTACCACTGAGTTATACCCTCCCTCCTGATCCAGTATTTTTTTTTCTTTCTTCTGTTTGCTTTAGGTTTAGTTTGGTCTTCTTTTTCTAGCTTCTTAAGATGGAAGGTTAACTTACTGATTTGAAATCTTTCTTCTTTTTATTTTAACAGAGGCACTATCAGCTATAAATTTCCCTCTGAGCACTGCTTTAGTTGTATTTCATAAGTTTTGGTATGTTGTGTTTTTACTTACCCTCATCTCAAATTATTTTCTTATTTTCCTGGTGACGTCTTCTTTGATCTCTTGATTATTTAGGAATTTATTATTTAATTTTCACATACTTATTAATTTCCCAAACGTCCTTTCCTTCTTGATTTCTAATTTCATTCCACTATGGTCAGAGAAGATACTTTGGAAGATTTTAATCTTTCTAAATGTATTGTAGCTTGTCTTATGGCCTATCACATGGTCTGTTCTGGAGACCGTCCATGTTCACTTGGGAAGAATGTAATATAATCTGATGTTTTGGAGTTTGAAATCTCTTTTACCACCTCCCCTTTGTCTCCTTCATGGAAGCCGGTGTGAGAGTAGTGGAGAAGAGGATATTGCTGCTGCTTTTTCTTGCCCTGCCTTCTGGAGTGAGAGTATGAGCAAATAGTGCCAAGTTAACCTGATTTATTCCTGATGCCCTTCCAGTTTCCAAGACCCTCAGATACGCTTGGCTTTTCCATAACTAGCTGTGGTTTCTCTTCCTAGATGCTTATGGCAATGAAATGTGTTTCTTCCCACAAGCGAAGCAAAGTGAGAGCTCTTGCTCTTCCCTGCTCTGAGTGGTCCCCTCAGGAGCCCTCCCAATAGGAGCCGGTCAGAGCTTCTTTAGTGGCTGATTTGGTCCCAAGCCATCATACTGATGACAACCCAAAGGAGTGCTGGTTTGGTGAGATTAGAGCTTCTACCTGCTGTAATAAATTCCCACTTGCCTTTCTGGCAAGGCCTACAGCAACATCATTAAAGTTGTCCTTTCTACTCCTGTTTCCCCATATACCCGGAAGTGAGTTACCACATCCTCTTCCTTCTTTTTGAAATCTGTAAAGGATTCATTTGGCTGCAGCTAACAGAAAGCCATCCCAACCGTACATTGAGTAATTAAGAGTTTATGTTCCTCATGTAGCAAAGACTGTGGGGACAGACAGTTCTGGGGCTGGTGCAGTTGATCACTGATCCGCCCCAGGACCCAGGCTCTTTGTATTTTCCCACTGCAGCATCCATAGCAAGTGTATTTCATTCTTACGCCTGCAGCC
Source organism: Camelus dromedarius (assembly GCF_036321535.1). NCBI lineage: Eukaryota > Metazoa > Chordata > Mammalia > Artiodactyla > Camelidae > Camelus > Camelus dromedarius. The sequence continues at coordinate 13,795,987 of NC_087471.1, forward strand.
ACATGGTCACAAGGTGGCTGCAGCACCTTAAGACCAAGTCTTGAACTAGGGAGAAATGGTAGGGAGCAGAGCCAAGCTAGCATATTACAAAGCTTTTCCAGAAGCCCCACCCAGCAACTTCCACTGATGTCTCATTATTTAAGCTTACATCACATATCACCCCAGGCCAACCACTGAAAGACTGAGAAAAGGGTAGAAAAAAGGGAGAAATGTAGGGGAGAGAGGGAGCAGTGGCCAGTCAACCAGCAGTGTTAAAGTGGTAAGTGGTAAAGCCTTAAAAATTAGAAGTAAGGGCAGGGGTAGGGGAGGATGACTTTAGTCAGACTGAGCTTGAAGTATGGCATGCCATTCAATTCTGTCCCTGTCACACCTGTTCTAGTAAGAGTCAACCCCTGCCTTCTAAAATCTAACCTCCCTGGCACCTTCTGTACCAAAGTCACTAGCCACAATGTAAGTATAGACACCTTTCCACCTGCCTTCTGCTGAATTCAGCATCCAACTCATGCTCCTTTCTTTAGAATTAGCAGAAGCATATTCTAAAGTACTTAGCTGTCATCTCCAGTCATTAAACACTGTTCAATTTGAGGACCCCAAAGGTTAGTCTTCTGAGACATCCCCATGCCACTGCCTTTTCTCAGCCTCAGATACCTGCTTTGTCATTTACCCATTTCCATTGAGTACATTTTCCTCTCTTCCTTCCAGAGCCTTCTGCCAACCTCCCTGTAAATCAGCCCAGAAGTTTTAAAGCATTCTGTAAAAGCCTTTCAACTCAGTCTCATCCTAGCCCTCTGACAGGTCCCACATCAGGAGTTACCTTTGAGAGGCCACACCCCTTTCTGCGTACCTGTTCTCTAACAGAATCTTAGCTATTTTCTCAAAATCAATAGACTCAAACTCCAGGGAATCACAATTTTTCTGTGTGTCACATTCAGAGTTTCTTAGTAATCCCAGGATGTAGCAGTTGTGAATTTGTCCCAAAACTCTGAAGTACAGGAAATGTCACATTGCCATAGTCTCAGCCCCCAGGGAGTTGCCACAGTGGCAAGATCCTCTGTTCTCTACTTTGTCTTAGGAAAGTGACCAACCGCCCCCGTTCGCCCAGGACTGAGGGGTTTTGGGGGATGCAGGACTTTCAGTGCTAAAAGTGGGCAAATTGGAACCACTGGTCATCCTAAGTCTTGGACAAACATTAGTTTACAAGCCTTCTGCTTATTATATAGTATAAGCTCTAAGAGGGCAAGGAACATGTCTAATGAATTTCTTTACATTCATGCCTAGTGTTTGGGACATAATAGGCATTCAATCAATTTTTAATAAATAAACAATTTACAAACAAATGCATGAACCAGGATAAAAGTAGAAGATTAAAATAATAATAAAAATCCAAAGCCTGTGCCACATCAGAAGTTACCTGTGCCAACTGAAATGGAGGGAGCTGCAACTTCCTAATACCTCTTCCAGAGGCTTAAAGAGGCCACGTCCTTAGAGCAGGGGCAAATTCTCCCCATGCACACATACCCCAAGACTTCTCTATCATTTATTTCCGATTTGATGTGTTTGAGAAGCATCAGGTAGCTCTCTCATACGTTTTGGATCTGTTCTTCGGAAATCAGCGAATCTCCAAATATAAGCCACAATGTTAAGAAAGCATGAATTTCTGAAAGTATCTACCCCCTGCCTGGCTTACCAGACCTTCTCAGAGTTCTGTGCAGCCCAGAATGATGACACTGCTCTAATTAAAGTATCCAGACTCTTCCCCACCACCACCACCCCAGCACATGCGCTCTGGGGTATAATTCTGATGCCACAGCAGGTTTTTTCTGCTTCACTGTGTCGCTTTCCATTTGTCTTCCGCAAGACACTGATACTTACTCTATCCCCTGAAGATTTCTTTCTCCTTTTTGCCTTTCCTCCTGTGTTATTTCTTCCAACTTTTCACGTAAGTCAGAGTGGGCAGAGCGAGTGTGCTTTCTTTCACCTTATGTAGCAAAGACGCTGTTACGTACCAGCTGTAACTGATGACCACCTCAAGCAAAAGGTCACAATTTAAAGATCATTGTAACAGTTCTGACCCGATAGCTCCTGGAGTTTTGAGATGTTCCTTGAAAAACTACCACAGAAAATTCCCTCATTTCTATGCCTGGCTTAAAAGGGGTGCAAAGTGTCACCCCTCTGTTCTGCAGCACCCTTCACCCAGAGTCACTACCCGCCCCCCTGAATTCTAACCCCTTTTTTCCTTCATCCTGTGACTGGCTGAGTTGATCTCAAGGGCCCTGTCCGTATCCACCTCCCTGTTGTACCAAAGCTTTCCTCTCCCTTCTGTCTCCTCCTGTCTTCACAGGTGACTTTGACCACCTTCTTCATAAGCCCTCTCTGGGCATTCCAGGGACATTCAGCAGTCAGCCCACTCTAACCCCAGCTGTGCAACACAACCGGCCTTCATCACCAGCAAAATAAGACCTGAATTTTCACAACACTCCACAAAATTCTCTGTTACAAGACTCTGCTTTTAAGAATTACAGTTCTTAAAACTCTGTATTTACCATTGAGTAATGCCTTAGTGCCCTCTGGAGTGAACACCTGCTTCATTTCATCCCTGCATTGTTAACCCTTTTGTGTATATCCCTGGGAGTTAAGAGCTGGACCTCGGGGCACTGATGATTCAGAGACAAAGTCCCCCCCCCCAACCCGGGCCAGGGGGAAATGGGCCAGCCCTTCCCACCGCCCCTAGAGGGACTCTGGGAGCCTTGACTGGGGCTGATCTTCACACGTGCCAAAGACCAAAGATGAACCTGAGTTTACGTACGTCTGTTTCAGAAAAGAGAGTGGCTGCTGTTGGCCAAAGGGGAGCCCCCGAGCCGAGGCCACAGCCTGAGGGAGGCCGCCAGCACCTTCTACGTGATCCTGCCGTCCTGCTCTGCCACTCTGCTGGTGAGGGCGGTGGCCACCCGGGAGCTGCTGCTGCCCAGCCCTTTCCCCTTGCTGCCTGAGGACCTGCCCGCTGACAGCCTCAGGACTGTGGAGGCAAGTGGGCCCAGATCTCATGGCTTAGAGGGGGAGAGAAGAGACAGGAGTTTGAGAAACAGATGAGGGAGAGGAGTGAGCCAGTGAGGGAAAGCACAGGGGAGCAGAGAGAAAAGTGGTTCCCCAGGGGAAGAGGGGCAGAGAAGAAAGCAAGGGTAGGAACTGAGGCCAGATGGAGGGAGGCAAGTGTGTTCTCACGGGTCTTTCTCTGCAATACGTGTACACGTGTGTGCGTGCCTTTGTTTGTGTGCATCTATTTCTGTTTTGTAAAGAGGAAAAGGCAGCCAGTGCAGGTGCCAAGAATAGGAAGGGCTTTAAAATGAGACTCCGATGTAAAGGAGGGAACAGCTCTGAAGGCCGTTTTCTCCTCCTCCTCTTTCATATTGGATCTGGATTCTGGATTTCCTCTGCCAGACTCCCCAGGCTGAGGATGGGTCGGGGGGTGCTCTGGGCAGGAAGAACTGGAACCAGGTCGTCGCTTCTGGGCTGCTGGCTTACGGGCAGAGAGGACAGAGCCTGGGATTGTGCTGTTGGCTTGGCGGCCGCAGGGATGCAGAGAGAGGTGGGCACGAGTAGCTATGGCTCACTCGGCGTCTCACTTCAGGGCCAGTGGTTCCTGGCACAGGATGTTGTGGCTGGAAAACCTGACGGCTCAGGAATGCTGTGCTCGCGTGTCCTCCAGTTACGCTCACCTCGCAGGCCGAGGACTCCGTGTACTTACTCTGCAGATGTGAGCACCGGCACACCCTCCCTCACAGCCTTGCACACTGGATCCCTTGTAACCCTCACAGCACACTGGTCCCTCGTAGGATCCCGTGACACAGTTCCTGGGGCCAGAGTGTTCAGTGCGCCTAACCACCTGGAGTTGCTCCTGTTTCTTGTACCCTGCCTGACACTTACCGCACAAGCACTCAAACCTGGGGGCCAGAACACCCAGCAGGACACGCATCTATTTTATAACCTTCAGTGAAGCCCTGGGTCATCACACCTCCCCTGGCTTCCCACACTCAGGGGTCTCCGCCGGGCATCTTGTTTTCTGTGACCTCAAGTTCCCCAGTGAGGCTCCTCCTCTCTCTTCCTCAGAGCGTGCTGGACGACCTGGAGCTAGAACCCACCTACAACCCCTTGCAGGTTTGGAGCCACCTCTACCCACACCTGAGCAGCACGTTTGCCAAGCCTCAGGGCCAGCTCCACCCAAGCTGGGAGAGCCGGGGCCTGAGAAAGGTACTTCCCTCTCCCCTCTTTATGCCCAGAATCCCAGAGAGTCCTCCTCCCCTGTCTCCAAACCCTCCCTCCCCATCCCAGGGAGCATCTCCCTGGATCTCCTCCTGCAGAGGGGAGAAGAACGAGGCCTGCAGGGAGGAGGAAAGAGCAGCGCTCTAACCTAGGCAAAGAAATTTACACCCCCACCTGGTAAAGGGGCTTCCTCTTGCTCGGATATTTACATATGGTAATGTTTAGGTGTCTTAATTGCAGTGTTTATGATATCTCATTAGTCATTCAACAGACCATCCATTGTTCCACTAAGCAAACTGGCTGCACTGGAACTAAAACCACAGGTCTCTGCTGAAAGAAGAGTGTAGGGAAGATGGGGAAAGAAATGCCTGAGGAAAAGGAAATTAGCATTTGCTGAGCCCAGTCATTTGCCAGGTTTTATGGCATGTGCCCTCACATGTATTTTTCTCATTTAATCCTCACAGCATCCCTGCAAGGTAAGTGTTATGATCATTTTATCGATGAGGAAAGAGAAGCTGCCCAAGGTTCGTAGCTTGGAGATAGGGCTCTACTGACAAGGGATGAAGAGAGAGAAATGGAAGGAGGAATTTATTTTCCTGAAATCCGTGTTCTAAAATGTTTGGGCTTCCTTCTGCACCCTTATTAATCTTTTCCTTGTTTCTCAGTAACAGAGCCTATAGAAAAACTCCCGCTTTGTCTTAGCTGAAGTTACAAGAGAAAAATGTCTCCAAACTGCAGTCGATTTAGCAATGGGAACAGAGCTTACCACAAGTTAGCTGGTGGGCAAGCAAAGAGAGGGGGACACTCAGCCCGGAGACAGGCATTGGAGAGGCTGGAGCCCAGGGGACTCCACTGCCCTGGGCCTTTAAGCTGTCACTCTGGGGATGGGACACATGAAGGAATTAGGAAAGGAGGCCCGGCAGGGAGGGGGATGGGAGGTCAGAAACTCTGTCTGGTCCGCAGACAAAGCTCTGCTTGCTTTCTCTGCAGGCTGGGCAGTTGCAGATAAATCGAGTTCGAGCCAGAGTCGCCCCCCTGCCTATGACTCCAGCCCCTGGCAGAGCCCCCAAGATGCCAGCAGCCAGCAAAGCTTCCTCAGCAGTCTTCTTCCCACCTTCCACGGAGGAGGAGGAGGAAATGGAAGAGGAGGAGTGTCCCTCAGGGCCCTAAGCCACCAGCAATAGAGCCCAGCTGCTCTGCTCAACCATATCCATGCCAAGGCTCACATAATGGCTTTCTGTGGCTTCTTACCCACCTGGGCCTGTGAGCTCCAGGTGACTGGGAAACAGAGCGTTCCTCTCCTCTGTCCTCAGTGCCGCCGCCACCCCGCTCCTCAGACCAGGAAGCTCCCCCCCACCATGAGCTTTTTCTTTCTCCAAGCAAGGATTCATTTTCTTTTGGATCATTTGATACCATTAACAACAAACGAAGATTAAATACCCTGTAAGCCTCCACCATTGTTAGGAGCGTTCCCGGCCCGAATTTCTCCTTGTATTCTGTGTGAGCAGGTGGATAAAATCAGGTCACCTTTAGGAAGCTGGAGCTCAGGAGACAAGGATAACGTTTTCAGAGCTCATGAAAAAGTAAGATTGAAAGCAAAGCTTCATTCCAAAGTCCATGCCCCTCCCAGTATACCCACCATGCTGCAGTTCCCTTCAGCCTCCAAACAAAAGGCGCTAGTCTTCGGTCCCTACAGGCCAAGTCTGTGTGTGTGGTCAGGTGCTGAGGGGAGTGGGGGACATCCTATAGCTGAGAACAGGGGAGAGGATGGTGTGAAAAAGACCTCTCCCCTTCCAAGCCCCCTCTGCTCACACCTGCCCAGTAGCGCTTCTCCATCCACAGAATAACTATCACTTATTTATAAAAAGCATACTCTGCACTTCAAATTGCATTAAGTACTCGAGAAATTTAATTCCTCTCATACAAACAACCCTGTGAGGTAAAACCAGTAATTAAATGTTCGGAGGGGGACACATGGGAGGAAATGTGGGTGGCCTCTAGTTGCTAAGAGGAGCCCCTGGCTGACAGCAGGGAAATGGAGGCCACAATCTTATAATCTCATGGAGCTGGAGTTTGCCAACAATCTGGACGAGCTTGGAAGCAGATTCTTCTCCACTGCCTCCATTCAAGAACTCAGCCTGGCTGATACCTTGGTTTCGGCTTCTAATGGCCTGACTAGGTTGTAGAATCGATCCGCCCTGAGCCTGGATGCCTGACTTGCAGGGCTGTGAGCTAATAAATAGGTGTGGGTTTAAGCTGCTAAAATGATGATACTTGTTACCCAACAATAAAAAGCTAATACACCCTCTATGTGCCAGACACAGTACCTGGAGTTGGGGATGTAATGTGGCTTCTTCACTTGTAGAGTTTATATTCTGGGGGGATGATAGGGGATAAGGGAGATGCAACAAAGAAAAAGCAGTACAGAAACACATAGTGAAGATCAGATTGTGGTCAGTGCTGTGGAGAGAATTACAATGGGGTGATATGGAAAGTGTTTGAGGGGGGGACCCTTCAGATCAGTTGGTCAAGGGAAATCTCTCTGAGGTAGACATATTTGGAAAGGCTTGCATGACAAGATGGTTCCAGCCAAGTTCACTTCTTGGGAAAAAGCTGTCCAGGCAAAGGAGGGACCAAGGCAAAGGGCTTCCTGTGAGAAAGAACTTGTGATTGACAGACAGATGGAAGCACAGCACAGGGACCTGGGTGATTAGGATGCCAGCAGAGGAGGTAGGAGAGGTGGTTAGAGGCCAGGTCAGGTAGGGCTTTGTGTGTCATGGTAAACAAATTTGAATTTTACTCTAAACATGTTGGGAAGCCATTGGAGGAATTTAAACAGGTTGTCATGATATGATTTACATTTTCAAGATTTTGTACAGTGTGGAGGCACATAGAAATGTTCCAAATAAAATCAGAAATAGAGCAAGACTTTTTTAATGAAATTAAAATATTTTACCAGCTATTTATGCCTGGAATATATTTAAATTTTTAAAGCAATTTTTGGCTCAGGGGTACTTTCCCTTTTATTTTATTGCTCTTTATCTGCCCTTCTCTGTGTTTTTTTTTTTTTTTTAACATTTTTTATTGATTTATAATCATTTTACAATGTTGTGTCAAATCCTTCTCTGTGTTTATTTTCTTTTTATTTTGAAAAAAAATGGAAAAAGGAATTTACAGAAAACAATATCCAAATGTCCAATTGAGAACTTACATTTTAACATACTTACATGTTCACTTCAAGTTCTTATATTTTTTAATAAAAGAGGAAGTGAAGTCCATTTTGTCCTTTGTTTCCTATCTTATTTTCTTTCTAGCAAGTTAAATATATCATAGATTTTGTGTATGTTCTTCTAGGCCTTTGTTGAATTTTGATGTTTTAAGTACACGTATATTTTTATTGTTTGGTGGATTTTTAAATTAAAAACACTATCTTTTATGTATGCACTATTTATATGTCATTAAATTTATGTAAATGTAAAAAAAACAAGTTTGCATAGGCCAGTAGGTAAACAGAACAAACAGTTGGGAGTTGATTGTGGGCATTCTGATGAGCAAAGATGGCGGCTTGGACAAGAGCAGTGGTGGTGGACGCCCAGATCTGGGGAGAGTAAGGTGGTATGAAATGGAACCAAAAGCAGATTAGGAACAATCTGTATAACACACTGTGAGACCCTCAGCACCTTTCCCTGTTACCTTAGGAGACCAGCATCCAAGCATGTATCCCTTTCCTGAGGCCCTCCAGTGGCAGATTAGTGGATCCTTTTGTGGAGAAATGAAGTAGCTCCCAAGAAAAGCTCTCCAGAGACAGACAAATGGAGCTCTCCATCCACAAGGATGGCATGTCCTTTCATTACCCCAAGTAAAACCCAGCAATTGAGTCTCTGCCCATGTCCACAGTGCTTCAGATCAACATTTGGTGCTTTACTCTTAAAAGGGACAAATGGGCAATCCAGGATAACTAGGTATTTGCGGAAGGCCTTCCACATGAAAGTGATGAAAATGCACAACAAACAAGCAAACAAACAAACAAAAAAACCAAGCCAAAAAACCAACCAATGAAATAAACAAACCAACAGAAAATGACAATGAAAAGGAACTCAGTGAAACAGACAATGCTGGCAGCAGGGGAAAACGTCAAGAACCTGTAACTATTATCTTCATAAAGATAAGAAAATTTGTTACACCAATAAAATATCAATAGGATACTTGGGAAAAGGAAACAGAACAATAAAGAGCTCTTGGGGGGAAAAGATGATGTTTTTATTTCACTCCCCTCCAAAAAACCTAAAAAGTTCTATAAAATGTTGAAAAGTAACTTTGCTGTCCAACAAAAAGGAAAAAATGATGGGCAAGAAGGAAGAAAAACTAGGAAAATAAAAAGGTCAATCCAGGGGCTCCCATAGCTTTAAATTAGGAGATTCAGAAAGAAAAGATAGAAAAAATGGAAAGGATTAATTATCAAAGGGCTCATGTAGCAATGTCTCCCCTAACTGAAGTTTGTGAACTTCTGCACTGACAGGCTCCTGAAGGCTCAGCATGCTGTATGAAAGAAGACCCTACACCAAAGCACATTATTGTGAACTTTTAGTACACTTGGAATAAAGACAAGTGAGAAGGAGACAGAGAAAGAGACAGAGACAGAGAAAGAGACAGGGAGACAGAGACAGAGACAGGGAGACAGAGACAGAGACAGGGAGACAGAGACAAGCTCAGAATTCAAAATGATTTCAGACTTAACCATAGCGATGCTGGATAACAGAACAGAAGGGCAATATTTTTAAAATTTAAAGAGATAATTATAGTCAACCTAGGACTCAAGACACAGCCAAATTATCCATTGAGGGTATAAAGTATTATGTAAAGATTTTATGTCATGAAGGCTCAAACATTTTACCCACTACACATCTATTCTTAGGAAGCTACCAAAGGATATGCTTTATAAAATGAGGAGTCACTCAAGAAAGAGGAAGACGTGGGTTTAAGAAACCAGGGCATTTCATGCCTGGGGTTGAAGAGGGTAGAGAAAAGAATGCCCATGAAAACCTTGTAACAGGCCTGGAGACCAATAGGTCCAGATGGGAACAGAGGACTGGAGGGCAAAAGGGAAAAGGATACAAATAGGTGGGTGGCAGAGGGGAGAATGGGAGGCAGAAATAAATGTTTGAAATTGTGGTGGAGTGTTTGTGAAAATTATTGATAGATTTTGAAAGACTTTTGGGGTAGTCGGGAAAAAAGTAGCAATAAGTACATTAAAAACTGAACATATTGACACAACATTGTAAAATGATTATAAATCAAAAAATGTTAAAAAAACTGAACACATAAAAAAGAAATCAATTAATGTCTTCAGGAGAAGCAATAGTTCTATAAGAAAAGATATGACATCCTAGTATATTACTTGGCTTAGTAATAAATAACATTTATATAAGTCATAATGATGCAAACACTGATTGTTGATTAACTCAATATTTGATATGTAATTAAGATGTTGAAGATGGTGTAAGAAAGCTCAATGCTTAACTTCTATAGCAGGAAGTCAACATATAAGGTCTTAAATTTGTAAAGCAAGATATAGCAGTTTGAGTATCTTGTTTAGAGACAGGGACATAACTACCAGAAAAAAAGGATTGAGTCCAGCACTCCTAAAAGCATTATTTAGTGATCACTACAGCTCTGTAAGTAAAATTATTTCTATTTATCCAGATAACAAAACCAGACCCACTGAGGTTAAGTGAACTTGCCCAGTGTCACATATGAATGATATAATCAATGGTGGAGGTGAGCAGAAGGAGAGATTATAGAAAAGAAAATGAAAGGGCAACTGGGTGAAAGTCTACTGGAAAGCACAGAGAAGGTGAAAAGAAAAAAAAAAAAGTAAATACATAGGAAGCTGTCATTCCCGGGAGTTCAGGAGTGCAGGTTTACATTGGTCTGGCTCTAGACAAAGAACTCCCCTCCCAGATAAGCTGTGTGTAGTTGGTGTGGTAGTGACATCAGCAGTGGAGAAGTGTCCACACGTCCAGGTTTCTGAGCGCTGGGCATGGATGTCTAAAGTGGCTGAAGCAAATTTGGGCCTAGATGTTATGGAATCATAATAGGCATCAATTCCAAAGTGGAGAGTCCAGGACAGTATTTTTCAAAAACAAAAAGGAAAGAATAAAAAAGAACGGAAATTAGTTAAAAGTAACTTGTCATAAAATGTTTGTCTCCTGAGCCCTGGCTTGCAACTGGCCCTAATAAACTTGCCTGTTTTACCCCTAGGCAAGGAAAGGTTTTTCCAGGCAACAAGCAGTAATGACCGGTACTTGAAAGAGCATCTGATATAAGTTGGTTAAACAAATGCTTGTTGAAAAAAATAATACCTACATGAGTGATTTAATAAATGAGTGAATAAATGAGTGCCAGACTATGAGTCCCCAAATCTGAGCTTTAAACCTATTTTAATCTCCTAATATATGGGTTGTCTTTTAGCCAATTACCAAACCTCATTTTTCACAAAGTCAAACAAATACATTATCAATCAATAAAATACCAGTCAACTAGGAAAGAGAATCCTTGGGAGAAGCACATGGAATTTTGACTATGAAAATACTTGCTAAGTCTGGTTCACTACACAATTGAAAGACATTGTATTTATTACTTGGAATCCATTGGCAAATAAGTAAAGTGCTGCATCAAGGAAAGATAAAGATTTTGAAGAAAAAATCACGATTTTCATAATAATCATTTTCAGGAAGAAAAAAGTAATGGGGATTAATGACAGCAGATGAAGAAGCCATAAATACATTTTATATAATGAATATCAGAATATTTAAATAATAATATAAAAAGTATCAATAGCAGTAAGAAAAAACCACAATTCGTATATTTTTGTTCCCAGTTGTTTCTTTTGCATTTCCCCCATAAATTGAGGCATAAAATAATAGTGGTAAATTGCCTTATCTCAAAAAGCATAATATAAAATAAAATAAAGTAATATATACTGAGTAATCTCTAATGGTTGCATTACACTTCCCATATTTAATTTATATTTCCCCCACAACTTACCCCTTTCAGCCTTTACCATTTATAATTTATCATATTGCTAATGAGTTGAATCTCCTCAGTTACATATGGTTTCCAGAAATGCCTGGTAACTACCCGGTTGTTTTCTGCAGAAGTGGTTTTTGAGAAACAGAGATTCCTAAACATGCTTCTAATAAGAGTCTTGCACCCTCAGAGATGTTTCCTGAGCTGTGGTCCAGGTTAACACTGAGGAAGAAGATTTAATGATCTGTCCCTTGAGATTTTTCTGCTGATTCCCAGGAATGTAGAAAGTTTACAATAATCCCTTTATTAAATGATTGTGACATATTTTGTTACTATGGATGTATTAAAGAAAGGCAACTTTCCACAATTCATACTTTCTTCTATATGTAACAATTCTCATAAGAAAAAGAGAAGTGTTTCTTTGTACATCTTATCAAGGTGTAAAAAGATAGTTTATTTTTGCGGATACATAAACATGCAGAATCTAGGCATGCTCTCTCCCCTATTTAAACACACTCAATTTCACTCCCTTTAGGAAAGGCATTTCTTGCACTAATCTGTAGAACACTAGAGTCCCATATATACTACAAATAAATCAATTTGTTGTAACACTTCATTTCCTAAAATGGCTTTATCTCCATTACACATATCATTTTTATTTTTGTATCCAAACAGTGCACTCAGTATTAGTTGTAAGGAAGAGAAAGACAAGAATTTACGTCAACAAAACTATATATAAAACCTAGCAGGTCATGGGAATGCAGGTGATTAGCCAGCGTTTCTGCACAACGCCGTGGCCATCAGGAGGCTAGGGCTGAGTTCCACTCTCCTGCATGAGCACACGCATCCTGTGGTTTCAGCCACGGCCCTTACTCAGCCAAGCTTCCCTGTCATGAACTGAAGTCTGTGAGCTTCCTGTAATTATCACCTATGAGTCTATGAGCTGCTCATTGAGAAAGGCATGCATTGTGTCAATTAGATTTATTTGGCTGCCAACAAAAGCAAATGACTGGCTAGCTTACAGAGAAACAGAATTTATCAGCATATTGGGCAGCCCACAGAAACTAGGAGACAGTTGGACAACCAGCCCCCCAAAAAGGACAGTATAAGAGTGGCTCCCAGGTTCCATGTAATAGGAAATAAAAAGTAATCTCTTCAGGGAGCCAATTTTTTTTTCTATCTTGGAACATTTAATTCAAAATTCCTTTTGTTAGAAGAAAGAATTCGATGGGCCTACCTGAGCTCATCATTGGCCAGAGGGTATCAAACCCCTTGATTTAAACTTTTCTTAAACTGACTTATGATGATGAACGGTACTTACACTGGAAAACAAGGATCTATTATAAATTAGATTAGATTAATTAGAAATTAGACTATCTTAAAGTGAATTCAGAAGAGAAGAGTTGATTCTAAAAAGCAACAGAAAGAGAAGCATTGTTTAGTTGGTCATTTAGGATACCATAGCATTAGATCTTTTTTTTTTTTTTTAATGTGGGCACATCTTTATGGGATTTAGGATTAATATTACCTATGCAATTTGTTTCCAAATAGTGGAACATAACTGAGCACAGATAAAGAGAAATGGTGATTCCACAGAAATTAGGTTCAAGTATATACTTGGGTTAGTAGATTTGCCCTTAAGTACTCAAAACACCCAGAGGAAGTATTTAGATATACTAGATCCAAGGGCTTTGTCAGACAGTTGAGAAGACTGGTCTGCTGTTTGCTTCGAACAGAGGCAGCCTTTAACTTTGATGGCATGTAACGTTATTTTATCCAACAAGCTTCTCCTTCTCCAAATCACCTCTAAATTCTACCACCGCTGGAGAACTACCAACCTGGGGTAAGTTTGGCCTCTCTCATTCATGTGTCCATTTGTTTGTCTGGAAGTGCTCATATCCCCCTGACAGCTATAACCCTTCATATCAGGAAAGCATCAACACTAAGTGCTGTCTGAATGACCTTCTTCCTCACAGAAGGCAACTTGGACATTTGGATGTGAAAAAGTTAGAAATCAACCAGAGGAGCTTAAGAGGCAAAGAGAACAAAAGCACTGGGAACAGGGAGGCTGCCTGAGGGCCGCGCTCCTGGAAACTAGCTCTCTGGGCTTCTCCACCCGACAGTGACACCTAAAGTCCTGAGTGGCTTATTAAACTCAAAAACCCTCTCTACATGTATCTGACATAAAAGCTATAAAAACCTTGATTTTTATGTAAACTCTTCCCCCAATTATTTATTTCTATTCATTTTTATACTTATTATTTATATTTCTAGTTTGTTCTTGCTTGAAATATAGACCAAGTATTTCATGGAGCTAGTTAGCCAAGACCTGTTACACGTGCTGGACACTTGACAACTTGTGAGCTTTCCTATCCCTTAGTTACATCAGTGCCTCTTTAATTTCACTTTGAATTATTGATTTTATTACAAAAAGTTAAAATTCAATCAAAATATTATCTTTTTAAAATATACCATCCAGTGATTTAATAAAACATGTCAGTAACCATTTTGAAAATTTTTCACTTATGTCTGTCACTAACCTCAACTTTCACAGCTTTGTAGGACATTATAACATACAACTTATCAGTATTGACTAGCCTGAATTTCTTATGGCAAAAATTGGGGGGGGGTCACTGACTTTAATTGAAAGATTGTACCAAGCTTACACTTAAACACACAGAGCACGCTTACAAATGTCTTCTTAATGCTTAAATACCTTCTTTAAGAGTGAACTAAATAGGCAACCACTTACTTGTTTGCATGATATTTTTAAAAGTCTCGTTGATTTTTTCCCCCACACTGTATCAACTGATTACTTGGCTTTATTCTTTCAGAGTAATGATGAATATTTTTCATTTTAAGTACATGTAATTCCTAGTTAAAATTAAAATGCTCTGATTTCGAAAAAGATGGGGGAAAAGCCGTCTAAACAATATTCTTCAAGAGCGAAATAAAAATATCAGGGTATGGGTAGTTTTAACTTTTATCCTGACAGTCATAATACACACCGTTCAGATCATTATAGTAAAATGTAAATGACACCAAAGTGAAATGTCAGTTTTAAAACCAAAGCTAAGGAAAAAGAAAAGAAGCAATGAAGCAACAGTTTATAAATTTACAAATAATTTTAAGTAACGTTTAACTTGGAATGAGAGTGCATCTATTTACTGATAGAACATTACAAACTGAATTGCCCCAGGGCAGAGCGCCATTACCTCTCCTGGTTCTCTTCCACCTCTCACTGTCTAGATTTTGATTTCATACTTGGCAAATTTTCTCTTTGTCAGCATTACATGTTTTTGACAGTAGAGGGCAATTTAAATTTAGACAAAAACCAAGAAATCTCTGAATCTTCATCCAGACATCTTTTGTTTGACTATAAAGAAATAAAATACAATTTTAGTGTAGACTTAAAAAGACACTTTAAAACTGTGTGATATTAAAGTTTGTTTCTATTGTGTGAAATCAGTCTGTCACTTTATATTATTTTTATAAAAATACTGTAATACAGATTTTAGGCTCTATCACTATGTCTAGAAAACATCTGTGATACAATAACATAACAAATTAGGATCAATCAATGAATGAATAACTATTTAATTTTTTTATCCAGTCAAAAGAGCCAATGAAGAACAAAACGCCATATACATGATAAGTACACATTAAAACTACATGAAAATCCTAAAATTACACTAAAAAATGTCTAAATGAAATTGGCGATTCAAAAATTCTATGTACTCAGCTAACCAAAGAAGTATAAATACTCCTTTCTACTCTTTTAAAGCTACTAGGAATGTAAGTTTTCATACAATATCACAAACCATTTTACAAAAATTCATTAAATTTCACATTGAAAAACAGTATTTAAATGATCTGATAGTCAATTCTCGTTTTAAGAAAATTCTTTTCAAAATTTTGTAAAATGCTACATCAAATTGAAATACGAAAAAAAATTCTCTAAGAGTAGTGTTTTCCAAATACAATCAGTATCTTTATCACATTCATTTATGTAACAAATGTTATTTTACTTGTAATTATTCTACTCCATTTCAAATAACAAAAATGAAATGTAATGCAGTTACTATAGTCCACACTTCCCTTATAGCAGAAGCCAAGGCCAAGAGTCCCTGCTGCGGGCGGGAGGAGGGGCGATGCCGGCGGGAGGAAGGCCGCGCAGGCGGGAGGAGGGGGCGCGCGTGCGCGCGCGCGGAGCCACAGCTGCGCAGACGCGTGAACCGCCCAGAGCCCGTCGGACGTCCGCCGAAGCCGGTTGCCCCTGGACCAGCTCCGTGAGGAGGAGCGCGGCCTGGGGTCCGGGCCGCCGCGAGCCGTCGCCCCCGCTGCCTTCGCCGAGCATGTAAGGGGGCGCTGGTGCGGGCGCGCAGGTCGGGGGGGGGGCCGGCGGGTGAGGCCTGGTCTGTACCCTTGGGGAGGCGCACAGGCAGGGCTGCGGAGGTGAGGCCCGGGCCGCCGCCCTGGCTCGTGCTGCCCCACCCACCCCAACCCGCCACGTTAGCAGTTGCTGAACCCCACGTCTTCGTCGCCGCTTCCCCACCACGTTTGGGAAAGCGGGTGCCGCCCCGGGGGGTGGGAGGGCGCTGGACGGCCCCGGGGTACCTCCGACCGGGCCCTGGGTCATGGCCTGCTCCCGGCAGGCGGGCGCGGTTCGGTGCGTTCACGGGGCCGCCGCGGTGGGATGGGTGCTTCCGCGTGTGCGCCGCTGGGTTCGATCCTTATGGCCGCGCGGCCTGTGCTGGGGTGGCCCGTGCTTCCCTTGCGTTCGCGGGGTGCACGCCTCGCGGCCAGCCTGCTCCTGCGAGGCGGAGTGGTGCTGTCAGGGTGCGGGGGCGGCGGCAGCGACGGCCGCGGGGAGAGGGGTCTGCCCCTGGGAGCCTGTCGATTTGCCCCCATCTCGGCCGCGTCCTGTCCTGCGGGCGGCCTCTGCCGCCCCCCGTCCCCAGGCCACAGGCTTCAGGTCTGTCTGCGGCTGGGAGGCAGGCATGGTGCAGTCAGTGTGCCGGGGCGGTGACCGTGACAGCGTGGAACGGGATCAAATCCGCGCGCTCTCAAGGGGTCAGCCCCAACCCCACCATCGCCACTGCCTGCCCGCCTCCCAGGAGGAGGCGGACAGGGAGCAGTGCGGTCCATGAAGCTGGAGCAGAAGAGGCCTCCCCGAGGCCAGGCCGTGGGGGTGATGGGAGCAACTTGATTGTCTCTAGGCGGGCGGCCCCTAGCCCCCACCGCTGCCTCTGCCTGCTGTCCCTCCCCAGAATCCCCTCGCAGTCCGGTGTGCAGAGGGCCTCCGCCTTTGGGGTCCGCTCCACCGTCCGGGCCATCAAACCACCCAAGGCCCACTGGTGAGCAGTGTGCAGCCCAGGACCACCCTGGGCTGCTGGCTCAGGTAAGGCCCTGGGTAGGCGGGGCGCCCTGCTGCGAATTGGAACTGCCTCTACCCACCCGCACCCCCCGCCGTGCTGCCCCCCGGGAGCCTTAGGCAGAGGACACAAGGCTGTGTGCCCGCACACTGCGCGAGATCCCCATCTGGCGGCTGGACGCCATGGTGCCCCAGGCCCAGGCCATCCTGCCCCTGGCAGGGTGAGGGGGCTCATCCCCGGGTAGGGGGTGCAGTGGGAGTTAGGGGGGAATCCGGCGCTGACGGGGGCGGACAGGCTGAGGGGTGAGAGGCCGCTGGGAGTGGAAGTGACCCAGCTGGGGAGTGAGGTGGCCGTCCCCGGGGGAGGGGCGCGTAGAGTTGGGGGGATCCGCCTGAGGGGTAGGGGGTAATCCCGGGAGGAGGGGATCATCCCTGTGTGGTGGAGGGACCTGGGCTGAAGCATGAGGGTTCAGCTTGGTTTGCAGGGATTGTGGCGTAGGAGTTATAATGGGGCAGAGTGTTGGGGGTGGGGACCTCAGTGTGAGGAGAAGGAGCCCCGTCTCGGCGATCCGGTGAAGAATCGTGTCTGGCCGAGGTGGTGTGCCCGGGGGCCGTGACGGGGGTGAGGGGGTTGTGTGGCGGCCAGCGGAGGACCTGGGAGTGCGGTGTGCGGCCTGGCCCGGGGCCTGTGTTGCTTGTGATTGTGGGCCGGGACCCTGTCGTTGTCTGGGTGGGGGCATTGGGGTTTGGGAGCCCGGCTGGCCCGGCCTGGGCCGCGGGTGGGCCAGCCCCACCACCCCTCGGCCCGGCCCGGCCTGGCATGGCCGGGCTAGGCCCCACCCGGCCCCACTCGGCCCCACTCGCAGTGTCCCATAGTGCGTGAGCCCCGGCCCGGGCATCCCTGCTACCGGCGGGAGGGGTAGGGGCGGGCCGTGGGGGAGGAGGAAGGCCGCGCAGGCGGGAGGAGGGGGCGCGCGTGCGCGCGCGCGGACCCACAGCTGCGCAGACGCGTGAACCGCCCAGAGCCCGTCGGACGTCCGCCGAAGCCGGTTGCCCCTGGACCAGCTCCGTGAGGAGGAGCGCGGCCTGGGGTCCGGGCCGCCGCGAGCCGTCGCCCCCGCTGCCTTCGCCGAGCATGTAAGGGGGCGCTGGTGCGGGCGCGCAGGTCGGGGGGGGGGGCCGGCGGGTGAGGCCTGGTCTGTACCCTTGGGGAGGCGCACAGGCAGGGCTGCGGAGGTGAGGCCCGGGCCGCCGCCCTGGCTCGTGCTGCCCCACCCACCCCAACCCGCCACGTTAGCAGTTGCTGAACCCCACGTCTTCGTCGCCGCTTCCCCACCACGTTTGGGAAAGCGGGTGCCGCCCCGGGGGGTGGGAGGGCGCTGGACGGCCCCGGGGTACCTCCGACCGGGCCCTGGGTCATGGCCTGCTCCCGGCAGGCGGGCGCGGTTCGGTGCGTTCACGGGGCCGCCGCGGTGGGATGGGTGCTTCCCCGTGTGCGCCGCTGGGTTCGATCCTTATGGCCGCGCGGCCTGTGCTGGGGTGGCCCGTGCTTCCCTTGCGTTCGCGGGGTGCACGCCTCGCGGCCAGCCTGCTCCTGCGAGGCGGAGTGGTGCTGTCAGGGTGCGTGGGCGGCGGCAGCGACGGCCGCGGGGAGAGGGGTCTGCCCCTGGGAGCCTGTCGATTTGCCCCCATCTCGGCCGCGTCCTGTCCTGCGGGCGGCCTCTGCCGCCCCCCGTCCCCCGTCCCCAGGCCACAGGCTTCAGGTCTGTCTGCGGCTGGGAGGCAGGCATGGTGCAGTCAGTGTGCCGGGGCGGTGACCGTGACAGCGTGGAACGGGATCAAATCCGCGCGCTCTCAAGGGGTCAGCCCCAACCCCACCATCGCCACTGCCTGCCCGCCTCCCAGGAGGAGGCGGACAGGGAGCAGTGCGGTCCATGAAGCTGGAGCAGAAGAGGCCTCCCCGAGGCCAGGCCGTGGGGGTGATGGGAGCAACTTGATTGTCTCTAGGCGGGCGGCCCCTAGCCCCCACCGCTGCCTCTGCCTGCTGTCCCTCCCCAGAATCCCCTCGCAGTCCGGTGTGCAGAGGGCCTCCGCCTTTGGGGTCCGCTCCACCGTCCGGGCCATCAAACCACCCAAGGCCCACTGGTGAGCAGTGTGCAGCCCAGGACCACCCTGGGCTGCTGGCTCAGGTAAGGCCCTGGGTAGGCGGGGCGCCCTGCTGCGAATTGGAACTGCCTCTACCCACCCGCACCCCCCGCCGTGCTGCCCCCCCGGGAGCCTTAGGCAGAGGACACAAGGCTGTGTGCCCGCACACTGCGCGAGATCCCCATCTGGCGGCTGGACGCCATGGTGCCCCAGGCCCAGGCCATCCTGCCCCTGGCAGGGTGAGGGGGCTCATCCCCGGGTAGGGGGTGCAGTGGGAGTTAGGGGGGAATCCGGCGCTGACGGGGGCGGACAGGCTGAGGGGTGAGAGGCCGCTGGGAGTGGAAGTGACCCAGCTGGGGAGTGAGGTGGCCGTCCCCGGGGGAGGGGCGCGTAGAGTTGGGGGGATCCGCCTGAGGGGTAGGGGGTAATCCCGGGAGGAGGGGATCATCCCTGTGTGGTGGAGGGACCTGGGCTGAAGCATGAGGGTTCAGCTTGGTTTGCAGGGATTGTGGCGTAGGAGTTATAATGGGGCAGAGTGTTGGGGGTGGGGACCTCAGTGTGAGGAGAAGGAGCCCCGTCTCGGCGATCCGGTGAAGAATCGTGTCTGGCCGAGGTGGTGTGCCCGGGGGCCGTGACGGGGGTGAGGGGGTTGTGTGGCGGCCAGCGGAGGACCTGGGAGTGCGGTGTGCGGCCTGGCCCGGGGCCTGTGTTGCTTGTGATTGTGGGCCGGGACCCTGTCGTTGTCTGGGTGGGGGCATTGGGGTTTGGGAGCCCGGCTGGCCCGGCCTGGGCCGCGGGTGGGCCAGCCCCACCACCCCTCGGCCCGGCCCGGCCTGGCATGGCCGGGCTAGGCCCCACCCGGCCCCACTCGGCCCCACTCGCAGTGTCCCATAGTGCGTGAGCCCCGGCCCGGGCATCCCTGCTACCGGCGGGAGGGGTAGGGGCGGGCCGTGGGGGAGGAGGAAGGCCGCGCAGGCGGGAGGAGGGGGCGCGCGTGCGCGCGCGCGGACCCACAGCTGCGCAGACGCGTGAACCGCCCAGAGCCCGTCGGACGTCCGCCGAAGCCGGTTGCCCCTGGACCAGCTCCGTGAGGAGGAGCGCGGCCTGGGGTCCGGGCCGCCGCGAGCCGTCGCCCCCGCTGCCTTCGCCGAGCATGTAAGGGGGCGCTGGTGCGGGCGCGCAGGTCGGGGGGGGGGGGCCGGCGGGTGAGGCCTGGTCTGTACCCTTGGGGAGGCGCACAGGCAGGGCTGCGGAGGTGAGGCCCGGGCCGCCGCCCTGGCTCGTGCTGCCCCACCCACCCCAACCCGCCA
The DNA here is from genome assembly GCF_036321535.1 of Camelus dromedarius. Classification (NCBI taxonomy): domain Eukaryota; kingdom Metazoa; phylum Chordata; class Mammalia; order Artiodactyla; family Camelidae; genus Camelus; species Camelus dromedarius. The sequence goes on from NC_087471.1 coordinate 13,816,105, forward strand.
CGTTAGCAGTTGCTGAACCCCACGTCTTCGTCGCCGCTTCCCCACCACGTTTGGGAAAGCGGGTGCCGCCCCGGGGGGTGGGAGGGCGCTGGACGGCCCCGGGGTACCTCCGACCGGGCCCTGGGTCATGGCCTGCTCCCGGCAGGCGGGCGCGGTTCGGTGCGTTCACGGGGCCGCCGCGGTGGGATGGGTGCTTCCCCGTGTGCGCCGCTGGGTTCGATCCTTATGGCCGCGCGGCCTGTGCTGGGGTGGCCCGTGCTTCCCTTGCGTTCGCGGGGTGCACGCCTCGCGGCCAGCCTGCTCCTGCGAGGCGGAGTGGTGCTGTCAGGGTGCGGGGGCGGCGGCAGCGACGGCCGCGGGGAGAGGGGTCTGCCCCTGGGAGCCTGTCGATTTGCCCCCATCTCGGCCGCGTCCTGTCCTGCGGGCGGCCTCTGCCGCCCCCCGTCCCCCGTCCCCAGGCCACAGGCTTCAGGTCTGTCTGCGGCTGGGAGGCAGGCATGGTGCAGTCAGTGTGCCGGGGCGGTGACCGTGACAGCGTGGAACGGGATCAAATCCGCGCGCTCTCAAGGGGTCAGCCCCAACCCCACCATCGCCACTGCCTGCCCGCCTCCCAGGAGGAGGCGGACAGGGAGCAGTGCGGTCCATGAAGCTGGAGCAGAAGAGGCCTCCCCGAGGCCAGGCCGTGGGGGTGATGGGAGCAACTTGATTGTCTCTAGGCGGGCGGCCCCTAGCCCCCACCGCTGCCTCTGCCTGCTGTCCCTCCCCAGAATCCCCTCGCAGTCCGGTGTGCAGAGGGCCTCCGCCTTTGGGGTCCGCTCCACCGTCCGGGCCATCAAACCACCCAAGGCCCACTGGTGAGCAGTGTGCAGCCCAGGACCACCCTGGGCTGCTGGCTCAGGTAAGGCCCTGGGTAGGCGGGGCGCCCTGCTGCGAATTGGAACTGCCTCTACCCACCCGCACCCCCCGCCGTGCTGCCCCCCCGGGAGCCTTAGGCAGAGGACACAAGGCTGTGTGCCCGCACACTGCGCGAGATCCCCATTTGGCGGCTGGACGCCATGGTGCCCCAGGCCCAGGCCATCCTGCCCCTGGCAGGGTGAGGGGGCTCATCCCCGGGTAGGGGGTGCAGTGGGAGTTAGGGGGGAATCCGGCGCTGACGGGGGCGGACAGGCTGAGGGGTGAGAGGCCGCTGGGAGTGGAAGTGACCCAGCTGGGGAGTGAGGTGGCCGTCCCCGGGGGAGGGGCGCGTAGAGTTGGGGGGATCCGCCTGAGGGGTAGGGGGTAATCCCGGGAGGAGGGGATCATCCCTGTGTGGTGGAGGGACCTGGGCTGAAGCATGAGGGTTCAGCTTGGTTTGCAGGGATTGTGGCGTAGGAGTTATAATGGGGCAGAGTGTTGGGGGTGGGGACCTCAGTGTGAGGAGAAGGAGCCCCGTCTCGGCGATCCGGTGAAGAATCGTGTCTGGCCGAGGTGGTGTGCCCGGGGGCCGTGACGGGGGTGAGGGGGTTGTGTGGCGGCCAGCGGAGGACCTGGGAGTGCGGTGTGCGGCCTGGCCCGGGGCCTGTGTTGCTTGTGATTGTGGGCCGGGACCCTGTCGTTGTCTGGGTGGGGGCATTGGGGTTTGGGAGCCCGGCTGGCCCGGCCTGGGCCGCGGGTGGGCCAGCCCCACCACCCCTCGGCCCGGCCCGGCCTGGCATGGCCGGGCTAGGCCCCACCCGGCCCCACTCGGCCCCACTCGCAGTGTCCCATAGTGCGTGAGCCCCGGCCCGGGCATCCCTGCTACCGGCGGGAGGGGTAGGGGCGGGCCGTGGGGGAGGAGGAAGGCCGCGCAGGCGGGAGGAGGGGGCGCGCGTGCGCGCGCGCGGACCCACAGCTGCGCAGACGCGTGAACCGCCCAGAGCCCGTCGGACGTCCGCCGAAGCCGGTTGCCCCTGGACCAGCTCCGTGAGGAGGAGCGCGGCCTGGGGTCCGGGCCGCCGCGAGCCGTCGCCCCCGCTGCCTTCGCCGAGCATGTAAGGGGGCGCTGGTGCGGGCGCGCAGGTCGGGGGGGGGGCCGGCGGGTGAGGCCTGGTCTGTACCCTTGGGGAGGCGCACAGGCAGGGCTGCGGAGGTGAGGCCCGGGCCGCCGCCCTGGCTCGTGCTGCCCCACCCACCCCAACCCGCCACGTTAGCAGTTGCTGAACCCCACGTCTTCGTCGCCGCTTCACCACCACGTTTGGGAAAGCGGGTGCCGCCCCGGGGGGTGGGAGGGCGCTGGACGGCCCCGGGGTACCTCCGACCGGGCCCTGGGTCATGGCCTGCTCCCGGCAGGCGGGCGCGGTTCGGTGCGTTCACGGGGCCGCCGCGGTGGGATGGGTGCTTCCCCGTGTGCGCCGCTGGGTTCGATCCTTATGGCCGCGCGGCCTGTGCTGGGGTGGCCCGTGCTTCCCTTGCGTTCGCGGGGTGCACGCCTCGCGGCCAGCCTGCTCCTGCGAGGCGGAGTGGTGCTGTCAGGGTGCGGGGGCGGCGGCAGCGACGGCCGCGGGGAGAGGGGTCTGCCCCTGGGAGCCTGTCGATTTGCCCCCATCTCGGCCGCGTCCTGTCCTGCGGGCGGCCTCTGCCGCCCCCCGTCCCCCGTCCCCAGGCCACAGGCTTCAGGTCTGTCTGCGGCTGGGAGGCAGGCATGGTGCAGTCAGTGTGCCGGGGCGGTGACCGTGACAGCGTGGAACGGGATCAAATCCGCGCGCTCTCAAGGGGTCAGCCCCAACCCCACCATCGCCACTGCCTGCCCGCCTCCCAGGAGGAGGCGGACAGGGAGCAGTGCGGTCCATGAAGCTGGAGCAGAAGAGGCCTCCCCGAGGCCAGGCCGTGGGGGTGATGGGAGCAACTTGATTGTCTCTAGGCGGGCGGCCCCTAGCCCCCACCGCTGCCTCTGCCTGCTGTCCCTCCCCAGAATCCCCTCGCAGTCCGGTGTGCAGAGGGCCTCCGCCTTTGGGGTCCGCTCCACCGTCCGGGCCATCAAACCACCCAAGGCCCACTGGTGAGCAGTGTGCAGCCCAGGACCACCCTGGGCTGCTGGCTCAGGTAAGGCCCTGGGTAGGCGGGGCGCCCTGCTGCGAATTGGAACTGCCTCTACCCACCCGCACCCCCCGCCGTGCTGCCCCCCGGGAGCCTTAGGCAGAGGACACAAGGCTGTGTGCCCGCACACTGCGCGAGATCCCCATCTGGCGGCTGGACGCCATGGTGCCCCAGGCCCAGGCCATCCTGCCCCTGGCAGGGTGAGGGGGCTCATCCCCGGGTAGGGGGTGCAGTGGGAGTTAGGGGGGAATCCGGCGCTGACGGGGGCGGACAGGCTGAGGGGTGAGAGGCCGCTGGGAGTGGAAGTGACCCAGCTGGGGAGTGAGGTGGCCGTCCCCGGGGGAGGGGCGCGTAGAGTTGGGGGGATCCGCCTGAGGGGTAGGGGGTAATCCCGGGAGGAGGGGATCATCCCTGTGTGGTGGAGGGACCTGGGCTGAAGCATGAGGGTTCAGCTTGGTTTGCAGGGATTGTGGCGTAGGAGTTATAATGGGGCAGAGTGTTGGGGGTGGGGACCTCAGTGTGAGGAGAAGGAGCCCCGTCTCGGCGATCCGGTGAAGAATCGTGTCTGGCCGAGGTGGTGTGCCCGGGGGCCGTGACGGGGGTGAGGGGGTTGTGTGGCGGCCAGCGGAGGACCTGGGAGTGCGGTGTGCGGCCTGGCCCGGGGCCTGTGTTGCTTGTGATTGTGGGCCGGGACCCTGTCGTTGTCTGGGTGGGGGCATTGGGGTTTGGGAGCCCGGCTGGCCCGGCCTGGGCCGCGGGTGGGCCAGCCCCACCACCCCTCGGCCCGGCCCGGCCTGGCATGGCCGGGCTAGGCCCCACCCGGCCCCACTCGGCCCCACTCGCAGTGTCCCATAGTGCGTGAGCCCCGGCCCGGGCATCCCTGCTACCGGCGGGAGGGGTAGGGGCGGGCCGTGGGGGAGGAGGAAGGCCGCGCAGGCGGGAGGAGGGGGCGCGCGTGCGCTGCGCGCGGAGCCACAGCTGCGCAGACGCGTGAACCGCCCAGAGCCCGTCGGACGTCCGCCGAAGCCGGTTGCCCCTGGACCAGCTCCGTGAGGAGGAGCGCGGCCTGGGGTCCGGGCCGCCGCGAGCCGTCGCCCCCGCTGCCTTCGCCGAGCATGTAAGGGGGCGCTGGTGCGGGCGCGCAGGTCGGGGGGGGGGGCCGGCGGGTGAGGCCTGGTCTGTACCCTTGGGGAGGCGCACAGGCAGGGCTGCGGAGGTGAGGCCCGGGCCGCCGCCCTGGCTCGTGCTGCCCCACCCACCCCAACCCGCCACGTTAGCAGTTGCTGAACCCCACGTCTTTGTCGCCGCTTCCCCACCACGTTTGGGAAAGCGGGTGCCGCCCCGGGGGGTGGGAGGGCGCTGGACGGCCCCGGGGTACCTCCGACCGGGCCCTGGGTCATGGCCTGCTCCCGGCAGGCGGGCGCGGTTCGGTTGCGTTCACGGGGCCGCCGCGGTGGGATGGGTGCTTCCCCGTGTGCGCCGCTGGGTTCGATCCTTATGGCCGCGCGGCCTGTGCTGGGGTGGCCCGTGCTTCCCTTGCGTTCGCGGGGTGCACGCCTCGCGGCCAGCCTGCTCCTGCGAGGCGGAGTGGTGCTGTCAGGGTGCGGGGGCGGCGGCAGCGACGGCCGCGGGGAGAGGGGTCTGCCCCTGGGAGCCTGTCGATTTGCCCCCATCTCGTCCGCGTCCTGTCCTGCGGGCGGCCTCTGCCGCCCCCCGTCCCCAGGCCACAGGCCACAGGCTTCAGGTCTGTCTGCGGCTGGGAGGCAGGCATGGTGCAGTCAGTGTGCCGGGGCGGTGACCGTGACAGCGTGGAACGGGATCAAATCCGCGCGCTCTCAAGGGGTCAGCCCCAACCCCACCATCGCCACTGCCTGCCCGCCTCCCAGGAGGAGGCGGACAGGGAGCAGTGCGGTCCATGAAGCTGGAGCAGAAGAGGCCTCCCCGAGGCCAGGCCGTGGGGGTGATGGGAGCAACTTGATTGTCTCTAGGCGGGCGGCCCCTAGCCCCCACCGCTGCCTCTGCCTGCTGTCCCTCCCCAGAATCCCCTCGCAGTCCGGTGTGCAGAGGGCCTCCGCCTTTGGGGTCCGCTCCACCGTCCGGGCCATCAAACCACCCAAGGCCCACTGGTGAGCAGTGTGCAGCCCAGGACCACCCTGGGCTGCTGGCTCAGGTAAGGCCCTGGGTAGGCGGGGCGCCCTGCTGCGAATTGGAACTGCCTCTACCCACCCGCACCCCCCGCCGTGCTGCCCCCCGGGAGCCTTAGGCAGAGGACACAAGGCTGTGTGCCCGCACACTGCGCGAGATCCCCATCTGGCGGCTGGACGCCATGGTGCCCCAGGCCCAGGCCATCCTGCCCCTGGCAGGGTGAGGGGGCTCATCCCCGGGTAGGGGGTGCAGTGGGAGTTAGGGGGGAATCCGGCGCTGACGGGGGCGGACAGGCTGAGGGGTGAGAGGCCGCTGGGAGTGGAAGTGACCCAGCTGGGGAGTGAGGTGGCCGTCCCCGGGGGAGGGGCGCGTAGAGTTGGGGGGATCCGCCTGAGGGGTAGGGGGTAATCCCGGGAGGAGGGGATCATCCCTGGGTGGTGGAGGGACCTGGGCTGAAGCATGAGGGTTCAGCTTGGTTTGCAGGGATTGTGGCGTAGGAGTTATAATGGGGCAGAGTGTTGGGGGTGGGGACCTCAGTGTGAGGAGAAGGAGCCCCGTCTCGGCGATCCGGTGAAGAATCGTGTCTGGCCGAGGTGGTGTGCCCGGGGGCCGTGACGGGGGTGAGGGGGTTGTGTGGCGGCCAGCGGAGGACCTGGGAGTGCGGTGTGCGGCCTGGCCCGGGGCCTGTGTTGCTTGTGATTGTGGGCCGGGACCCTGTCGTTGTCTGGGTGGGGGCATTGGGGTTTGGGAGCCCGGCTGGCCCGGCCTGGGCCGCGGGTGGGCCAGCCCCACCACCCCTCGGCCCGGCCCGGCCTGGCATGGCCGGGCTAGGCCCCACCCGGCCCCACTCGGCCCCACTCGCAGTGTCCCATAGTGCGTGAGCCCCGGCCCGGGCATCCCTGCTACCGGCGGGAGGGGTAGGGGCGGGCCGTGGGGGAGGAGGAAGGCCGCGCAGGCGGGAGGAGGGGGCGCGCGTGCGCGCGCGCGGACCCACAGCTGCGCAGACGCGTGAACCGCCCAGAGCCCGTCGGACGTCCGCCGAAGCCGGTTGCCCCTGGACCAGCTCCGTGAGGAGGAGCGCGGCCTGGGGTCCGGGCCGCCGCGAGCCGTCGCCCCCCGCTGCCTTCGCCGAGCATGTAAGGGGGCGCTGGTGCGGGCGCGCAGGTCGGGGGGGGGGGCCGGCGGGTGAGGCCTGGTCTGTACCCTTGGGGAGGCGCACAGGCAGGGCTGCGGAGGTGAGGCCCGGGCCGCCGCCCTGGCTCGTGCTGCCCCACCCACCCCAACCCGCCACGTTAGCAGTTGCTGAACCCCACGTCTTCGTCGCCGCTTCCCCACCACGTTTGGGAAAGCGGGTGCCGCCCCGGGGGGTGGTAGGGCGCTGGACGGCCCCGGGGTACCTCCGACCGGGCCCCTGGGTCATGGCCTGCTCCCGGCAGGCGGGCGCGGTTCGGTGCGTTCACGGGGCCGCCGCGGTGGGATGGGTGCTTCCCCGTGTGCGCCGCTGGGTTCGATCCTTATGGCCGCGCGGCCTGTGCTGGGGTGGCCCGTGCTTCCTTGCGTTCGCGGGGTGCACGCCTCGCGGCCAGCCTGCTCCTGCGAGGCGGAGTGGTGCTGTCAGGGTGCGGGGGCGGCGGCAGCGACGGCCGCGGGGAGAGGGGTCTGCCCCTGGGAGCCTGTCGATTTGCCCCCATCTCGGCCGCGTCCTGTCCTGCGGGCGGCCTCTGCCGCCCCCCCGTCCCAGGCCACAGGCCACAGGCTTCAGGTCTGTCTGCGCTGGGGAGGCAGGCATGGTGCAGTCAGTGTGCCGGGGCGGTGACCGTGACAGCGTGGAACGGGATCAATCCGCGCGCTCTCAAGGGGTCAGCCCCAACCCCACCATCGCCACTGCCTGCCCGCCTCCCAGGAGGAGGCGGACAGGGAGCAGTGCGGTCCATGAAGCTGGAGCAGAAGAGGCCTCCCCGAGGCCAGGCCGTGGGGTGATGGGAGCAACTTGATTGTCTCTAGGCGGGCGGCCCCTAGCCCCCCACCGCTGCCTCTGCCTGCTGTCCCTCCCCAGAATCCCCTCGCAGTCGGTGTGCAGAGGGCCTCCGCCTTTGGGGTCCGCTCCACCGTCCGGGCCATCAAACCACCCAAGGCCCACTGGTGAGCAGTGTGCAGCCCAGGACCACCCTGGGCTGCTGGCTCAGGTAAGGCCCTGGGTAGGCGGGGCGCCCTGCTGCGAATTGGAACTGCCTCTACCCACCCGCACCCCCCGCCGTGCTGCCCCCCCGGGAGCCTTAGGCAGAGGACACAAGGCTGTGTCGCCCGCACACTGCGCGAGATCCCCATCTGGCGGCTGGACGCCATGGTGCCCCAGGCCCAGGCCATCCTGCCCCTGGCAGGGTGAGGGGGCTCATCCCCGGGTAGGGGGTGCAGTGGGAGTTAGGGGGGAATCCGGCGCTGACGGGGGCGGACAGGCTGAGGGGTGGAGGCCGCTGGGAGTGGAAGTGACCCAGCTGGGGAGTGAGGTGGCCGTCCCCGGGGGAGGGGCGCGTAGAGTTGGGGGGATCCGCCTGAGGGGTAGGGGGTAATCCCGGGAGGAGGGGATCATCCCTGGGTGGTGGAGGGACCTGGGCTGAAGCATGAGGGTTCAGCTTGGTTTGCAGGGATTGTGGCGTAGGAGTTATAATGGGGCGAGAGTTGGGGGGTGGGGACCTCAGTGTGAGGAGAAGGAGCCCCGTCTCGGCGATCGGTGAAGAATCGTGTATGGCCGAGGTGGTTGCCGCGGGGGCCGTGACGGGGTGAGGGGGTTGTGTGGCGGCCAGCGGAGGACCTGGGAGTGCGGTGTGCGGCCTGGCCCGGGGGCCTGTGTTGCTTGTGATTGTGGGCCGGGACCCTGTCGTTGTCTGGGTGGGGGCTTGGGGTTTGGGAGCCCGGCTGGCCCCGGCCTGGGCCGCGGGTGGGCCAGCCCACCACCCCTCGGCCCGGCCGGCCTGGCATGGCCGGGCTAGGCCCCACCCGGCCCCACTCGGCCCCACTCGCAGTGTCCCATAGTGCGTGAGCCCCGGCCCGGGCATCCCTGCTACCGGCGGGAGGGGTAGGGGCGGGCCGTGGGGGAGGAGGAAGGCGCGCAGGCGGGAGGAGGGGGCGCGCGCTGCGCTGCGCGCGGACCACAGCTGCGCAGACGCGTGAACCGCCCAGAGCCCACGCAGCGCTCGACTGTGCCGGTTGCCCCTGGACCAGCTCCGTGAGGAGGAGCGCGGCCTGGGGTCCGGGCCGCCGCGAGCCGTCGCCCCCGCTGCCTTCGCCGAGCATGTAAGGGGGCGCTGGTGCGGGCGCGCAGGTCGGGGGGGGGGCCGGCGGGGTGAGGCCTGGTCTGTACCCTTGGGGAGGCGCACAGGCAGGGCTGCGGAGGTGAGGCCCGGGCCGCCGCCCTGGCTCGTGCTGCCCCACCCACCCCAACCCGCCACGTTAGCAGTTGCTGAACCCCACGTCTTCGTCGCCGCTTCCCCACCACGTTTGGGAAAGCGGGTGCCGCCCCGGGGGGTGGGAGGGCGCTGGACGGCCCCGGGGTACCTCCGACCGGGCCCTGGGTCATGGCCTGCTCCCGGCAGGCGGGCGCGGTTCGGTGCGTTCACGGGGCCGCCGCGGTGGGATGGGTGCTTCCCCGTGTGCGCCGCTGGGTTCGATCCTTATGGCCGCGCGGCCTGTGCTGGGGTGGCCCGTGCTTCCCTTGCGTTCGCGGGGTGCACGCCTCGCGGCCAGCCTGCTCCTGCGAGGCGGAGTGGTGCTGTCAGGGTGCGGGGGCGGCGGCAGCGACGGCCGCGGGGAGAGGGGTCTGCCCCTGGGAGCCTGTCGATTTGCCCCCATCTCGGCCGCGTCCTGTCCTGCGGGCGGCCTCTGCCGCCCCCCGTCCCCAGGCCACAGGCCACAGGCTTCAGGTCTGTCTGCGGCTGGGAGGCAGGCATGGTGCAGTCAGTGTGCCGGGGCGGTGACCGTGACAGCGTGGAACGGGATCAAATCCGCGCGCTCTCAAGGGGTCAGCCCCAACCCCACCATCGCCACTGCCTGCCCGCCTCCCAGGAGGAGGCGGACAGGGAGCAGTGCGGTCCATGAAGCTGGAGCAGAAGAGGCCTCCCCGAGGCCAGGCCGTGGGGGTGATGGGAGCAACTTGATTGTCTCTAGGCGGGCGGCCCCTAGCCCCCACCGCTGCCTCTGCCTGCTGTCCCTCCCCAGAATCCCCTCGCAGTCCGGTGTGCAGAGGGCCTCCGCCTTTGGGGTCCGCTCCACCGTCCGGGCCATCAAACCACCCAAGGCCCACTGGTGAGCAGTGTGCAGCCCAGGACCACCCTGGGCTGCTGGCTCAGGTAAGGCCCTGGGTAGGCGGGGCGCCCTGCTGCGAATTGGAACTGCCTCTACCCACCCGCACCCCCCGCCGTGCTGCCCCCCCGGGAGCCTTAGGCAGAGGACACAAGGCTGTGTGCCCGCACACTGCGCGAGATCCCCATCTGGCGGCTGGACGCCATGGTGCCCCAGGCCCAGGCCATCCTGCCCCTGGCAGGGTGAGGGGGCTCATCCCCGGGTAGGGGGTGCAGTGGGAGTTAGGGGGGAATCCGGCGCTGACGGGGGCGGACAGGCTGAGGGGTGAGAGGCCGCTGGGAGTGGAAGTGACCCAGCTGGGGAGTGAGGTGGCCGTCCCCGGGGGAGGGGCGCGTAGAGTTGGGGGGATCCGCCTGAGGGGTAGGGGGTAATCCCGGGAGGAGGGGATCATCCCTGGGTGGTGGAGGGACCTGGGCTGAAGCATGAGGGTTCAGCTTGGTTTGCAGGGATTGTGGCGTAGGAGTTATAATGGGGCAGAGTGTTGGGGGTGGGGACCTCAGTGTGAGGAGAAGGAGCCCCGTCTCGGCGATCCGGTGAAGAATCGTGTCTGGCCGAGGTGGTGTGCCCGGGGGCCGTGACGGGGGTGAGGGGGTTGTGTGGCGGCCAGCGGAGGACCTGGGAGTGCGGTGTGCGGCCTGGCCCGGGGCCTGTGTTGCTTGTGATTGTGGGCCGGGACCCTGTCGTTGTCTGGGTGGGGGCATTGGGGTTTGGGAGCCCGGCTGGCCCGGCCTGGGCCGCGGGTGGGCCAGCCCCACCACCCCTCGGCCCGGCCCGGCCTGGCATGGCCGGGCTAGGCCCCACCCGGCCCCACTCGGCCCCACTCGCAGTGTCCCATAGTGCGTGAGCCCCGGCCCGGGCATCCCTGCTACCGGCGGGAGGGGTAGGGGCGGGCCGTGGGGGAGGAGGAAGGCCGCGCAGGCGGGAGGAGGGGGCGCGCGTGCGCGCGCGCGGACCCACAGCTGCGCAGACGCGTGAACCGCCCAGAGCCCGTCGGACGTCCGCCGAAGCCGGTTGCCCCTGGACCAGCTCCGTGAGGAGGAGCGCGGCCTGGGGTCCGGGCCGCCGCGAGCCGTCGCCCCCGCTGCCTTCGCCGAGCATGTAAGGGGGCGCTGGTGCGGGCGCGCAGGTCGGGGGGGGGGGCCGGCGGGTGAGGCCTGGTCTGTACCCTTGGGGAGGCGCACAGGCAGGGCTGCGGAGGTGAGGCCCGGGCCGCCGCCCTGGCTCGTGCTGCCCCACCCACCCCAACCCGCCACGTTAGCAGTTGCTGAACCCCACGTCTTCGTCGCCGCTTCCCCACCACGTTTGGGAAAGCGGGTGCCGCCCCGGGGGGTGGTAGGGCGCTGGACGGCCCCGGGGTACCTCCGACCGGGCCCTGGGTCATGGCCTGCTCCCGGCAGGCGGGCGCGGTTCGGTGCGTTCACGGGGCCGCCGCGGTGGGATGGGTGCTTCCCCGTGTGCGCCGCTGGGTTCGATCCTTATGGCCGCGCGGCCTGTGCTGGGGTGGCCCGTGCTTCCCTTGCGTTCGCGGGGTGCACGCCTCGCGGCCAGCCTGCTCCTGCGAGGCGGAGTGGTGCTGTCAGGGTGCGGGGGCGGCGGCAGCGACGGCCGCGGGGAGAGGGGTCTGCCCCTGGGAGCCTGTCGATTTGCCCCCATCTCGGCCGCGTCCTGTCCTGCGGGCGGCCTCTGCCGCCCCCCGTCCCCAGGCCACAGGCCACAGGCTTCAGGTCTGTCTGCGGCTGGGAGGCAGGCATGGTGCAGTCAGTGTGCCGGGGCGGTGACCGTGACAGCGTGGAACGGGATCAAATCCGCGCGCTCTCAAGGGGTCAGCCCCAACCCCACCATCGCCACTGCCTGCCCGCCTCCCAGGAGGAGGCGGACAGGGAGCAGTGCGGTCCATGAAGCTGGAGCAGAAGAGGCCTCCCCGAGGCCAGGCCGTGGGGGTGATGGGAGCAACTTGATTGTCTCTAGGCGGGCGGCCCCTAGCCCCCACCGCTGCCTCTGCCTGCTGTCCCTCCCCAGAATCCCCTCGCAGTCCGGTGTGCAGAGGGCCTCCGCCTTTGGGGTCCGCTCCACCGTCCGGGCCATCAAACCACCCAAGGCCCACTGGTGAGCAGTGTGCAGCCCAGGACCACCCTGGGCTGCTGGCTCAGGTAAGGCCCTGGGTAGGCGGGGCGCCCTGCTGCGAATTGGAACTGCCTCTACCCACCCGCACCCCCCGCCGTGCTGCCCCCCCGGGAGCCTTAGGCAGAGGACACAAGGCTGTGTGCCCGCACACTGCGCGAGATCCCCATCTGGCGGCTGGACGCCATGGTGCCCCAGGCCCAGGCCATCCTGCCCCTGGCAGGGTGAGGGGGCTCATCCCCGGGTAGGGGGTGCAGTGGGAGTTAGGGGGGAATCCGGCGCTGACGGGGGCGGACAGGCTGAGGGGTGAGAGGCCGCTGGGAGTGGAAGTGACCCAGCTGGGGAGTGAGGTGGCCGTCCCCGGGGGAGGGGCGCGTAGAGTTGGGGGGATCCGCCTGAGGGGTAGGGGGTAATCCCGGGAGGAGGGGATCATCCCTGGGTGGTGGAGGGACCTGGGCTGAAGCATGAGGGTTCAGCTTGGTTTGCAGGGATTGTGGCGTAGGAGTTATAATGGGGCAGAGTGTTGGGGGTGGGGACCTCAGTGTGAGGAGAAGGAGCCCCGTCTCGGCGATCCGGTGAAGAATCGTGTATGGCCGAGGTGGTGTGCCCGGGGGCCGTGACGGGGGTGAGGGGGTTGTGTGGCGGCCAGCGGAGGACCTGGGAGTGCGGTGTGCGGCCTGGCCCGGGGCCTGTGTTGCTTGTGATTGTGGGCCGGGACCCTGTCGTTGTCTGGGTGGGGGCATTGGGGTTTGGGAGCCCGGCTGGCCCGGCCTGGGCCGCGGGTGGGCCAGCCCCACCACCCCTCGGCCCGGCCCGGCCTGGCATGGCCGGGCTAGGCCCCACCCGGCCCCACTCGGCCCCACTCGCAGTGTCCCATAGTGCGTGAGCCCCGGCCCGGGCATCCCTGCTACCGGCGGGAGGGGTAGGGGCGGGCCGTGGGGGAGGAGGAAGGCCGCGCAGGCGGGAGGAGGGGGCGCGCGTGCGCGCGCGCGGACCCACAGCTGCGCAGACGCGTGAACCGCCCAGAGCCCGTCGGACGTCCGCCGAAGCCGGTTGCCCCTGGACCAGCTCCGTGAGGAGGAGCGCGGCCTGGGGTCCGGGCCGCCGCGAGCCGTCGCCCCCGCTGCCTTCGCCGAGCATGTAAGGGGGCGCTGGTGCGGGCGCGCAGGTCGGGGGGGGGGCCGGCGGGTGAGGCCTGGTCTGTACCCTTGGGGAGGCGCACAGGCAGGGCTGCGGAGGTGAGGCCCGGGCCGCCGCCCTGGCTCGTGCTGCCCCACCCACCCCAACCCGCCACGTTAGCAGTTGCTGAACCCCACGTCTTCGTCGCCGCTTCCCCACCACGTTTGGGAAAGCGGGTGCCGCCCCGGGGGGTGGGAGGGCGCTGGACGGCCCCGGGGTACCTCCGACCGGGCCCTGGGTCATGGCCTGCTCCCGGCAGGCGGGCGCGGTTCGGTGCGTTCACGGGGCCGCCGCGGTGGGATGGGTGCTTCCCCGTGTGCGCCGCTGGGTTCGATCCTTATGGCCGCGCGGCCTGTGCTGGGGTGGCCCGTGCTTCCCTTGCGTTCGCGGGGTGCACGCCTCGCGGCCAGCCTGCTCCTGCGAGGCGGAGTGGTGCTGTCAGGGTGCGGGGGCGGCGGCAGCGACGGCCGCGGGGAGAGGGGTCTGCCCCTGGGAGCCTGTCGATTTGCCCCCATCTCGGCCGCGTCCTGTCCTGCGGGCGGCCTCTGCCGCCCCCCGTCCCCAGGCCACAGGCCACAGGCTTCAGGTCTGTCTGCGGCTGGGAGGCAGGCATGGTGCAGTCAGTGTGCCGGGGCGGTGACCGTGACAGCGTGGAACGGGATCAAATCCGCGCGCTCTCAAGGGGTCAGCCCCAACCCCACCATCGCCACTGCCTGCCCGCCTCCCAGGAGGAGGCGGACAGGGAGCAGTGCGGTCCATGAAGCTGGAGCAGAAGAGGCCTCCCCGAGGCCAGGCCGTGGGGGTGATGGGAGCAACTTGATTGTCTCTAGGCGGGCGGCCCCTAGCCCCCACCGCTGCCTCTGCCTGCTGTCCCTCCCCAGAATCCCCTCGCAGTCCGGTGTGCAGAGGGCCTCCGCCTTTGGGGTCCGCTCCACCGTCCGGGCCATCAAACCACCCAAGGCCCACTGGTGAGCAGTGTGCAGCCCAGGACCACCCTGGGCTGCTGGCTCAGGTAAGGCCCTGGGTAGGCGGGGCGCCCTGCTGCGAATTGGAACTGCCTCTACCCACCCGCACCCCCCGCCGTGCTGCCCCCCCGGGAGCCTTAGGCAGAGGACACAAGGCTGTGTGCCCGCACACTGCGCGAGATCCCCATCTGGCGGCTGGACGCCATGGTGCCCCAGGCCCAGGCCATCCTGCCCCTGGCAGGGTGAGGGGGCTCATCCCCGGGTAGGGGGTGCAGTGGGAGTTAGGGGGGAATCCGGCGCTGACGGGGGCGGACAGGCTGAGGGGTGAGAGGCCGCTGGGAGTGGAAGTGACCCAGCTGGGGAGTGAGGTGGCCGTCCCCGGGGGAGGGGCGCGTAGAGTTGGGGGGATCCGCCTGAGGGGTAGGGGGTAATCCCGGGAGGAGGGGATCATCCCTGGGTGGTGGAGGGACCTGGGCTGAAGCATGAGGGTTCAGCTTGGTTTGCAGGGATTGTGGCGTAGGAGTTATAATGGGGCAGAGTGTTGGGGGTGGGGACCTCAGTGTGAGGAGAAGGAGCCCCGTCTCGGCGATCCGGTGAAGAATCGTGTCTGGCCGAGGTGGTGTGCCCGGGGGCCGTGACGGGGGTGAGGGGGTTGTGTGGCGGCCAGCGGAGGACCTGGGAGTGCGGTGTGCGGCCTGGCCCGGGGCCTGTGTTGCTTGTGATTGTGGGCCGGGACCCTGTCGTTGTCTGGGTGGGGGCATTGGGGTTTGGGAGCCCGGCTGGCCCGGCCTGGGCCGCGGGTGGGCCAGCCCCACCACCCCTCGGCCCGGCCCGGCCTGGCATGGCCGGGCTAGGCCCCACCCGGCCCCACTCGGCCCCACTCGCAGTGTCCCATAGTGCGTGAGCCCCGCCCCGGGCATAAGTGCTTTTAGCGTTAAGTGGAGTTGCGCGCATGTTTAGGCCCTCGCGTGCAACTTGTATGCTCTTGGTACTTGTGGAAGCTGATTGTAGTCGTGTGCTGCTCTACTAGCTCCCTTAGAATGAACGTGTCATGTGTTGTGGGCCACTGCGTGCTTTTGCCTCTGCTGCTTTCGCCTTGCATGTAAAGTGCGCCCATGTGTGCGTACTGTTCGTGTAGCCGTCGTGTTAGGCCTAGTCTACGCCGTTGTGGAGGCTCCCACGTTTTCCTGCGTGAATGGGGCCCTGTCCTCTGTGCCCATTATTTCCCTGATGTTGGTGCGAGCCGGTGCCTTGGTTCGTGTTACCCCCCCCCCCCCGCTATTTAGTAGTCCATGCGCCTCGCTTCTGCGCTGCCATTTGTATTCGCGTTTGGTAAACCAGGGCTCCCCCAAGAGGTGGGAGGACGCTGAATGTCCTTGTACACTTCCCACCGTCCCTGAGGTCGTGGCCTGCTCCTTTGAGCGTGTGCGATGTGTTCGCGGTGTCGTGTCGTGGCGGGCTGCCCCGTGCAGCCCCTGAATTTGTGTATTCCCCCGCCGCTTTTTTGGCCTTCCCCATGTTCGCGTGGTGCACGTCTCCCTTTCTGCCTTCTCCTGTGAGGCGGACGCAGTGCTACTAGGGTGCGTCGATGGCGGCATTAGCGGCGCCAGCGTGGAGAAGGTAGTGCTCCTGGAATAGTGTGATTTGGTCCCATCTCCTCCACTCCCTGTCCTGGGGTCGGGCTTTGCTGCCCCACGTTCGCAGACGAAGTTTACAGGTCAGTCTGCTTCTGGGAGGCGTTCTTGGTGCTTTATTGTGTGGAGGGTGGGCGACGGCAGCGACAGCGTGAAATGGAAGCAAATCCTCGCGCTTGCACGTCATTCCCAATTCCGCCGAGCCCCCCCCACCATAGCAGAGCGCCCGCCTTTCAGTAGCAGGCTGACTTGTAACCGGAGTGTCGCTTACCTGGGTCAGCAGAGGTGGAGGCCCGTACAGGCCGCGGGGAAGTTTGAAGCAAGTCTGCAAGCTTCGCATAGGCAGAACCCTAATCCTCCGCTGCCACTGCTGCCTCTGACCCCACCGCTCCCACTTCCCGTGAGCAGGCTGACCTAGGGACGTTCCTGGGGCATCAGAGGCCGTCAGGCCATGCCGTCGGGGAGATGGGGGCAAATCAACCAGTTCGCCAGGGGCAGCGCTCCTCTCCCCTCCACTGCCCCAGGTTCGCAGGGCACTTTGTTTCCAGGTCAGGGGGCTGCTGGTAGGCAGGCGCGTTGTGTTCAGGGGGCAGCGGTGGGGGGGGTGCTGCCTCCCCCAGCAGGTGAACTTGCTTCCATCTCCCCTGGGGCCTATCCTGGGGCGGCCTGTGCTGTCCCAGGTTCGCAGGACGCAGGTTTCTGGTCTTTCTGCTCCTGGGAGGCGTGCGGGTTGTGGTGAAGGGGGGGCGAAGTGCGGGGGCCAACCTGACCGCTACCAGCTGACTCTCTCACCAGCCTCCAGTAAGCAAACGGGTAAATGAGTGTCCCGTCATGGCGGGGGCGCGTTGGGCAGCAAAGGCTGTCTGCAA